>NW_020884873.1:7648061-7652743 GCF_003945725.1 Corapipo altera | reverse complement strand
CAACACAAACCACAGCACAAACACAAACACAAAACACAACTGAACAACACAAACCACAGCACAAACACAACACAAACACAAAACACAACTGAACAACACAAAACACAGCACAAACACAACACAAACACAGCAATCTCTCCTCCTCCCACGTTTTCCCTATTTTCTTTAATTCTCTATTTCTCTTACTACTTAAAAGATAAGGGCAAAACTTATACCACTTTCCATGCCAAGTGTATAATTTACCTGGAAAACTTTGTGAGGTTTTTTGGACCCTCTGACATTTATTATTCCTTTTCAACCCTGGGCACCTGCAAATCTTCCTCTTAGGAATGGGACATGACAGCCTAATCCCCTGGTTGTCCTGTGTGGGCTGTATGATGGCACTCAATATGCTCTGCTCCATAGCCTTCCCTGGCACAGATGTCAGGCTGGGTCCTCCTTCTGACCTTTCACGTAGATGGGCATGACATTTGCTAACTTAGTAATTAATCTAAAGAGTATAGGGAAGTACAAGGGGCCACAGAAACCCTGGGAGGGGAGGAAAGAAGTAAGAGATTAAAAGACTACTCAGAGATTGAGGTAGCACCAGCAACAGAGAAACAACACTGATAGTCCCACCATCTCATAGTATTCTTCTGGACAAAATGTCCAGCACACAGCTAGACAAGTCCATAATACATTGCATGAACAACTGGCTGCCCGGTTGGGCTCAGAGTTACAGTCAGTGGGGTTACCAGTCACCAGTAAGGTCCCACAGGGCTCAGTTTTAGGGCCAGTGCTCTTCAATGCCTTTATAAACAATCTGGACACACAAGTCAAACATACATTAATTAAGTTTGCCGCTGGTACTAAATTAGGAGGAGCTGTGGACTCCCTTAAGGGTAGAAAGATCCTAGAGAGAGATCTAGATTGACTGGAGAGCTTTGGCAATCATCAACTGTATGAAATGTAAAAAGAGGAAGTGCTGGATTCACCAGCTGGGACAGGGTTATATGTGTTATATGTGCAAATTGGGGGACTGTAAGGAGCTAAAGAGCACAGTTGCCTGTCTGAAACACGGTTAAGGCCAGAGAAGGAACTTGCGATAAGATAAGACATGCGACAGCCACCACACCAGGAACTTGAGATAAACACAGAAGGGAGCACAGAAGGGAGCAAAAGGAAGGAGCTAATTCCTGGAAGAAGGAGATCTGGTTAGCACATCCTGGTTAATGCGTCCGGACAAAAATTCCCACTGTGGCAAACTGTGAAAGGAAGGAACTGCTCCTAAGCGTATCACCAGAGAACATCTGTGACCACCAACAACTGCCAAAGGCCCTTTAAAATCTTGGAGGAAACATGCACGGAAAGAGGACACACCCATCCTCACTTAGCATGCAAGGAAGGCTCTCCCATCCTTGCTTCATATGTAAATTAGGAGTATGCCTCAGTAAGTACCCAGAACTTGGACTGTATAAAGGTGGTACCACCAGAAGAATGACCTGAGGCTCCCACCACTGAATAGGCCAGGTTGAGGATGGACAGACAGGACACTGCTGGATTTTCTGCTTGATCTCTCTCTCTCTCCCCACTCCACCTCTTTTCTATTTCTTTTACTATTTCTATCTCTCTACCTTACGTTTATTTTTAAATAAAATCTGTATTGCTGACTTCGGCATATGGTCTCATTTGCACCTTAATTTGGGCAGAGGCATCTCTCACTTACAGGATCGTAACAGGGATGAGAGGCTGAAGAACAGCCCCCTGAAAAGAGATCTGGGGGCTTGGGTCTACAGCAAGTAGAGGATAAGTGCCGCGGTCCGAGCGGGGGAGGGGAATGGGGCCGCGACACGGCACGGATCCCAGACACAAAGGTGGGGTGCAGGTAGAATCTTTAATCCAGTGTGCGCACGGGGTTTTTATCCGGAGGGAAAGGGCCAGAACATAGGGTGGAGCAGGAGACAGACAGACGGGGGGACAAACCAGGATTGAGCTGTGGGCAAAAAAGGGGGGGGGAGCACAGGAGGGACCAGGGGAGGAAAGGGCGAATGGGGGCTGTCTCCTGCCGCAGCTTCTCCAGCCAGTTGGCAGAGAAGACAGAGGTGCAGGGAGGTGAGCAGGCCGGGACATGCCCGGAAGATACAAATTCGGGGGAAACACACAATGTGTGAAGTCCATTCAATCGCTGTACATATTTTTCCATTTCCAGAATCGTTCCCATTCCGATTCCTGGTCCTCGACATCTCGCCCTCTGTTATTTAAATCAGGCACAGCTAAAAAGATATTTTTTGTGATGGTCTTCCTGCAGCATGCTGTGACACAAGAAATAGTAACAAAACAAACAGAGAAAGCAAAATTTCAAAACAAGTGGACAGCTGCATTTGCTGAGTGACTCCCCCCCTAAAAATTGTTTCCAGCCCGAGATGCCACTGCTCCATGGTGTCTAAAAGCTTAGTGATGGTGGTCTTCTGTGGACTATGAGATCCTGGAAAATAAGCAGAACATGTTAGAAGGGAGAATTTAGGATTGGGATCACATAATAAGGGAATTGCAGAGATTGCTGTGGTTTCCTGGCACTTGCTGAAGGGATGGGCTACGCAGGATGGAACGCAGTTGAGGGGGTGCTGCCTTGTTTCTTGACAGCTCACAGGTGCACTGTTTAAGATCTGGCATTGAATTAAAAGTCACTTTTCTCTTTAAGTCTGGTGACTTTTTAGGAGGCAGCAGTTCTCCATAGATGTTAGTAAGAGACCTGCAAGCTTTTGTCCAGTGTCTGCCTTTTCCGCACCGTTTGCACGGCATCTTTGGAAGCTCCATCTTTGTAATTAATTGTGGACAGTTCTTTTTTATATGTCCTGTCTCACCACAGTGAAAACAGGTTTGTGGTCCAGCCAAAGCTTCAGCTATTAGTCTTGCTTTATGAGAATTAGACCCCACATTACGACATGCCTTCACCATTTCCATAGGGGTGGGGTCTATAAGGGTTCTTAGTATTTGCTGGCAATCATCATTAGATTGCTCTATAGCCAACCTTAAAAATAGTGCATCCTGAGCTTCTGGGTGTTTAACTTGTTTTGCAATAGCTTTCTTCAGCCTTTCTGCAAAGTCTATGAATGGTTCTGCTGGTTTTTGTTGTACTTGTGTGTATGAAGGTATAGGTTCAGCAGCCTCAGCAATGGTTTGAATAGCTTGGAAGGCTAGATTTATTGAAATGTCCAATTCATTCATAGGAATCTTGGTTTGGGCCTCATTGGAAATATATGGACCCACTCCGAACAGTCTATTAAAGGTCTCTAGGACTGGGGTCCCTGTGATTGCTGGGGTTTGCTGGGCATGCTGGTGAATACGAGTTTGCCATTCATCTAGGAAAAGTGTTGTTTGCATATTAGTGAAGAAAGCACTTATTAAATCTTTTATGTCGTTTGGAGTGAACGTGTAAGCAGCAAAAAGTGAACCAAGTATCCCTATTACATAAGGTGAATTTAACCCGTAGTCAGTAATAGCTTGTTTTGTATCTTTCAGAACTGGGAGGGGGATTGGTTCCCAGACAGGGTGATTGTCGGGATGATAAAACATGGGGAATGCTTTAACTAAATTCAAATCATCAGCTGTTGACGCTTGTTCCTTTATGTAAGTCCATCTGCTTCTCTGGGCTCTGGCACCGGAGTAGCCAGGGCCATAATCAGAAGCATGTTGGTCAGTATATGGGGATGGGGAGTTGGAAATATGTGGGGGATGTGGAGGACAAACGGCATGTACCGGAGCAGGGGAATTAGTACATCGGACTGAAAGGGTTAAATCGCCAGCTACTGGTGCGGCTGGATAAGCGGAGTTGCCGTGGGGACCGGGGAAAGGAGTACCTGGATGCGTTGTGGGTGGGGGGATAGAGGGGAGTAGGGGTGGCAGGGGGGGAGATGGGGGAAGGGAGGGGGGAAACGGAGGGGGGGGTGGGGGGGCGGCGAGGGGGGCTGCCACGTGGTCGGCGCCATGTTGTTGGGGAGGAGAGTATTGGGGGGCCGGCGCCGATGGCGGCAGGCTCAGGGAGCGGTGGGGACGCGGTGCCGGCCGAGCTTCCACGGGCGGGCTGGGAGGCGGTGCCGGCCGAGCTTCCACGGGCGGGCTGGGAGGCGGTGCCGGCGGGAAAGGCGCGAAATCCTTGCATGCCGTTTCTCCAGGCCGCGTGTGCTCCCGCGTTCGCTCCCTGGCTTCGCCCGCGCGGTCGCTTAGCTCGCCGACGCCACGATGCAAGAACCGCTGGTATTCCGGGCTTTGTTTCTCCCTCCCGCCGTCTGCGCTCTCCCCCGCCCCCCCGCCGCTCCGGGACCCTCGGGGCTTGTCCATTTTTGGGGATGGGGGCTTGGATTTTTGCTCAGATTCTTGGAGATTTTCATTGGAACTCATCAACTGATGCTGTATCATCATCAGAATCAATCTCCAGGCGTTTAATGCCTCAGTAGCAGTTTTGTCTCCCCTCTCTTTCGCTCTCCAGATATTGTATCCAATTTTCTCCCAGTCTTTTAGGGACATGCTGTCGGAGACCATCTCCCCTCCCTTTTCAAGCCATTTAGCGAGGGCTTTAGCGGATTTTTTATTTAAAGGATGGCCGTTTTCCAAAATAAAGTCTTTAAGCTTGCGGTACACGAATTTTTGAGAGGTAGATAGCGAGAGGCCCTTTTTTTTTTTTTTTTTTTTTTTTTTTTTTT
>NW_020884873.1:7281242-7647961 GCF_003945725.1 Corapipo altera | reverse complement strand
TTTTTTTTTTTTTTTTTTTTTTTTTTTTTTTAAAGTTTGTGAGGGTGGGAGATGGGATTAGGGGTTTTCCCGGAGCTCACCTTTCTCGGTGCGGTGGCTATCTTGCCGTAATCTGGGGTTCTACCGGGAAGGACCAGCGAGACGAAACGCTTCTCTCAGCGCTGTCTGAGCCCTTTGTGGCGTGGGGTCTGTCCGACGTTGGGCGCCATGTTGTCGCGGTCCGAAGGGAGAGGAGACAGGACACGAGGACTGGTGCAAGCAGACTTCTTTATTCAGGCGTCTCTCTGATTCTTAAAACCTCCCGCCAGGGGAAGGGGCAGAACATCGGGTGGGCTATCAGACAGACAAACGGGGCAGCAAATCAGAACAGGGCACAGGTAAAAGGGGGAGGAGGAAGCCTGGGCATGTGCAGTTGTGCACTGTGTAGTATGGATACAATGAAACCACATAATAACAGTAAAGTCCATATGAAAGTCCTGTCGATTGCTGTATGCTTTTCTCCATGCCTGGAACTGTTCCCATCCTGAATCTTGCTTCTCTACACTTAACCTGTAATGGTTTTCTTGTTGCACAAGGCTTTTTGGTTTCTTTGCTGGTCAGTGCTTAATCTTTTGGGGATCCTTGACCTTTGCCTTCTCCAGATTCCAAGTTGTCACAGCATGACTCCCAGCCTAGTGCTGTTTTTGTGGCATCCCTGTCCCTTTACTCCACTGTCAGACATTGCCTCTCCTTGGTCAAGAGTTGAGAATACTGTGCAATCAGGAGCTATCTACAATGAGATGTGACCAGCAGGACAATGCAGTTCACGTCTTTGAGTGGAATTGTCTGTCCCTCCTCGGGCTGAATTTTCTCATCTTTTTTAAGCGTAACTAATTTTGTCAGATAACTTCTACAATAGAAGTTGCTTAATGAAGAAAAGAACTTTGGGTTTCTTGTCCTGTAAGATTCACCCAAATAAAGCAATCTAAGATTACATCACCCAAATAAATATGCATTTGGTAAGTGGAGGATATGTATTAGATAGGTGGGTTTATGTGAAATTTACTGTATGAAAGAGGTAACTTTTTGCCCATGGTGTGCTTGAATTGGAAACTTGCACCCTGCAAAGAGCAAACAATCTCTCTTTTGTAAACTACACTCTGTGCCTGTGTTCAGAGAGCTCCTAAAATTAGCAACATAAACCAGAACTGGGTGTAATGACCCTGCTGTGTGCCGTGGCTGAACTGTGGACAGGAGAGCAATTTCAAAAAGTAAGGGAGTCTGTGAAACATAATAATAATGAATTAATTATTGAAAGGTGGTGTCAGGATATAAGCTTGCTCTTCTTGAAGGCTGATACAGCAATTATATCAGTTACACTGCACTGGGCCAAATTGCCGAGGTAACAGTGTTGGAAACACAAGGTTGAAAAGGAACATCAGGAGTAGCCAAATTAGGGCCAATTTGAAAGAAATACTATGGGGAATGTTGTTTATTTTTGGAGAAATCTGGTCAGAGACAAGCAGGTTTGGTTAGAGACAGTGAAGAGGTGGGCTCAGGGGAAGAGAAAACGGGTAATTAGATATAATATGAGATAAAGAATAAAGAAGGGATCTTGTGGCACTAGGATCGCAAGTTATTATGAATGATGGTATTCAAAAATGGAGGTAACATGAACTAACCCCATCCTGGTTTCAATTTCCATTCTGTCTTGGGGTCACATGCATTTTAATCTCAGTCCATGCCATGTCTTGGTTCATGTGTTTCAGCTCATCTAGATGTCCAGATTCCATTACAATTGCTCTAAGTTATGATGATTTTTTACAAGATTAAGTCTGAATAAACTCTCTAGGTCAGATTACTAACATTATTAGTGCACACAAGTTAATTTTCTTCCAATCAAAACCCACAATCAGTAACAGTATTGTTCCCTGCATCTTGAAACATGAAAAATGTTACTGATCCATTGCACTGACTTTCCACAATTCTCAGAATAGTGAGGGCAGACAGACTCATCATTTCCATCGTCTTCACCAATAATAGGTGAAAAATCTGTTTTCACTGAAAGAAACAGTGTTTCACTTGTGGAGATGCTGTCAAAAACTGTTTCCATTTTTCTCTTTTTACCTAGATCCAGGTCATGTCCCTACCTGGATCCATACCCAGGGCCTTGCCCAGCCATCCTGGAGCTGTGTCTGGCCCTGGTTCCCCTCACTGGGCCTGGCCCTGACCCTGATCCATGGGCTGATGTCCCAACAGTGCCCAATGCCAGTCACTGGGACTGCCCCCACCCACCCTGCTCCCCAGCTGGGGTGGTAGGAGAGTCCTGGCTGCCAGCCCTGCCCTGCTGCCCTTGGGAAAAGCAGTGAGTCAGGGAAAGCATCCAGTTGAGGGACAGCTCAGGGTTGACCCTGCCTCCACTTACATACTCCTTTCTCTTTGACAGGAGATTATCCCGCTCACGTGGTTGCACATCAAACAATTCAATGTTGCAGTAATTGGAAGCTGGGGTCACTGTGAACTGATGATTATCAGCAGGCACAGGATGTTCACTTTGTGGACTGAGACTTGATCGTGCACACCAAGCCCTGTCCTTGACTCCTTGCCAACCTCTCAGGTCCTCACCTTGCAATGTATATCAAAGGGTTATAAACCAGCAGAATATTTTTAGTATTCTATATACCTTAACTGTGATGCACACACTGATTTTTTCATTATGACATTTCATTGATTTTATATGACAGAGGACCCATTCTATTTATAGTCACAGAAGGACCTCCACCTTTATCCTGCAAATTGTGTTCTGTCAACAACTTCAAACACAAAACTGTGTCCCCAACCTCTGCATACGTATATATATATTTGGAGGGGCACCTTCACTTCTATCATTCCTATTCTAGCAATTTTCTATTTTGCTTTATATCTCTGACCATTCCTGATGCAACTCAGTTATCCAGGTTAGAATATCTCACTCTGAAGGAGTTTCTTGTGAAGGTAAGGGCATAATGAACATCGTCTTAATTGCAGAAAAGTGTTTCAAAGAACTAAATCCCAGGTGCCACTCAAATTTGAGCTTCTTAAAACTGTCAAGGTCAGGGATAACTGGTAATTTCAGTTCTTCCTGCTCTTGTTCACTGTCTTCTGTCATGCATCTGTAACAGTTTTCATGGTTTTCATGCACCACTTGTGCAGTCAGGATGACTGAAGGTCATTCAGGACTTGCAACTGTTGCTTCATCCTCAGACCTTGGAGGCTGGTCATGGTCACTAAACCTTCGGAACAAAGGCTTCCAGCTGAGTCAGCAACTTGTCAAGTCACACAAGTGGGATGTACTTCCAGTTATCATGTTAATGCATTATATGTTTTTTTATTCCTATGCCTTCTTTTCCCTTTCCTGTTTTCCTAATCTTCATGTTTCTGTTGGGCACTGATATTTGCTGTTATTGATTGCATCACGTGCCTCAGGCTGGCAATCTCTCTAACAGGCATAACCACCATTCTTTCATTCAGTTCCCTAATCCCGTTTCTCTGATGAGCTTTCACATGTCTGATCCACAAATGGTTCCTAGACTGACTCATCCATTTCTCAATCTCTCTGCACGGATCCTTATTTGAAATAATCTTCCAATCTCCTGACTTTCACATTTTGGCTCAAGCAGATATCCAAAACCGTATTCCCTGCACACAGTAATCTGAATCTCAAACCACTCATCCTTCTATCACCTCTCTAAAATCACTTGCAGGTCAGCATACTGGAATTACCTGCCCAGAAGTTCATCTCCATGGATGTTCACAGCTATATATCCAATGCACTTAACACTGAACTTCCAACAGTCAGCCACATTTTGCTCAGGCTGAAATTATGCATTCACTCTTCAAAGTCTTCTACCCACAAGGTATTCTTTTACAGTGGTTGGACATTCTTGTTTTGGTCCTTCATTACTAAAGGCACGGTATCATAACCTGAACAGAATTGGATTTAAACTCATATCGGTAATATGCCATAGTTAGACAGATATTAAGGAAAAGCAGTTGAAAAGAAAAGTGTTGTACGCACGTATTGTATTACCATTGATGTTGAAAGTGAATTTTGAAGGTTTCTAGAACAGGGAAGTATCTAGTCATTAACCCTAGAAGGGAACCATATTGGAATGTGCTTCGACTATTAGGATTCTACACCCAGCTAAAACTATCATGATACTGTATGTTAAAGTATGTCAAGCTACATCAGGGAAAACATGAGCTATGCTACCAGGGTATCTTGATAGATGCAAAACTCATGGGGTCACAAATGGAAATGCTCTCAGGAAACTGTATCTTGACGGTATAGCCTTGAAGCCCAAGTAAAGTGGTGGTGTCATTGCTGGTACAGAGGCCAGAGGCTGTGATTTAGTTTTGTGCTGCTTCAAGGCTGAGATTTGTCAACAG
This sequence comes from Corapipo altera, assembly GCF_003945725.1. Classification (NCBI taxonomy): domain Eukaryota; kingdom Metazoa; phylum Chordata; class Aves; order Passeriformes; family Pipridae; genus Corapipo; species Corapipo altera. Next base: position 7,643,554 of record NW_020884873.1, on the reverse strand, counting down.
CTGCTTTGTCTGAGCTTGTTTTGGCCTGCGTGGGGCTTTGCATTTGTTTATTTAGCTGTAACAGCAGTTGCCTAACAATCAGATTACATATAGTATTATCTAACTTGTTTTAACGTTAGTTAACTTCATGAGTGTTATAGTGTTACAGTAGCTTTTTATGTAACTATAGTTAGTGTAAATAGGTCATTATTCTGTGTCTGTGACCTAGAAGCTCCTGGAAGAGTATTGAGTACAGGATGATAGCAGAGGCCTTGAAAGTACAAGCACAGGATGGTACCAGAGACATCAGGGTCATAAACAAGTTACCAGTGGTCAGTTACCAGTCACTGAAGGAATGCAGCCTTGGGAGCCGGATAAAACCGGTTTTAAGGAAAAAAAAAAAAGAGAGAGAGAACAAGGGGCAAGTATTTAACATAAACTGAACCACAGACAGTGAATTTTGTTATAATAAGGAATTGTGAAGCAATAAAGAAAGAGGAAGATGTGGTGCATGTTACAGGACATATAAAAATAAATCCAAGCACAGACCCTAGAGTGAGGAAGTCCCCACCAACAGCATCACATTTCTCCCAGTGAAGAACAAAGGACACCAACAAATCACCATAACTCTCCTTTTTCACTGTCAAGTTCTGGGGCCAGAGTGGTAGTGGAAGGGTGATTCTTACACCAAAGAACAGGGTAGGTAGGTACTGGAAAGTTTCCGTACATCTGCTTTAACTGATAATTAATATGGCTTTTTCTGTAATAATTATATTAATTAGACTACTAATGTTGGTACCATTGTCACCAGATTGATAGCAATGCTTTGCTGTTGAGACTCCAGTTATTCAAACAACAAATTGTAGTAGTACAATGTATTTCTTTAGTCTGCACAAATGGTACATGTTGCAGCCCAATACTGAATGAAACCAAAACGCCTGTAATTCAAACACTGCATAAGGGACCCACAACATGATCATGCGTAGAATCTGTTGGGGATGTGTATAACTGATACCAGAACTGGAACCATCTTTAGATGTACACCTAAGACTGCAACAACAACAATAGCAACAAAACCCACATACCACTAGCAGGGTAATGGTTATAACTCCACTATAATAATAACTACAAATGGCACAGGCACCACTGCCTCAGGATGTGCAGAATCAATCAGTGCCATTATACAGTGCTGTGTGTTTCGGTTTTACCTTAGTAAGGCCAAATAGACCTCTGACGTTTGTCTTGCCTCTGATTACTTCCACTTGAAGCCTGTTGTAACATGGATGCAATAGTGAGCCAGGAGATGAGTTTTCAGGAGTATTTGCTTTTTCAGGCAATATAAATCTAAGAAAGTCTGTTTTCTGCAACCTGGAATATTTCTTTTGTCCAAACATTTCCAAACATGGAGTGTATTGCCTGATTCACTGCTAGTTTGTTTGGATTTTTTCTTTTTTTTTGGGGGGGGAGGTGTTTTGAAGCTGCCACCAGCTTGCCTTTCTGACATTTTTTGTGGCAAAACTATTGCCTGTGTGGTTGGCATGATGACTAAGAAGGACATGTCGAATCTGGCACTTTTATGCTTGCAGCCTGAAAAGTTTCCAATTTCAATTGTCTTACAACCTCTTCGTGCCTTGGACCTGTCACAAAATAAATGGTTTAGGTCACTTAAAGAATCACCATCAAAGGTAATAGTGAAACCAAACTTTAATATGAATTTGCAAAAGCACAACAAAGTTTGATGGCAAGGTTCACTCTACTACTTACTACATGGATAATACATATAAAAGAAAAGTAAATTAGAATCAATTTAGAGTGATTTATGTGGAGAGCAGGGGTTTAAAAGGCTTAAGGGAGAAAAGGGTAAGGAAGATCTTTCACTGAGTTGCAAGATTCAGAGTGGACCCCCTTGCTTTCTAAACTCCTTCCCGGATAGATGTTTGGGTGCAGTTGAATCCAAACTTAGGCTCAGACTTGGTCGATGGTATATGTCTAAAGAATTTAGTAGCACTTAATCATAGAAGCCCTTAAATGTTAAATTGACCAACTGACTTTGCTGATGTACTCCTCCTTGTGCCTCCCTCTCTGGTTATCAAATCCTGTTCTTTATCTTCCTTCCATTCTCCACGTCTTTAGTTCTGTCCTTCATTTTCCCAGTATGTTCACTGATGTTCTGAGGTCTTGTTAACCATCTGATCTCTATGCCACCAACACTCACTATTCTTTTAGCCCTTCTGTAAATTTTTTCTGCTGGTGCTTTCAGACACACTGGTATTTGCCAGCCTTAGTGTTCCTATCACAAATCTCTGCATCAACAGACCTAACTACTATATAGAAATTGTTTTTTTTTCCTCTGTTTAAACTATGAGTCACTGTGTGTGGTTCCTACCTTTTTTTTTTCTTTTTCAATGAATGGATCCAACCACTTCCTTTCACAATGAAGAAACAATGGTGGAAAGATTTCATCTTACCTTCTTGCTTTGGATTCTCTGCCAACTTATGTGGCAGTTAAGAAAACAAAACTCACTAGGAGACCATACAGATAAGGAAAGTGATTTTTATTTAACTTCATGAATCAGCTGACTCTGTTTAGTCGTATTTTTATCAACAGAAGTATCAGTATTTGTGTGTCTAATTAACCTGGCCAGGACAATTTGTGCTCAACATGCAGGACAAGACATGCCAGTACTGAATACTGTCTACATGTTCTAAGTTCCTCTTCACTGCTCAAAACAAACTACATTTGGATGACCTTTGAGAGTCAACAGTTTCTGTGATCTTAGTATCTAGTTTCACTCCAGTCTTAGACAACACTGCTGTGTCAGTGCTCTGCTTTTGTTTTCCCTTTCTGGTTATGTTCTGGCTCCAGGCCAATTCCTTTATCCTCCTGTCATCTTAATCTATGGTTTCATTTTCTTGCTCTCTGGTTATTGAATGAAACCATTCATAGGTTGTGCTGTGATCCAGGTGAACTGCTGACCTTAGATAACAATATATGCCATTATTTTAGTCCTTGTTCTACTGTTTCTTCTCATGTTTCTGCTTGCCCAAGCACGCTTCCACTCTCGCTTCCGGAACAACCATAGTATTTATGATGCAAATGTCTGCATAGGTTCCAAACAAAAGTTTGCGGTCATTTGCAGACTAGGATTTCAAAGAATGCTATCAATCACTAACATAATGTAAGTTAAATTGCTGGTTGTATTTGCCTATTCTGTTGTCAAGCAAGTTCTAGCTGGACTCACCACAGGAAAGCTCTTTCCTTCTCTGATGTTTTGTCTGTTATGCTTTCCAGTCCTTCTGTATCTTTTTAAGAAGTATAGACTAATATACTGTCATAAAATTTGCTAAGGTATATTCGGGATTTGTGGACCTATCAACCTAGGATCATGTAGTGTCTTAAGAGCTGACGCTTATCAAATGCCCTAAAAATAAGGTTACAGTTTTCTTAGCTTACCCCTCTGAAGAACACGTGTGCACACACATTGCAGAGAACTTGAAATTTTATGGAGTGTTTTGCCACAAAACAAGAGCAAAACCAAGCTAGTGACTGTCATCTACAACAGTCCCAGTGTAGTCCCAAGTATGGGTTCTACCCAGCACGCAAGAAGCCAATTTACACAGAGTTGAGATATGTATTCATTATATGTCTGCACAGAGCTGGGTGTTGAGTGGTAAATCCAAAGCTAGCACCCACTCAGTATGCCAGCTACCCACTTTTTTACACTTCAAACAGTGAAAGAAAAACATTTCCCCTATACACAACAATGTAAACCTGCAATCACTGTGAATATATCTTGTCACCTTCATTTAAAGGCACAGTAGCTATTTACTTTTGCCATGCATGCTCTATGGGAAAGGGGCTTATTTGAGTAAGGGGATACTACAGATTATGGGGGTGTATTTTACTATGCAAATTACTAAAGGGTAGCAGGAAAGTTCAAGCAAAATTCTCCTTTGGCCTTATCAACACTTTGTTCCCCTGTTATCTCCTTGTTTGATGGATTTACGGCATCATCTTGTTCTCACTTCTCCTCAGTGGTGCCTTGATTCTTGGTTTATTATGGTTATCTTGGAGAGATGGGGTTTATTGCACACACAACCCCAGTAACCATTTGTTCAGTTCCTCTCTTGGGTTTCCATAATTTGCGCATGAAAGAGTCCCAATGACAATATGGTCTGATGGAAATACTTCATCCCAAAGCTAGACTGGTAATGCCTTACCTGTGCAGGGCTAGGTTCAGAGGTAACTTAGAGATCTGTTCCTGCCTACAAACCCTCTTTAAACATACTTGATTTTTACCTAAATGCTAAACAGCAAGCTGTCTTACAAGGGTCAGCCTGCAGCCCAGTTTATTTTGCAGCCCAGTTTATTTGCACATTGGTCTCTTGAGAGAAGAGTCTGAGGTTGTCTGGAGTATCCCAGCTCTGAAGGGTACCTTTACCACTTAGCCATTGATTCAGACAGGTTAAGCTTGGCTCAAGCATTTGCAGAGGGACCTGTGGTAATTTAAATGTTACAGTTATGGTTTCCTACGGTTTTTATAATGGTTTGATGTGATTTCTCTGCATTTCCATCAACTTGAGGGTTTTCTACTACCATGAAAAGGTGTTTTATAAGCTCCTTTTTATAAATGAGTTGAACTAATTCCTCTGTGAAGTATGACTAGTTTTATGAAAATGACTTATCTGGAAATCATGTATTCTGTCAGGTATGGAAGGGCATAAACCTCCATGCTGCCCTTTCTAAGAGAGTTTCAGTCTAGTTGATGGTTAGTGATATCAACAAAGACAAGTAAATCGTTATTTCTCTTTGCTGTAGCTTCCAGGAACCCTGTATAAGTGATGCAAATGTCATGGTGATAACCATGAGTCTTGTGGTACTGAATCTCTATTCTCCTTTGGCTTGTTAAAGCTGTGGCTTATCTGATTAATTAAGCCTTGGGGCATTGAAGTTTTTTTGTGGGTTTTGTTTGGGTTTTTTTCCCTTAGCATAGGTATTTAGTGAGGAGTGGGTTTTTTTGGTTGTTTTTTTGTTGTTGTTGTTGGTTTTTTTTCCCTTGAGCATAGGTATTTAGTGCTTCTTTGGAGGATTCTCAGGATTGCTGGATTAACTACTACCTGCTATGGCCAGTATAACTGGCTTTCTGCTTCTGTAAATTTCCTACACTTCTGTGGGGTTTTAAAACAATTTGTTGTGCGCACATACATTATGTCGTACAGAACATTTATGATGAGTTCTTTTATATCATTTGACTAATCTTATGGTGTTTGTCACAGGCAAATTTAGCCACAAAGCACCTGCCTTAACTACATACCTTAAACAGATTTAGGCACAGAATTCTGAGTAGATGAGCAAGTGGAGATGTGTGTGCAGGATAAGGCAAAGGGATCCATGTCTCTTGCCATGCAAGAAGTTTGCATGAGAGATGCCTTGCTCTGAAGTCATATCAACATATGTTAATCGTGGTCTGAAAGGGACTTCCTGGAGTCAGCAGTGATCCCTCCCTCCTTCAAACACAAGGTTAGATAAAGTTATACAACACTTAATTGCCCCAGGCACCAAACCATACAGAAGTTTCATGTTAAGTTACCAACTGTTTAGTCACCATAATCATTCATATATGATACCAATAAAACATAAAATTCACATGACTATCTATCATTGGTTACTCAGTCAATAAATATCTCTATGACTCTACTAGATTTATACTATAAAATTTCCAGTATAGACTGGCTTTTGCATGTAACCTTCTTGCTGGCCATAGCTGAAGAAGTAGAAGGTGCTTGTAATCTATGGCCCACTGTGGCCCACGTGAATGCAAACCTGACGTGGTGCACATCTAAAGCCTGATGGACCTTAGATGCCCAAAACCTCTCATAGCTGTTTGTCAGCAGCTGGAAACAACTGCTATTGCAGACCTGCTGGCTCAGCAGCCCAGGTTTTAATCTAAACCTGACTCATATTGAATCAAAAGCAAATCCACCTCCATAGTATTTTCCCAGGAAAGTACCCTCATTCTTACAAATTAATAATTTCTAAGCAGCAGTGTAAATGCTGAGCTCACTCTCCCTTGAACCTCATCATTGTTCTAATTTTCTAGACACTGTAGGAAAATACCTTTCTTGTGGGGCACTTTCCTTTTGCATTTTGTGCCCTTGGTGTGGATTTCAGCTGTGCCCTGGCTGTCTCGGGTCCATATTGTCATGGATAGAATGATGCACTTCACTAGTAAGAGGGAAGTAAAAACATACTTTATCGACATAAAGCAGTGAGTTAACAAAGCAAATGTGACAGTGGCTTAACAAGATTCAATAGCAAGGTACAATTTGTTATTTATTGCATAGAGAACAAGGTCAGACAGAGAGACACTCCCACTGAGTCACAAGGTGCAGAAAGGACCCCCTTGCTGTCTAAACTCCTTCTCAGAGAGGAGTCTGAGTGTGGCTGGATCCAGGCTTAGTCCCAGATTTGGTCAATGTTTATGTCTAGAGGATTTTATGTGCACAATCAATCCTTTATATCATTTAGCTAAGATATCAAAGTTTAACATACTCAGTGGGACATACAATGTGCAGCCTGCTGACCTGCAGGAGAGTTCAGTGGGCCCTGGGCTGTCCACTATTTATGGAGTAGGATGACTGACTCATAGTCACATTTGTAGACCAGCAAGGCTTCTGGGTCACTGTTCTAGAGAGCCCTTGGTCACCATGTCACCATCCATCCTCCAAAGTCCAGAGTAAGCTGGATGCAGCCACCACAGACCCTACCGGTGGTTATACCTTAAGGGGATGGGTGTGTGGGGGGGGGTGGTGTGTGGGGGGCTGTGTTAAACCACACTTCCACTATATTGATTGCTGCCATACACATTGTAGTTTCCACTTTAAAATATGCCATATGAAATCGGTTTAATACTGAAGAGAGTATTAACAATGATGAAAAATAATAGACCACACACAAGTTAGGTGGCTGTTTTCATCAGCTCTCAGGGAAATCAGAAGTGGCAGTGAAATCAGTGAAATCAAAAGTGGCAGTAAAATCAGAAGTGTAAAGGTGAGGTTGGCAACACAGAGATAAGAGGCAAGGTGAGGTATGGAGAAGTGAGATGTAATCCTGTCCCCATCTGTTTGTGAAACCACAGTCAGAAGGTAAAGTTCCATGATAGGACTGGGCTCATCATCACCTTTATTTTAGGTTCATTTTGCAATAGAATTCCTAGATTCCTAGATTCTTTGTTTGGTAGTGCAGGGAACATGCCCTCACAGCAGTTTTGCTGAGTGAAAAACTGTGAGAACACTTGTCATGTTTCTGTAGATCTTACTGGCTGTGTGCATCTTCCCCCTTCACAGTAGGGCAGGGATCCCATTAGGGCTAAGCACAAGGTAATGCAGAATAAAAGGTAAGGTAAGTGAATCGAAACACATAATTTTAATACTATACTTGGGCTATGCAGATCAGGTAATAAATATTTATCAGTAAATAAAGAACTAAGAAATTATGAAAATCCTGAGAACACTATTCTGGAGAGGCACCTGATTGAGAGGGAAATGAAACTCCCTGAAAAAAACCCTGGATGAAAGCAATTGCTGTGTAACACAGAGCTCCAGCTTGCTCCTGGGTAATCCACTGACTCACAGAAGCTCAGCAAGAGTTAAACAGGAAAGATTGCCCAGCTATGTCTGAAAGTGAGAGGTCTCTGGCAATAAAGAAAAGGAAATGGGCTGGATGAGCCTCAGGCTCCACTGCTTCGGAATCAGCTCAGGAATCTCAGTACCTTTGATGGGCATGGACTGAGGATGCATCATGGTGCAGTTCCCCTTCCAGGCACGGTACCACAGGTCTCCTTTGGGAGATAAGTGACTGGAACAAGCTAGAAAGAGCTTTTAACTGCTGAAAGAGCTGTTAGCTGCTGATGCCTCTGCCCTGAGTGGCCTTTCCAAGGGAATGATTCTCCCTTCTGTTCCCAGGAGGAGCAGCCATCTACCATTCCCTGACTCATCCCAGGATCTCATTCTCTGCTGGTGCTGCTCCAAACACTGCTGCCAGGTGAAGAGCCCCTTTCAGTTAAAGCAGGTAAACCTAAAAAGGCTTCATAAGAGTCAGTGTAAATAGCATAAGGTAGCAGGGCAGGCATGTCCAAATCCCACACAAGGGACCTTGACTCCATTCACCACAAACAGAAAGACAGGTATAAATTCCCCTCACTTTACTCAGAAAAGAAAGTGAAGCTGGCTCAGTCTCACTCTATAACACTCTTTCTCTTTTCTGAATGCTCAGAGATTTCAGTTTTTAGTCACTTGTCCTATGCTGTAAGTTTCTTTAGACTGGATTTGGGTAACCTCCCAGTTTCTGGGGACCCAGTTGTCTGCAAAATTGGATTAATTATCTGGTATGCAACAGACCAATAGTTACACACTCGAGAGAGAGATTGATTATTTCTTTATTTCAGAGCTTTGCAAGCCTGGGTGCTCGCTGGGTGTGATTTTTAGTATTATAATGAAAATACTTCAGCTTTAGGATACCTGGACCTTGAGTCTTTTGACAATTTAGCAATGTATACTCAGACATACATCAGCATCTTGATTTACTACATCCTTAAAGCCTGATAGTTCCAAAATGTCCTTGACTAAGGGATGCTAACTGTTCTACTGATATACAACAGCATTTTGATTTACTACATCCTTAAAGATGGTTAGTTCCAGGAAGTCCTTGACTAAGGGGTGCTAGCTGCTGCCTGTTCCACCGGTGGTCTTTTTTTGCTGGTTAGGCTTGGAAGTGTACAAAAACGTAAGATAATTTTGACATCAAAGAACATCCTAACTTAGGAAAATTTTGACATATTCCACATTTTGCAATACCTTTGTCAGAGAAATTCCTGAAGACATAGGCCCTATTTGATGGACTTGAGTGCTGCTAAACTGACAAAGAACTGACTAAAGAGACACTGCTTTCTTTCTGTTAGAAATCCTGTATTACTGTTGACTCCCAAACAGGGTTTGGTACCCTATGTGTAAAGACAATCTCACACACAGAGATGGGATATTTGGTGTATTTCATATTTGCACAAAGATGGGTGCTAGGTGATTCCACAAAGCTAGCACACCATCTGAAGAATATATGCATAAATAGACACTTTGGATCTGCTTGTGTCTCGTTGTTTACTGATAATTGATTGGCTACATGTTTGCTAGCTAGTCCCACATCTGACATAACTGCACATCCTTTGAGTCAGAGGGTTTCCTGTGTCTGCAGCCCACGAGCCAGCAGTCACAATCTCCCACTGCTGGAATTACTTTTCCTGTGAGGACATCATTTTTGAGCCAAAGCAGTTAACTATGTAACTATGTTGTTTATATCTTTGATTTGAGATGGGCCTTTTAGCCAGGATCTGTAGACTGGCCTTGGAAGCCATTGCTCCTCAGTATGTTTTTGAATCATTTACTGATCTCTTTAGGTCACCTTGACTTTCTGGCATAAACCAGCACTTTTTCATGTACACTGAGCAGCAACTCTTCTAGGCCATACAACCAGCAATGATTTTTAAGGAGCCCTGTAGCAAACTGTGTATGCTTGTACATTCATGTTCCTGTATTTGATTTTCTGTCCAATAAGACTGATTTTGACTGTCATGGCTTATGTGTCTCACTAGGAATCTGGACATTAACCTGAATGCTTGCCACCCAGGACCTTGGAGATCCCAAGCGTGTAGGCACTATTTGAACTAATTTTCTCAGACAACTTTTATTCTTTCACTCTCTGAATGTACTCTTAGTCCAAGATCATCTGCTGGAAGAAAGACAGAGCTTCAGGAGATTTGGTGGGATCACTCTGTCTCAGAGGTGGCCTCTTTTATTGAGCTCCTGTCTTCTGTAGAGCTAAAGACAGCCTTGGTCTTGGCTGTGAATTCTCATGAATACCTTTTCTTTTGCTAGAATATAAACAGCTCATTAGAGGGCAACAAGGCGAATTCTTTCTTAAATGCTACATCAAACCAAACTGTAAACTGTCCTACCCTGATAAATGAAAAACAAAGTGGGGAGGCAAGGTCACACAAAGGAGCCACGATTTACTTCTGTCTCATGGGAACAAACTGATAAAATCCCATTGTTTTCCTGGATACATATTATCACTGAATATATTTAGAGAGGCACTGCTATCAAAATAATAGAGTTCAGTAGCAATACATTTTCTCACAAGAAGAGCATTTAGTCAGATCATGTTTAAAGGACAGGCAGCTCAACAATTTAAACATAGATTAACTAGCCAATTATTTCATGCTAAACTATGTTTACTCATCTATTCATGTACCTGAAGCTTCTGCACCCTGTTAATCAAATGTCATACGTTGCCGGAATACCTGGTACATACACTAAAATCACGGAATTACGAAATGGGTTGGAAGGGACCTTTAAAGACTGACTAGCTCAACAAAAATTTATATAGGTACAGTATTCTCACAGTCTTTTACTTTCTCACTTAACAGCTGTTAACAGCACCCAACTAGCAAGTCATCAAGAACCATCCAGTTTCACAGGACAATGAGGCATGAAGACAAAGACATGCAATGACTCCTGATGATGCCCAGAGATAGAAACATATTGATCACTGTTAAGATACAAAACTACAAAAAGACACATCCAAACCCTGACCATGGTCATTAACCTAAAAATCACACAGGATGTGAGGAATGCTTGACACTTAGCATCACTTATTCTCCCTGTCACATGTGAATACAAGACCTGGACACAAGATTAAGGTGTCGAGACTCCTGGTCAGATAGCTTGAACACCCAGGCGCTGGTATCTGGATTCTGGGCAGACTCCATAGACACCACACACACTCTGGTACATGTTTGGGGAAATGAAAGCCGGTTTGTTTCAGTTTGTTCTAAATAAAGTCACCTCCTGTAAGTTCTCACAAGGCTATTTCCTATGCAGTTCATACAATATTGCACTAGTATTTTTCTTACCAAAGCCTCTTCAGGTCAATCCAATTTTTTAACTATCTCCAGTTTCATTGACTGAGAGGAGCTCTTTTCCATCCTGATGGAACCATTGTTATTACTGCAAATGAATTTTTACATTTACCCCCATCAATGTTAGTTTTATCATATTTCTTGTGTCCTCACTGTGCTTTTATTGTCTCAAACATGGGCTCATTTCCTGCTGTGCAGCCAATCCACACACCAAGGAGAGGTATTTCTGTTTCTTTATTCTTGTTTGTGCAAAGTAGGGAGCTGTGTGGTAACCCCCGAAAGTCTGGCTCCCCGTCATCAAAACTTTATGCTATTTACACAGTTTAACAAACAAAGGCATCAGCATTAATTGGTTACAAATCACATAGCTTTTTCATTATTTACTACTCAAACCCTTATTTGCTAGTTGTATCTCTCACTTTTCATGCTAATTAGTCCTCGTGCACAGCTCTTCCCTCCATTTGACTCGGGAGTCTATTCTGAGTAGGTGGGCAGTGGGTCAGCAGTCACAACCTCCCCCACCAAAACTTCTTTTCCCTCAGTTACTGCTCAGTCCTGCTGACTTCGGTCCTGGTGGCTCTCATCCAGACAGCCAATTCATCTTGGGATTGTTCTCCTTTTCCTTAAAACAAAGGATCAGCCAAGCCTACAAGTTTCAGTAAGTTTCACAATGCAGCTGCTTAATCCTAACTGCCTAGATATAGCTACTGATTAACAACAAAAATATCACAAAGTTTGGTTCAAATCGTGAGAAACTAGATGACTTTTTCCATTGTTATCTCACAACTAAGGTAAAATATTAAGGTTAAAAAATCCCAAACCAGGAAATTAGGGAAGACACTGAAATCCTTTATAGTAGTCAAAGGAACAGTCAAAGAACACAAGGATTCTTTTTATACACTTTATTTCTCTTTTTTTTTTTTTTTTAAATACAGGTAAACTTTAACACATTACACATAACATTAATATTACAGCAGCTGCATCACTTTGCTAAGACATACCATGTTTCTAAAATCTTTGTCAGAATTTGACAATTGGTCTTGTCAAGGATTGTTCACCTAATTGTCTCTCTCTACCCTTTTTCACTGAAATCCCCGTTGTAAGTTGATCTCTTATCAGGGACTCTATTGGTTCCCATAGTATCCAATATATCAAAACACCAACATTAAATTTTTAAGCCTTTATTAAGAGATTAAACTGGGCTAAGAAACCATACTACTGTGCTGTGTGCCAGAGAAACATTTGAAAAAGGTACCCATGCAGGTTGATTTGTATTGTGGATGGAAAAGGAATAGGAGTATATCATGTCTATAAAATGTTCATAACAGTTCTAAATGCTCACATCCATACTTCTGATTTTTGTTAGACTGAGCCCAGAAAAATCCACCCGTGAACTTACAGTGAACTCAGTATGTCAGGAGCGGGATTCTTGGCACTAAATCAGTTCAGTGTGCTCATACGATAAAGTTCAGGCACCATCAATAAAACTGGCAGTTCTTCCCTGCATTACTGGGTGTCAGCTGTTTGATTTAAGGTGACTTAGGCCCTACAAATCATGATTGAAAAGCAACTCTCCATTTTTAGCCATTTCTATATGTACTAATGGTTAAAAAGCAATTAAGAAACTTAGATTAAAAGGATTAATAATAACACCCAATAAACTCTGCCCTGCAAGTCAGTGATTACAGTTCTATTGGTTAATCTTGCAAAGCTTTTTTCAGCAAAGGAGAATAATTTTACTTCAATGGGTGAATGAAATGTCTAATTTCACCTACTACTTCTATTGTGCTCACAGTAAGTGTGAAGCACATCCATTTAGAAACCGGCCAGCTACCAAATCAGGTCCATTTTCCAGGATCAATTTAAATATTTGAAGATTCTGTCATGGAAGAGGGATGATCTCACTCAAAAGACAGAAGCAGTAATATGTTTTATTAAAAACAATAAAAAACAATGAGGTAAAACAACTTGATAATGTTTGATGGAACTTAACAAAGTTCAGTGGCAAAATTCACTTTATTAATTACTGCATGGAGGAAACATACAAATAAAAATTGAGTTACAATGGCTCACAGAGGGACTGGAAGATGAAATGTTAGAAGGACCCTCTTGTTGAGTCACAAGGTCCAGAGTAGACCCCTTTGCTCTCTTACAGAGCCCAGGTAGAGCTGGATGCAGTCTTAGTTGGTTCACATCTAATGAAATTATCCACACTATAACACCTGAGTAGCTACATAGATCACTAATGCTTCACAGTATTAATTCAGCATGCTCTCAGTCACTTTGTGAGTATCTGCCATGGGTAAGGGATCTCTCAAGCTCAAGGAGTAACCTTGGGAGCCACCCCTGCTCAGGGAGATATCATTGCCAGGCAGACTGCTGCTTCAGCAAAGGGAGCTCAAAGCTTTGCACGGGCTGCCCATGCTTGTACGGTGAAATAGCTGGCTGCCAGTCAACAGTGTAGACAAGACAGATACCTTGTTTTAGCTCTCATATCTTGTTCTGTACTTTTGGATATCTTGAAGCATTGGGTTTTGAGAACATCTTCTGAAATATTTTTTCAGAACACCTTCACTCCCATGTACGTCAGCCAGGAGCTTTACAGCTTGTGAGTGCACCCCAAGGACACGAGGCCTTGTTGCTTCTCGGTCAGTGTGAACAAAGGTACAGCCAAGGGTCAAGTGTATCCATCACATTATCCCATTGCTGGAGGGTAAACCTGCGAGCTTATTGTACTCTATATAGTATAATGTAGTGTAGAATGTAGAATATAAAATAGAATACGGAATATAGTATATTACGTACTATATTGTAAAGGAAACTCCCCAGACTGACCATTCAACAGCCACTCTGGCACCCACCACTCGAGACTTTCACAGCTGGGACTGAAGCCCCTTCACAGGGATGGCTCCAGTGAGGTGACAGGTGCTCCCCTTGACTCCCTGCACACCCCACTCTCACACAGTCAGACAAGTTTCCCTCACCAGTTCGGCCCCAGGTGTACCATAGCAGGGTCACAGGCGTCTGGTTCCTTTAAGTAATTTAATTGTGATGCAGCAACAGGGGAACAGCTCGAACTTGTGCCTCAGGGGAGGGACCTCAAACAAAGGAACCCCTGGGCCCTTTATACCCTCCCAGACCAAGCGCATAGTCCAGGGTTTTTGAGTCCTCAGCTCCTGCTCTGTCTCTGGGTAACAAATCACCTGGGCTGCACCACAGGGGCTCTGGTGCCCTTTGTTGAGCAAAGTTCACATCTCATTGCATGGGGCTCCCAGAGCACAGCCTGCAGCTCACACTGACCTACCTGCACTAGGTGTATTCCTCAATATTTATGCTCTTGTAGCTTAAGAATATGATATTTCTGGTCACTTTTAGACACAAAGCATTGTAACAGGTAATATGGCTTTGCACAAGACATAACTAGGTAGTAAGTAAAGCAAAGTGTGAGCAATTTGTGGAGAAAATTCTCATTGCCAGAGGTTAGTGTCCACAGAGGATACAAAGTAACTTTGTTCATGAATAAAGGGAGAGCTCACTGAGCACATCCAGTGAAAATCTCTCTTGAATAACTGGAGGATGTAGCCTCCTTTTTGTCCTAAATTCTTCCTGGTCATATAATGCTCTTCCCTTCCTCATTGGCTAAAGTACTCAGAAGGTACAGACTTCCCAAAAATGCCTATTACATACAAGCATTTCTTTTCTCATTATTCTTAAAAAGTTATTTCCTTTCTCACTATTCTTCTACAAGTTAATTGATCCTTTCAGTCATTTTATCACCCAAAACCAGCTGTTTTATTACCCACAATTAACCATTTCCTTGCATCTGCAAGCAGATAGAGCTTGTCTGGAAAGACACATTCATCTTGTTCTTGTCGGAGTGGTTAGGAGTCATAAGACTAGATTTTTCCAAAACTAGGTTGACTCATTCTACTCTGAAGTAGAAATAGCCTTTTTCCACTGCTTTTTGTTGTTAGATTTCATAAGTTACATTTAGTCCTTAAATTTTCTTTTGTTTCCCCCCTTTGTCAAAGAGGAAGATACTTGAAACAAACTTTTCTCAACAGTTTCAGTATTGTGTAACTATGTAGCTAACAGGAAGTTTCTCCTTATTTAAGCTAAAATAGGTTAGACTACTTCTTACTGATTTCATGGATGTCTGAGCAGTCAAAAGCATCTCTCTGACCTTCATCCTCTACCACCTGTGATTTCTTCCCATGACACACTTTACTGTTGTCTCTTACCTCAGGCATTGATAACGGATTTCCCAAGTGCTTTTCCTACAGCAACCACTAATTAAACATCCCATAGAACCTGTTTCTGCAAGCTTTTCTTTTGATTTATACAGAATACCCCAGAAACAAGTCAATGCTTAAAAATGTTTGTATTAACATCTGGCACATTTCATGGAATACACATTTCTGTATGGCATGAATAACGCAGCATCATCCACCTTTCCCTGTGTTTCTGGTATGTTATTTCATCAGCAGCAAGTGTTACAAGTTTGGTGCCAACTTAACAGAAACAAATCAGTCTGGAAGTATTATTGATACTTATGCAATTTCTCTCAATTACGTAACACATGTGAGCTAATTGGATTTAAAAAGGGAAGGCAAGGACATGATAGCTGGGCTGGCAGTCTCAAGGGGTTAAGCCTAAGCTAAAGAAATGCTCTTGAGGCAAAGCAGAGACCAGGGGAGTGAAGACAAGCACAGAAATTCCTGATGGATGCCATCCTCAGAGAAGCAGTGAAGTTGAAGAGTGTGTTTTTCTGCTTCACATGCCCTTTAGTCAGCCAACAGAATTTGCCAGCAATTTCCCTGCAGTCACTTGTAAACTCTAGGGCGTTTGGTGAAAGTTTGATTTATGCTAATTTTAATTAAAAACCAGAACTTTATTTGCAGGAATTTTCAAGCCTTGTCATCTTTGACAGTTTCCAAGTGAAGCACAAAGAATAGAACAAAGAAATTATTTTCTCCAAAGACTTTGATCAAAATAACTCACCTGCAACCAATATCAGGCCCTCAAATTGTTCTTAGAGGTGTTTTAAGAGGTTTAATTGTAGAGCAGCATGGAAAAAGACCTGCATTGCTCCAATTACTCTCCACTTCCTTCACAGATCTACATGGTATGCCTTTCAAGTTTTAATTCATTTGAGAGCCTTTGCAATGTGCTAAATATTCAATCATCTTTGACTTTTGTTTGCATAGTTTCTAGCAGTAGCCCATAGCTTTTCCAAGGAGATGTATATTTTGCACACAAGGTGAGCAGCATTGCCTTGCTTTTGTTTGAGACTTGCAAACCAGACAGAAGATCTACATTTGCCTCACAAATAGTTTCTTTGCTGCTGTCTGTTGTCATTCACAAACACCTGAACAGCAGGGGCACCTTGTTCAGCTTAAGTTAACCAGCCTCATAAACAACCACAAACACTTAAACATTGTGACGCCACTGGAAAAATTAGGAAGTGCCTAGGCACATCTAAACCACAGTTTAGCAGACAAAACTTTGTTTACTGCTCAGCACTGGGAACCTCTGTCCACCAGCTGGGCTCATGACCCAAGCCACATGCTGTGGCCAGGGAGAAGTGTCTTGGGGAGCTGCCCTTCTTACATACTCCTGCTCACAGGCACTTCAGCCCCAGCATCACCATACAGAAGGAAGGAGAAATATGTCAGCCAGCTCCAAGCCCTCACGGGACACCACAAATTTTCTAAATTTCATAGATCTTCGTCTTTCCATGATGACCCTTCTCACATCTGTCCCATTTACACTGTTTTGCTTTAAATTTGTTCTCCTTTTACATTACAGCCAGTTACATTATTATTCTCAGGGGTAAAGCCCTCTTTCCTACATCCTTGTTAGAATTTACAAGAATTATGAGTGGTTGTAGAGATCAGCTCCCAACAGAGAGGTTCAAATAAAATCTAAACATTTACAAGGCAGATCACCATCGAGATTATTATATTTGTCATCTCATCATTATTTCAGAGAAAGTGTTATTTACTAGACAGAAAACAACCAGTGCTTGTGAATTAGTTGAATTAGTAAGTGTGTTACTGAAAAACAGCCTAAAAACTCCTTAACCCCAACACAGTGTTAAGAAACAGGCATCTTTTATTTGGTGTTGGATGCATGAGGGGACATTTCCTCTGAAATATTGGGCATCCCAAATACAGAAAAGGCTTATGTTTATATCCTATAGTTTACATGCATATTCTTTGATTTTCCTAGAAGAAATATACATATGATAATAATTTTCCCTGAAGTTATTAACATATTTCCCCTCCCACTGACACAGGCATTTTCTTGTCCTGAGTGTCCCTCAAGTGGTCTTTGGCAGTTGTTGACCCAAGAATTATCCCTAATCACTCGATGAACTCAATGTTACTTCCAAAATATGAAGAAGAGTTGGCATAATCTGCACTGTCCATTATTTGGTGTCCCTTGATCAATGAAGTGTACTTCTTGTTCCCCTTCTTGGTTGATGTTTAACATAGTTTTAATTGTGCAGTTCCATAGGCTAGTGATTTTGCAAAATAGGCATTCTACTAACACCAGCTGAGTAAATAGTTCTTCATCTGGCAACAGGGGCTCATAAAAATGAAATAAATTACGTATTTCTGCCTGGACAAAGCAATGGAGCACTTACAGCTATTTTTTGTGAACGAACCTAAGTGTTTAGGGGAGGCAGAGCATTTTAAGTGAGGGCTACAGCATGAGTGCTGAAACACCTGCAGAATAAGAGAAGACAAGAACAGCTGGAAAATGTCTGTTAAAGAAGATGCACAATGTCTGTTAAAGAAGATGCAAAATACAGTAATGTGTGTAGGACCATTGGGATGAGCATAAAGCTTTAGGAAGGAGTTCAAGTGCAGCACATCTCCCACATATCACTGGGAAAATGAGTGAAAAGGAAAGGAGAGAAAAGCCACTCCACGAGCTTCAACTCCTCTGTAACCTTTCACCACAGTGACACCACCCGCTGCCTCAGGATGGCTGATCAGCTTCTGCCGCAGCAAAGCCTTCCCTCACAAGCCCTGCCCACAATCCATCTCAGTGCCAGGTTTCTCTGTGCTGCTGGTCTCGTCCAGTAGCTTCAGCTCTTTGGCTCCCTGAACTGTTCTTGCCCTAATTTCATACCTGAACTCTTATCGCTAAACAATCCAGTGTTAAGCAACTCATTAGTGCTCAGTTTCTTATTGTCTGCTGCATACCTGTCAATAACATTGGCATCAATTCTTCTGTGTAAAACTGCTTTAATTAAGTGAATTTAGTCTAAACAGATCTTAAAGGCACATCGATTAAAATTCACACTACTTAAAAACCTGAACTTTCTAGCTGCAGGCTTCTATGCAAGGTCCTGCTGTAGAAACTTGAGTCCCAGTGGCTATATCCTGGAATTGCAAGTCAAATGTTATTTACTCAGTCTGACTGCAGATTTGTTCAACATAATGAGTAGGTTTCTTCAGTTAAATCTTCTAGCCTGCTGCTTCTATGCAGCAGCCTGTTAAACTGCAAACCCTTCCTTAAAGCCTTAGACCTCTGATAAAGCATCTCAGGTACTTGCTAGTTAAACTGCTCTTACTCATCCTTCCCAAATCTGAGCTTCTGCCTCCAAGTATCAAAGCTGCCTCCAACCTAGATGTTGCCACTCCTGTGCAGAGCCCCCCTTTTAGCTAACACATCTTGTTACCATTTATGAATACCTATCAACCTCTTAAAGGCTTATGGCATTTACAATTCGCAATTGAGCATGTTTTTTGTGATGCAGATAGCAGATAAACATGCTACTGGAGAGCAGGCAGGCTCCTCAGTAACACAGTGATTAGCCATTCAAATCAACTTCTACACTACTCAAAGACAAATGCACACAACACAACCTGCCTTCAACACTTGTCTTCCATCTCAAATTCCGTATCATCACACCTTCCTTCTCCGTACTTCCTCCTTGTATGAAATAATGAGGTTCTCATATACTCACCAACATAGTTCTGCTTACTTTTTCTCTTTAGGCTAGACCATTACTGGAGCTGTTGGAGATAAAAACCAGGAAACACTGGTTTTACTTCACCCACTATTGAATTCACTGTACCCCAGCAGTGCTTGTGGTCTCCTACAAAAATATCACCTCAGCTCAGCTCCAGCTCTGAAATGAGGGCTGTACAAACCATCTTCCCATTATCTGCAGTAAGCAGGACTGCAGCTTTCTTACTGCTTTCTTACTGCTGTACATCAAGTCCAGTTTCAAGTGACAGAGTCCACTGATCAGACACAAGCTGCACTGGCTAAGAGCAGCAGATACTGTGTCCTGAGAGAAATACTTATTCACATGGAAGGAACATTTAACAATTCATACAGGCTAATGAATCAGAAAGCAGGAACAGTTAGTGACTGCCAGGCAAAGAAACCTTCTGGCATCAAAGTACATCCTATATATCCTTTAACTATCGGGAACTGGAAGTCAGTACAAGCCAGCCTAGCAGAGCTCACCCAGCAGTAGATGTACAAGAATTAATTGTTTGATTAGTTACAGTACATGTTGTTGCCTTATTCCTAGGTTATGGAAGTGTCTAAGAGCTGAGATGATTTATCAAATACACTGTCTGACTGTTGTAAGCTATTAATACCAAAAATAAATGTATAAATTCACGGTGAGACATTACAGAAGGGGAGAGTGCTTTTATTTTAAAAGTTATTTCACTTCTACACATCCTTTCCTTGGCAAGAATGTGTGCACAACCTTTTCACTGACCCTAAAACAAAAATGTTTGTTACACATAAGTAGCATGGGCAAAGATTGTCAATATGCCACATCCAGAAAACAATCTGTGTTATTAGAAAAGTGTATCTTGATGGATGTCTAAGAAAGAAAGACACTCCCTGTGGGAAAATCAGCCAACCAGTGTGTAGGAGTCACATAACTTTTGGACAAGAATAATTGTATAATAACTGTTGGAACAGCACAATCTTTATGTTCCAAAATGAACTACTTATGTGGGTGCCATTGTTTCAGAACTAGGTATGCAGAATCACTGACATTATTTAATGCTTTGTTTGCAAGTGTTATCTTGCTATCACTAAAGAAAACAAACCACAAATGTTTGGGTAGGATCTAGTAACCAGCTCTTGAGGCTAGTCTGGAGCAGTGGGTCACCATTCCCTGGGCAATTACCCCCAGTTTTATTGTTCAGCATGACACTATGGACTATCCCTTGAGTCAGTTGGGATCAGCTGTCCTGGTTGTGTCCCCTCCCAACTTCTTGTGCACCCCCCAGTCAACTAACTCATGGGGTGATTTGAGAAGCAGAAAAGGCCTTGAGTCAATGTAACCCCTGCTTGGCAGCAATAAAAATATCAATGTGTTACTAACATTATTCTCATCCTAAACCCAAAACACAGCACTGTACCAGTTATTAAGAAGAAAATTAACTCTATCCCAGCCAAGCCCAGGACATACCCTCTGCCTGTACTCAGTGTCAGACAGCCCCCAAGGATGTCTAGTTTTGTTCCCAGGTGTCAGCACAGGCTGCCAGTTAGATCAGATCATGATGATATTGCAGTATACCTTTCCAACCATTTCAACTCTTTAAAATTACTATTCCAACATCCATTCTGGTACCTTGTTCCCTACTAACTTAATTGTCAGTCATGTTAATACTGAGCAATAACAAAATTTAACACCATTGCTAATAAAATCTAATGGTCACAAAAACCTTCCTTCTTAAGCACAGCTAGAAGAGGCAGCAAATAGCACAGCAGTTTCTGGGGTCTTGCTTCTAGATCTTCTGGGGTCTTCTTCTGGAATCACTGTCAAAGGACCTCTGGGAACCCTTTTGGAAGCCTTTGAGGAACCTGAGGTTGCCTGCTGCTGTTGGGAACAGAAAGCTGCAGGAGGCCTTGACTTGCAGCAAGATCTAGCAGGGCTAACAACTCCCCAGCTGTCTTTGATTAAAGGGCCCTTGGAGGTTTAGTTCCAGCTGACACTGACTGGGGAGGGTCTGACACCCTTTCAGGCTGAAGGCTATATAAGAGCTGGGCCTAAAGCACAAAGGCTTTGGGGGGCATTTGGTGTGGGAAGGGCTAGTGCCTTATCTTGTAACAGCACATGCTTCCTCAGCAGAGGTCAGGGTGTGCTATAAGCTGCTGTCCTCAGCAGCTCTTGGAAAAACTTCCCCTGCGACGGTGGAGGTCTCAACCCAAGACAGACCTTCAGAAGAAAGGTGCTGGTCTCCCTTCCTTTAGCCTGAAGGGAGAAGCACACCTTTTGAGACGTTTTATTAAGCAAAGGAGCTACAGGATGAGGTTAGTGTGCTATGCATCATCAGAGGCTGTGGAAGAGACTGGATCTTCTCTGAGATCCTCTGGCTTTGAGAAACCATGGAGGTATGTACTGAAGGAGGGGCAGGCTGAGTCTGACTATCAGGGTGGGAAATAAAAACTCTCAGGATGGTGAAAGCCTGTGATTCCTGTTGGTAGGAGGAATGATTATGTACTGCCTGATGATTTGTAACTACAAAATATTTTCTGTGGCAATGGATTTGCCATATGCAGGATGGAAGAAGTCCTGTCAGAGATGGATTAGTGAAGAAAATGAAAACAGTTCAAATGTTACAGAAACTAAAGTTTTTAAGGTGGTTTAAACAGGTTTTAAAATGGCTTTTACCTTTTTGCAGAGTCACTGATCTTCTTCCCAACATCCCCTGTGCTCCCACACAAGGTGTCCTGGGAAGGTGTCCTGAGATGTTTCCCATTGGCCTTTGTTAACCCCTTTCTATTGGCTGTTGACCCTTCACCTGATGGTTTTTTCTATGTGACCCTGAACTTGTGATTGGTCCCCTTTTGACCCTCCTGAAAGCCTTATAAACCCCTACCCCACAATAAACTTCCTCTTTCGTCCGTCCCTCCCTGGTGGTCTGTGTGCTCCTTGCGGGGTCGCAGGGCCACGTGCTGGGGCGGGGGGAAGGGCATTCACCTCGCAGGTAATGGGCTAGCAGCCTAAAGCCTGGAGGTCTCCCCCATTCCCACTAATCCGTCGGATTTTCAGCCCTGTGGTTGTAGAAAAGACTGTCAAGTGAACTATCTGAGCTGGCTGAGCCTGAGCCTTGCAGGAGTGTAACCTTAGAGAATAACAAATGTAGCTTAAAACTATGTAGCTTGACCTATATAGCTTGTCATTAAAGGTCAGTACTC
The DNA here is from genome assembly GCF_003945725.1 of Corapipo altera. Classification (NCBI taxonomy): domain Eukaryota; kingdom Metazoa; phylum Chordata; class Aves; order Passeriformes; family Pipridae; genus Corapipo; species Corapipo altera. Next base: position 7,621,412 of record NW_020884873.1, on the reverse strand, counting down.
TCAGCAGAAAGGAATTTTTTAAGTGACAGAAGGTCTCCATATTTTGAAGCAGAACTGATAAAAGGAGCACAGCTATCAGGACAAGTCAAAACTGGCTTTGTGCTCTGATGCAGTCCAAAGGGCATGAAGATGTGCCAAAGTTCACAAGAGTTCAAGAAAAGGACAATTTGGGAAAGATGAGGCACAGCCACCTAAAGGGACCATGAACAACCCAAAGATCATGAAGGACCACCCAAAGGGACCACTGGCTCAAAATGGGATTTGTGTCAAGGGGAGGGACAGGATCAGGTAATGTTTGAATTGTTAATTTGGTAACTGAATAAAGGCAGGAGGCTTTTTGACTCAGGTATGCACAATTTAGAGACAATATTCTCTTGTGCATCCAGCATGCTGAAATAAAAGAATGTTTTGCTCCCTAAAACGTAAAAAAGGGTTTTAGAGAGTTTCTTTACACCCAGTTTTCAGGAAACAGGAGCAGCAGAAGGAGGCATTAAGGGTTGCTTTCTTGATACTGACAGCTCTGCTGTAGGGAACAGGCCTGTCTGCTGACCTGTGGACAAGGGGACTTTGCTGCTTTTGAGGGTCTGTGATTTATGACAGCATGAAAAGCCTGCAGAGGCATCTCTGGCTATCTGATTATTGATCCCTGCTGCCTTTTCATGTTATCATCAAATGCTCTCCAACTGCTGGAGAGACCTGGATAGCATCAAGTATGATACAGCTCTGGAGTGATGGCACTCCAGAGTGCATAAGGGCCTATCTGGTGTGTCTTCAGACCTGCTGGTCAGCTGTGGAGGTCAATAAAGCTAAGAAGATCCCATCTTGGAGGCAAGAAACTGGAATGGTTTATTGGACTTACAAGTTCATATTTAAAGGATTTAGGGTCTACATATTCAACAGGGGGTTGTAACTATTACAGTTATTACAATTAGGGGGGTTCAGGGAAGAGGAAAACCTAAGTTAACAAATTTGGGGTCTTACCACATATATCATAGAGGAAAACCCATTTTATCTTAGGGGAATTACATGGGGGGAAGATATTCACATCTCTTGAGGCAGGATTATACAGGGAGGAGCAGATAAAATAGGACATGTGATAACATTATGTAAAAAGTCTCTTCACATCCTGCTGGAGAAGGCAGGAAAACTCCACAGAGATGAGGTTAATGAAAAGGGGTTTTTCCCAGCTTCTGTAGCCCATGGCTTTTGTTTAAAGCCAGCAATTTCCTTTTCTGATATCCAGATTTTGGAATCCAACAGTCAACTTGTGGGGTGTTATTTTCTATGAACGTGGTATGCTCTTTGATGAGTAGATGTCACTTGGAAGAACTGGGATACACTGGACTAAGATGGGAGAGCGTCTTTGCCAACAGGATGGTTAATCTGGTAGGAAGAGCTTTAAACTGAGAACGATGGGGAAAGAAAGGACGACAATCAAATGAAGAAGTTGTGGATGAGGTTATCAAGCAAAAGATGAGGGCTTATGCAAACAGAGGGGACTTTATCATCAATTTGGGTGTCACCAAAGTACATGCATATGAGCACAAGATTCAGAAAGGACTCCCTTGCTTTCTAAAGTCCTCAAGGAGGAGTCTAGGTGTGCCTGGATCTATACCAACCCCAGATGTGATAAGTGTAATTGATTCTATGTATAACTTTGTCCTCCAGGATTAAACATGGCAAATGAAATATGTTAGTATGAATACAGTATGTGTTTTAATTGTAGTGATGAGAATCAAGCCAGTGATTATTAAAAAGGAAAATATCATAAGCAAAATTGTCTACTACACAATATAGATAGTTATAACTAATTACGGTGCGCTACTTATTATAACAGTAGTTTTAAAGCTGTCTTAATAATTATCAAGTAGCTTGATGTTGCTTACCCATACTGATGACTGTGGGCAAATATTTTTTGCTCATACTCAAAGAGTTACCTTGAAGGATGTCCCTACTCAAGGGAGGAATCTCCACACATACTCCTAGAAGTCTTCTCTGCTGGAAAATGGGACCATGCCTTTATAGTACAAAGTCATTTGTTGCCAGTCATGTGTTGCTAGGCTAGCCATTGTCATGTCAACTCAACAGAACATGCTTTATTTTTAAATAAGATGTTGTCACTTGTTTGTTTTTCTCATTCTATAAACATCTGTCTTTCCCATCCTTGTCAGTGCCAGTCTTTGTCAGGAAACATCTGTCTTTCATATCCCTGTGATGGGATTAATTTAGGATTGTTGTTAGGGTTGGTCTCAGCATTCTTCAACACTGAAAAGAGTGGTTTTATTGAAATAGAGTTCAGGATCTTGAAAAGAGGGAAGAAGATGAAAGCCAGGACTATTGTCATGGCCTTCAAGAGGCCAGACTTCAGCCTGTTCAGAGATCTACTTGGGTGAATCCACTTGATATGATCCTGAAAAGAAGAAGGGCCCAGAAGAGCTGGTTTGTTTTTGGTTTTTTTGGGTTTTTTACCCTGCAAAGAATCACTTTCTACAAGCTCAAGAATGGTCCATTCTGGTGTGCAGGAAAACCTGCAAAGATGGCAGGAGGGCCTGACTGAACTCAAGCACGCGAAGGAAGCATACAGGAGGTGGACATAAGCACAGGTGACTCAGAAGGAATAGGGCCACTGTCCATGTGTGCAAGGATGGGGGTTACGAAAACCGAATCCATCTGGAGTTGAATCTAGTAAAGAAATGTGAAAAACAAGCAGTGCTTCTGCAATAGAAAACGTGGGCTCACGTGGGACAGGGTGAAGAAGAATGCTGCAGTAGGCCAACACAGAAGGTATTGTAAAGAAGAGACTTATTTCAAGCAGATTTTAGGCAGAATTTAACTAGGTTTTGATTGTAGAGTTGCATGTGTTGTTAGCATGAGGAACTGCTGAACTTGAGTATACAATGTGTTGCCACTAACAATGCAATCTGTGTGTGCTCTTTGTAAGGGCTTGTTCCCATGGGAATGTGTAAAAGTGTAATGTTTCCAGCAAACCTCGGTGTACCCTCTAGAACATTTGGTATCACACAATAAGAGACTGATGGATTTGTTTTACTTCAATGAATACTGTAAAGATGTGATGAACAATAAGGCTATTGAATCTCACCACAAAGAATTCTGCGAAGCAGTGGCTCTACCGGAGAGAACTGTCCAGGTCTGTATCCTTGCATGTTTCTCAGCATTGGAAGAGACATGTAAGACTGTAACTTTTAAAAACATCTTTTTCTCTTAAACATCTTCTGTTTTTTGGTTTTTTTTGGTGTGGGTTTTTTTTTGAGATATAGTAGAACCAGAACTTCACACTACTAAGCAGACATAGAAATGTTGAGGTCCTCAATGCTTTATTTGCCTTAGTCTTCATAGAATGATTTGGATTGAAAGGAACCTTTAAAGGTCATCTAGTTCAACCTCCCTGCAATAACCAGGGACTTGTTCAACTAGATCAGGTTGCTATTGAAAGCAATCAGGTTTCTATCCAGCTCAGTATGGACTGGATAATTGTATAGTGAGGTAGATTGGAAGGAGTCTCAGCTTCTAAGTCGAAAGGATCAGCAGCACAAAGACAAGCTGGAGACCAGTCCCTTGTGGTCAATACTAAGGTTATACCACTTAACATCTTCATTACATGAAGATGGAAAGTGCATTCTCACAAGTTTGCTGATAATTCAAAACTGGGAATAGTGGTTGATGTACCTCATGTCCCTTTGAACAGAGACATCTGTCAGGTCGGGGAAATCAGCAGATAGGAACCTAATGACATTCAACCAGCTGCTGTCCTGCCCCTGGGGAGGAATAACCCCATATACCAGCACAAGCTGAGGCCCTGACTGTGGAGAGTCCATGTTCAAGCACTTCATGAGTCACTGTTTATAGCCTGGTGTATATCAGTACAGTTTCTCACCATGTTAAGGCTGATGTGACTGAATTCCTTTCTGCAGCTGCCTGCAGTCAAACCAGTGTAAGAGCAGCACTCTTACACTGTCTGCTCCCTGGGATAGCCTGATGCCAGTTGGAGATACAGCCTGCGTGTGTGCTTCCTTCCCCTTAAGGGTGGCTTGTCACAGGTATGTGAAGTTTGGCAGTTCATGAGCTGCTTCAGAAGCAACTCCTGAGGTTAAACAGCTAAAGGCTGTCAGTGGGCTAGTAGTTATTTCCAGCCCAGAAGCTGATGAATAGTACGCTCAGCACTGCCAAACTTGTTGACGGGAGAATGTGGTAAACTGAATATTATGGAAAAAATACCAAGAGAATTGGTTGCTCATCAGCCAGGTATGTATGCTGTTTACATTTGTCACATAAGCACACAGAATTTGTCAGGACCACAAAGTTTGCTGCAGCTTTATCACGTCCCCCGACCCAAGGAAAGGGATCTCCAGGGAGGCCCGCTAGCATTCTCTGCTCAACCCAGCACCACCAGCATGGAGGTTTCTGCATTCCCAGTGCTAAAATGCTACTCAATGGAGCTTGGCTTTTTCCTGCATTTTTTTAGGGACAAAGGCTTCTCCATGGCAGACAGGGCCAGCCTGCTCCTGTAGTATTCCTGATGCTCAGGCTGCCTGGGGGCATCTTGCTTGTGCTGTCCAGAGGAAAGCTAAAACAAACCTCAATCTAATGGCTTTGTGTGTCTCCTGCTCTTGTTACAAAATTCACAACTGGCCCATGATGACTGAATAGCATATTTCATTGTGTATATGAGATGTCCCAGCCAAACTGGGCACATGCAAGCAATTTTTCTTTGGGGGGTTTTATAGCTTACACTCACAAGGCTACTATATGAATCACCCAATTACCTACTAATGCATATTTCTAATTATCCAATGACAAAGTATATGTTCTTGCAGCAGCAGCATCCATTGCATCCTTGTGGTTTATCTGTCAGTCCAGACGTTTCAGTTGTTGACTTCAACAAAGTTATCAGGCATCAGCAGCAACCTGTGTTTCTCTTAGATACGGATCCTTCAGTTAATTTTGTGAGAACAGAGGTATCGTTTTCTTATTCAGTCACTTGTTCTTTTTAGTAGTGGGTAGGTGAGGGGTCTTGGGTCTGAAGATAGCGATAAAGTCCTAATCATGTTGCTGACTTCTGAGGACTGTGTGGTCTCAATTTATGTCACACCATCCAAGCAGAAATGTAAAAAAAAAAAAAAAAAAAAAAGGAAAGAAAAGAGAGCGAGCGATACAACGAATTTCAGGTAGAAAGACGTGGCAGGCAGCAGGCACTCCTGCTGATTCCCGCACAGCGCCCGAGGCGGGAGCAGGACTACATCTCCCGTCATGCTGCATCCCGGCGGGCGCCGCCGCCATCTCGGCACCGGCACCGTTGGGTCGGGGCGGTGTCCCCGCCGCATTCCCCGGTCCCGGCCGCATTCCCGGGTCCCGGCCATGAGCCGCCTCAGCGGCGGCTGGGACGGCGCCGGCGAGGAAGTCCGGCTCCTCCTGGACCTGTGAGTGCCGCCCCGACACCCTCCCGCCGCGCCCGCCTCGGGAGGAGGGCTGGGACTGAGGCACAGGGAGGGGACAGCGTTTGACAGGCCTTTGGCGGCGGTGGTGGAGCAGGTGACAGGGTTTGGCAGAGTTCAGGAGCTGCAGGAGAGGTGACAGGGTTTGGCAGAGGTGATAGGGTTTGACGGGCTGGCAGGGTAGGTGACAGGGTTTGGCAGAGGTCAGCAGGAGCTACAGGAGGGGTGACAAGGTGACAGGGTTTAGTAGAGGTGAAAGGATGGCAGGGTAGGTGACAGGGTTTGGCAGAGGTGAGCAGGAGCTGCAGGAGAGGTGACAGGGTTTGGCAGAGGTGAAAGGATGGCAGGGTAAGTGACAGGGTTTGGTGGTGTGGCAGGGTAGGTGACAGGGTTTGGCAGAGGTGAGCAGGAGCTGCAGGAGAGGTGACAGGGTTTGGCAGAGGTGAGCAGGAGCTACAGGAGAGGTGACAGGGTTTGGCAGAGGTGAGCAGGAGCTACAGGAGAGGTGACGGGGTTTGGCAGAGTTCAGGAGCTACAGGAGAAGTGACGAGGCTTGACAGATGTGACAGGGTTTGGGGTGGCAGGGTAGGTGATGGAGTTTGGCAGAAGTGACCATTTGGGAGGAGTTACAGGACAAGTGACAGGGTTTGACAGGACTGGCAGGGCTTGGTGGTGGTGATGAGGTTTGGCAGGTAGGTACCAATATGCTCCTGGACAGATCTGGGTGTGGAGAGATGGCTTAGGATCCCTGGCTTTGCCTGGCACCAGTGAATGCTGTTTTGCTTTGAGGTTCTTCTTTATGCCAAATTCCTTTGTGTTTAGGAGGGAGTTAGAGACAGCGTAGGGGTAAAATATTTCATTTGACAAATAAAAGAAAAATAGCTGTCAAAGAGTAGAGATAGTCTAACATTTTTATTCTTAAAAGCACTGAAGATAAGATTATAGTTGCCGGGGTGTAGGCAATAAATGTTTTATGGTTTCCTATAAAGGTAGAATAACAGTGAAAACATAATTTAAATGATTGTTTAAACTGCAGATCAGAAACCTACTCTGCGAATATCAACCAGCTCTTTGAAAAGAATGTGATTTATCTTAATAATCTTTTCATTCAAGCTGAATTTAATGTTCTGTGGCAAGAGAGTTAAATGTAACAGGAAGACTTGGCATAGCTCACATCAATTTCCATGTATCTGCATTGGTTTTGGAATATTTTCTGCAAATTTGAACTAAGTATTTGGTCGATTTACAGACCTCTTTTCAAACATGGCTGCTTTAGCCATTTAACGTCTTTAAGAGAAAAAAATTAATCTGAAGCTTACATTAAGTTTTTAGATATAACTGTTTTAATGTGCTGCAATATATGATGACAGTCTGCCTCCTTCAGGGTGAATTGCCAGAAAAGTTCATTTAACCAGTGGCCAAAATGTAGGTGTCATATTGTTGCCCGTAACAAAGACACAAACCAACTGAGTGCCGGTTTATGCGGTGCTTTATTCGGGGCCCAGGAACCTGAGGACTAGTGTCCCAAGTCAGGATTCCAAAGACCCTCATTTTTCGTACAGCTTTTATACTCTCACACAAACATGTCTACGTGCAATTTCTACATGAAAGCAGTTACACTTAGTCACACACAAACTCATATTTCATACTGATAACAATTGGTAATCATCTACTCTAATCATAAATCTGCTTAAGTTGTCTTACCCCTAGAAACTGTTTAACAGACCCTTACCACATCCAAGGTAACAAATCATTATATACATGCTTGACTAAATCCTTTGATTATTGTTTCCACTTCTTCAGCACATTCCATGCTCACAAGCAAGGTTGCTAACTTACTACTTTGGAGTGTTGCTTTCTAGGCCTACTCTCTTACTAAGCCTTAGCCATTCTACTACTAAATTTAAATTGCTCTGTAACAATATCATAAATATGTATTTAGCACATAAATGAAGTGTGTGCCCTTGTGTGACAAAAGACTGCTGCTGCCTATTCACATGACTCAGTAGGCATCCATCATAGAAGAGGAAATAGTCACATGGTGGGTGCATAAAAGGCCCCCCAAAGGCTCAAAGTCTGTTTGACTCACCCCAGCCAATGGCAGGATGCTGTTTTGCAGCGAGGAGGTGCCGGTTCATTTGGGATCTCAGTAGGAAAGGCGTGGGTTCTCAAGGCTTGTTGACTGGTTTATTGCATATGGAATAGTAGCACTGGTAAAGGTGACAGCAGTCTTATGTCCCTTCTGATGCTGAGGCCCCTGGCTGTCACAGTGTGAGACAACCCCTTCACAGTGATCAGCGTGTAGCACAGATCCTGCCTATGGGGAGGTTCAGGTTTGTGGTCTTTGGAGCCTTGATAAGATTTTTTTTTTCTTAGAAGTAAACAACTATTCTTCATTTCTGCAGTCAAGTTCAGGAATGTTGAATGTAGATTAGCTGGCTAATCTCAAAACAGAGAATGTGGATGGTGTAATCTACACTGTGTCGGAGCCTGGTACAGGCTTCTCTGTTGGTCAGGGAGCCAAGTTCATCCAGCGGTCACTGAGGTTCTGTGGAGGGATTGCATTTTTGCACACAGGAATGAGTTAAAGGTGGCCCTGGTGCGTGCTTAGGTTTAGAATGTTGCTCATGTTGACATACAGGTCTCTGCAGGCCAGGCCTGGGTTAAACTCTGCCCAGATTCTGCTTGAAATCACAGTCTCCTCCTTGAGTGTCTTCTACAGTGACCTGCTAGAGATGCCCTTAATACACTGTGCTAACTTTAGTGGGGGGTTTTTTTGTGCTTCCAGACTGGAAATCTTGTTTCCTTCCAAGTTTAAATCTGTGCTATGCTTCAGATTACAGAGCCTTAATGTTTTGACCTCTCTAGAGGTTTTAATTGGTATGAGTTTAATTTGCTGTGATTTGGTGGCATTCTGATGCCAGACAAGGTTTTGTTGCAAAACCAGTTGTCTATAGGGACTCCAGAGCTGTGGTTTTATGCTAAATCAGATTTGGTGTAACTCTAGGTTGCTGTTGCCTCCTGCACTCAGCCATTTGTCCTGGCAGCATTGTTTCTGTGTCCTCACAGCTTTAGTCAAGGGTTTTTTTGCATTCAGATCAGATGCTGAACAGCTCACGCTGCAACTGCGAGTTTCAGGGACAGCATGAGAAAGACACAGTAAAAATTGTTTGTGAAGTCAAGTGGGGTATGGAAAAATAGCCTTTGCAACCTCTGGACTTTACATTTGGTTAGAGTGGGGTGTAGTGACCACATTAATGATAGTTAAGACAGTGTATTATGCTACATGCTTAACCTTAGATCTTAAACCTGGTAACTTCTCTTCATCTGCACTGTAGTGCTTGATACCGTAAACAATTTCTATTTTTGATTGGTTACTGATCTTTTTTACACTACTTTATTAATACTGCTGCAGTATATTATAATGTAATTATAATATAATTATTGGTCCATAAGACCACTACTCAGAACTAGTAATTACACAACTTCTTAACAAATGTAATTTAGTGTATTGTTTCTTGTCTTAATACCAGTCAGGTGATGGCCATCTGTTGATGCCAGACTGCACTTTAAGCTTCTTACTTAAGCTGGCTCGTAGGCTTATTGTTTAACTAGCAGAACTTACAAGAGAAACTAAAACCAAACCCAAATCTATTAATGTGTGGAGTAGTCCTTTTAATAAGGTCATTATTTTTAAGATCTCCAAACAAAGTGCATTTATTAAGGTGTATCTACTGCTTGTCTGACACTTAATGGCCTTTACCCCCTGCCCCAAAAGAGTAATTAACACTCCAAAGAGAGCATCATATTGAAAATACTTAGAAACGTTCTTTTTTTCTCAAGCTATATCTTATATTAGCTTCTCTTTCCTGAAGTTATTGCTCCCAAGATGAGAAATCACTAGCTTAGACAGGCAGTCCTAGCTGATGCAGTTTTAAGACCAGTCTATGTCAAATTTGCAGTTGGTTTACATAATTCTACTTGGCTGAAAACTGACAGTGTAGGAGTTGCAGAGCATGACAAACTGAGGATGCCTGGCAGCAACAACACTTGCTGGAGAGGTGGAGAGGGCAGCTGGAGCAGATAAACAGCTTTAGCTGTCATGCTCTTGGGAGGCTGGTGTTACAAATCTCTCAATCCTGGCAGGTGTTTTAGGGTGATTTGTTCATGCCCAGATGTGAGATCAGAATGAAGGGAGTTTCTACCATCAAGCATCAGACTCTTAGAACACAAATAAAAGATAAGATTTAAAGGTGTTTCAGTTAGTTACTACATGGTGAAGAAAGCACGCTACACATGTAAATTGTCACAAGAGTGTGTATTTAGGTATTGTTTAGGATTGCTCCATGTGTCATTGATATATAGCTCTTGTTTAACAGAGTGTCAGGCTATTGCAGACTAATGTGTTAGTGACTAATCTGTCAGTGTCTTGGAAAAGGAATATCCTACAAAGCCATAAGAACATTTGGAGATGGGTATAAAAAAACTGAGAACAGAGGTAGAATAGCAACTTCAAAACAGAGCTTCCTTTTGTGGTCTTTCTATGAATATAAATTATCTATTCCTAAAGAATGCAGGCAGATGTATCCATTTTGTTATTTGCCATTAAACCAGTTCAATATCTTTTCTTCTGGTTCATTTTTTCCGATATGTCCCACTCCTAACAACTGTTCTGCTATTCTGTATTGTGTGACATAACTTAATATAAGCTGCACCTTGATGTAAGATAGGCTATTTGTAGAATAATTAGTCATAAGGATCTAATTTCTGTTTTATATATTTGAAATTGATGCCGAAAACCTCGGAACAGAAGAACTGCTCAGAGACTTTGCATCTTTAAGCAGCAAGGTATTTGGTTTGTTGCAACGTTGGGAGCAAGGCAGTTTGCACTGCACAAACTCTCTTGACCCAAAAGTGCAAAACAAGCCACTTTATACATTTTAGATATACAGTTACACCTTCTAACACCCATGTTACTAGGTAGGCGGAGTCCAGGCTGAGTCTAGGCAGAGCTTTCAAGAATCTTCTTTTGGTTCAAGTTTTAGGTGATCTTCTCGTACTTCGGTCTCCTGGTCGTATACAAGAGTCTTCATCAGCAGAACTTTTCAACATTCATTGTTAGGTGACCTAGATTCTTCAAACTTGCAAAATCTTGACTCTCAGCCTCCTATGTCTACTTTAAACATCTGGTTTACCTGATTTATTACCTGGTGGTCTGTTATATACTGCTCCTTATCATTCTTTCTATAATGAGACTTTGGTCCGGTAAGCAGGACAGAACAAGACATTTACCAGTGTTCCTACAGTGTACTTCTAGCAAAACAGGCAGAACAAACATTAGGCAATACCTTCTCCTGGCTCAGCAGGGCAAGGTGTTTTACCAACTAAGCCATCATTAACTCCTTTTGTGCTTTTCTCTGCCATCAAAATATAAATATTTGTCCTGTTGTTACAGAGCAATTTAAATTTAGTAGTAGAATGGCTAAGGCTTAGTAAGAGAGTAGGCCTAGAAAGCAACACTCCAAAGTAGTAAGTTAGCAACCTTGCTTGTGAGCATGGAATGTGCTGAAGAAGTGGAAACAATAATCAAAGGATTTAGTCAAGCATGTATATAATGATTTGTTACCTTGGATGTGGTAAGGGTCTGTTACACAGTTTCTAGGGGTAAGACAACTTAAGCAGATTTATGATTAGAGTAGATGATTACCAATTGTTATCAGTATGAAATATGAGTTTGTGTGTGACTAAGTGTAACTGCTTTCGTGTAGAAATTGCACGTAGACATGTTTGTGTGAGAGTATAAAAGATGTACGAAAAATGAGGGTCTTTGGAATCCTGACTTGGGACGCTAGTCCTCAGGTTCCCGGGCCCCGAATAAAGCACCGCATAAACCGGCACTCAGTTGGTTTGTGTCTTTGTTATGGGCAACACTGTCATAAGGCTTTAAGGTTGAAGATCCTATACCTTTTTCTTTTCTGTACCTCTAGACACATTTGGAACAAATGGATGTGTTATTTAACATTTGATAGACAACTCTGAACTATAAACATCCGGTGTAACAAGTCTGATGATGTGGAGCAGGGAAAAAAGCAGCCTGGGGGCTTTGCAAGAAGGAATGGTCTTTTATCAGGCCATTGCAGGAGTAAAACATCAGCCAGTTTTCCCTGTCCCTGAAAAACAGGAATCATGACTTCTTTCATTGAGTTAGACTAGGTCAAAGTTTGTCTGCCAGGTGATTGCATTACAGGCTTTACTTACCAGTCTTAGTTATTGCTGTGTGTATCCAGATCCCATTAAGTCTAGATGCCAGCTACAGTAGAGAGAAATACTGTGCAGTTTCAGTCGCTGGTCTGAGTTTACTCGTAGGGGGAGTCAGTGGAAAAATGTCGATTCTACAAAAGCAAAATGTTTTGTAGGACGGTAATGTTTTCTTTCAACACTTTGGATAGGATTTAAAAAGAAAAGTTTGCCTAGGGAATGTAATTCAGGTAGCTATGATCAATAGGTAATAGAACCTCCAAATCAAAACATTCCATCATTTCTGTGGACTCAGATGTCTAAGTATATGGGGACAGTGAAGAGTTACTCTTCCTCCCCCATTTCAGCTCCCTCCATTTCAGTTTTGCTGTATGGTAATGCTTTTTAAACTTTTGGCATTTCCTAAGCAACAAACATTACCTTTTTGGTTATCTCTGGATGTTGATTAGCTTCACTCTAGTTTATGTTCCTCATTTACCCAGGGGCTTTGGAGTGGTGATTGCTCTGAAGGTCAGTATGCTCAGGGTGCTTAGAAGCTATTCCTAAACTCTTCCCGGACTTGCCTCTGGTGTTTCAGTAAGCCTGTGATTGTGATTTTAAGTTGCAGAGGTTGGAACATTAATATTTTATCTATTCTATGATACACTGAAGTGCTTTAAATCCTAAAAAGATAGGGTTGCATGATTAATGTCCTTCTCTGATACTCAATATTGCAAAAGTGAATATTCTTCTGTATATTTGACCCTGAAAAGCACGATTTCAGGTGTTCCAGTTGGGCACTATTCCACATATAACTGGATAATATTGATCTTTATTTTATTTTGCTTAAGTGAAGTTTTTTATGTTTTTTCCCAAAAAGCTCTAGAGTTCCATTTAGAGTCTCATAACGTATTCAGAGCAAAATGATCCCTTTTTCTTGCATTCACACAGATAAAATTGTAGGATTTCAAATAATGTCTTAAAGCATCACCCAGCATTCTGTGATTCTAGTAGGCCTATTAATATTTATTTCTGCTTAGTCCTTTCTTTTTTTGGATGAATACTTAAGCCCTATGTGTCTTTGAGATTTGTTTTGTAATTTCTCCTGCATCAATATCTCATTATGGAAACTTTGTGTAAGTCATGTTTCAGTATCTGGCCAAGGGAACAGATTGCTCCAAAGAGGGAAGCAATTGTGACCCTAATACAAAAGTTGCCCAAAGGGCAGGGTGTTTACGATGTGTAGAAAATGCAGTATGTGTTGGCATTATTGCTAGTTCAAAATCTCTGTCCTGGTGTGTGTGATAATCAGGTTGTTTCCCTCATGTTGATAAATCATTCTGATGAATAAATACGTGGGGTGGGAGGAGGCCTAAAATACTGCTATTAAAAGAAAAGGAATTGGTTAAACTGATTTAAACTAATCGGTGTTTCTGATTGTGAGAGGATTTCAATAAGCTGTGTGAGAACCTTCCTCCTAATCCTAGGGCAGCTTAATTTCTTGAAGAACCATTGCTGGTGATGCTTTTTTTAATACCTTGTAAGGTTCACTATCCTCTATATATTAAATTTTCTGTGTGTCCACTTGTTACTTTATGTAACTAATCTACTTTCTAGGACTATGAGCCTGTTGATTTCAGATTTTCTGGACCCTATTGTGACAGAAAATTTTCTACCTCAAGTGGCTGTCCTGTGATCAGATCTAGTTTTAAGCACAAAGATAAAAGTGTTGAGCACAGGGTTACACAGCACAATTCATATTAAAAGAGTACTACAAACTAGACAGTGCACAAAATACTACACTGAAAATATCTCATTGGTTTTATCTGAGGTGAAAGAGAGGTGTCCCTTCCCTGGATCTATCTATCCCAACTAAAGATTTTAGTTCTTACTTAATGGAGTTTAGCTGCTGAAAAGGCTTTTCTTAAAGCTGGTGAATCTACTACCAGCAAACTCATTTGGCTGGTGACTGCGGTGAAAGAGGCTAATCTTTGCCTGCAGGTGCTTGGGGAACACTTTCACAGAAGGATCAGCTGATTGACCCTGAAGGGCAACAGCTGAATTGGTGGTAGCATGGAAAACGGCTGGAACTGATAAGATCTGTGATTTGGTGCAACATTGGGGAACCAGCTGGCTTGCACTGGACAAACTAGCTCTGAAGTTCTCAGTGAAAAGCCAGGTAATTTATACAGTTTTCATGAGAGGTTACAACATCTTTACAAATGTGTTCATTTGATTTTGACATCTAATTATCATATTCATAATGGGCAAGACTTTGGGGTGGTTGTTTCTGGTTTCCGTTCTTCAACCTCACTTTGGGGGTTGCTCGCTCTTGTTCCTCTCTTGAACTTTTCAATTTTTTCTGTTCATAGACCTAGTTTTCTGGGGCTTGCAAAACCTCTTGACTCACAACCTTCTTATCTCCTTCAGATGTCCACCTTAGCTTTATTTATGACAGCTAAGTTACTTAAAGTACATTCCTACTATCTCTTACTTCAGCAGAGCAGAACAAGCTATCTCTGTTATATTTCAACAGAAGCAGAACCCCTACCAGAGCATGGTACCAACTCTATCCTAGTTAATGCTTTAAAACCTTGCTCTGTTTCAGCACCATGGCTGCATGCAGAAGATGACATTTCGTGGCTTGCCTTTTCTAATTCTGAGTGCCTCTTTTTGACTGTACTGTAACTTTCTTTTATTTCAGATGCCTTCAGTGTTTGACAAAGAACCTTTCAAGATATGCTGCAGATATTAAGTCACTGCCACCCAACATAAAGGATAAACTGATTAAATTAATGAGTAGGCAAGGGCAAATAACTGATTCAAATATCAGTGAGGTAAGAACCTATTCAAAACTATACTGTCTGTGATAGTTAATAGACAAGGATGAGCTGGACTAAAACCGTTTACATGAGATAAATTGAAAGCCTTCTTACTCTGTCCATGTCCTTACAGTTTTATTTCTTAAACTTCATGATGTTAATAGTCCTGTATTAGTAGTAATAAGATTATGTTTTAGTAAAAAGTAAATTAAAAATGTTCTCCCTTCGGTGATAATTGACTTTTGTGTAATCAGGTGACATATAGTATCCCTTTTCAGTATGGGAAAATAACCTGTATTGCACACCAGTCTCTGTTCCTGAATGCAGTATGTTTCAAGAAGCTTATGCATAATTTAGTAATGAAAGGATTTGAGGAACTTGTTAGAATTCTCTTAGGTTCTATTGGCATTAAGTACACGATCCCCATATAATTTATTTAAATTTTGATTCTTTGAAATATGATGATGCTAATGCTAGAAATTGATAGTTCAAATTCTCTCATCCTTTCTGCTTACTGATGTGTGCCAGTGTTTCAAAATGAAACCAGTTAATGACTTTCCTTCAGCTGTAAATTCAGGGGCACATCTGTTTCCTATCTATCTACTGTTATCTTACTCAGCCTCAAAGGGAGGTGTGAAAATTGAGGAAAGCTAAAGGTTGGCTTTGGTGAAGTAGAGAATGAATGACTCCCTGTTCATTCCTGCTTTGACCTGTAATTCAGAAGAGACAATTATTATCAGTTTCTCAGGATAGTGAAGCCAAGGCTAGAGGCAGAAGCAGAAGTACTGTGGAAAATGTACAAACAAAAAATTTTATCTTTATAATGTTCCATTGTTTTGATATTCTGCCCTTTGCTTCTCATTTAGACTTCTCTGCATCTAATAGTTCTTTTTCCTCATAAAAATTCTGCTTCAAAATCAGCAGTTTGGTGGTTTTTTGTTGTGTCTTAGACGATTCAGAACTGTGAAAGAAAGCCAACAGTCAAGGAAAGCATCTTGAAAAAATAATGATGATCACTTTGGCTTTAAGATGTATTTGTCTGCTTTAGTTCCTTAGATATGAATTCAGAAATATGAGTGAAATAAGAACTGAATGTTATCTTGTGAAAACTGCTCACAAGTATCTTGTGGAGCATGTTGGCAGTTTTATGCCATAAAGAGACACATAAAGGCTCATAGCATTTGGGGAAGAAAAGCTGTCAAAGCTGTCTGAGGTCTGCCATTCGTTTTGCTGAAAGGTTGCAGTTGGAAACTGCTAGAAGTTTTTGCTTATTTGACCTTGTTAATAAATATTTTAGCATCTTATATTTGTGAAACAGAAAACCAGTATTGCTTGTAATATCTTTATGGTACTGTGTTAGAGTGAACCTGAGGAAGGAATAGACCTTTAACAAGCCTGTCAGCTATGTGGTTATCTTTGCTTGTGTGTGGAAATTTATGCTTTTGTCCTTGGGAGTTAAGGAAGGGAATAACAAGCTGAAGAGAGTATATGGCTATCATTACTAAAATCTGAGGCCTTCCATTGCTTTGAGTCTAACTTTTCATAAATGTCCTCTTGGGGAAGATTTCACAAAAACTCCGTCCTATGGTCTTGTGAGAGTAAAAGAGCCTATTTAATGAGGATTTGGTACCTCCTCATGGTATGATAATGAGGTTGGTTGTTTATGAGCAAAAGAGTGTGTCTGTAGGTGAGAAAAATACTCTGGGATATCTTTCAAATATCACTGTTATCTGTTCTGGAGATTTAAGTTCTGATGATAATCAGTGTTTTCTTGCACTGCAGATTTCTGCCACCAAAGTTGTGCTAGTAAATATGAGGGTATTGTCCCTGGTAAACATCTGTGCTGGTAGAAGCACTACTGGTAGCAATTGTACCATCAAGATATTATTTCCACTGTTTAAGTGTCAGTATTAATGTGTTCCTACTCTGTATGTCACAGAAGCTGACCATTCATGCTGTAGGACATGAACTATTGCAGCAAATAGACCATGTTTTCCTAGTTCCTAGGACTGGTAACCCCGTCCTCTAGTAAAAAGTTCTATGTGGTGTCTTATATTACAAGTTCTTTAGATTAAAATGTGCATGTTTGATGGCATAGCAGAGTGTGACTGCAATGGCAGGTTTTCATTACAGGTACTGCACCCTGCTGTCGAGTCTCTAGACCTCCGAGACTGTGATATTTCAGATAATGCGTTGCTGCAGCTTTATAACTGCAAGCAGCTGAAAAAAATCAACTTGAATTCTTGCAAGGAAAACAGATTTGGAATCACTTCAGAAGGTATGTTGTCTGTGCACAGATAACTGGGATCTTATTTCTGGTTTGTTTTTCTTGTTAGATTGGAGTGAATTGCAAAAAATATCCAGGGTAAATATTGCTTTAGAAAATCCCCAATGCCACAGCAACGCTAATTAAAAGTCTCTTCTTCGGTGTAAATTACAGGCCTAGAGCACTGATTATCTTATGAGAGAGCTATCAGGTTACTCTCATGCTAAGTTTCTGGTTTAACTATGCTATGTAGATCATATTTTCCACTTTATCTTAATTGTTCCTTCCTCGAAACTTGTCCCAGAGCCTTTGGACTCAGCATGGTGGTGATGTTAAAAAAGGAGTACCTCTTTCCATTGCTCTGTTTACTTTGGCAGGTGTCATAGCACTGGCCTTATCCTGCCCTTACCTGCAAGAAGCATCTTTTAAAAGGTGCTGTGATATAACTGACAGTGGAATTCTTGCTCTTGCCCTCAACTGCCAATTCCTACAAATAGTGAACTTGGGCAGCTGTTCAGGCATCATGGATGCATCTCTGCAGGCACTAGGAGAAAACTGCAAGTTTCTTCACAGTGTGGACTTTTCATCTACTCAGGTAACTGTGGTGGCAACTGGCCAATTGACTGTTGTTTGTTTATTTTTTAGGATTGTCATGATAAAATTGAAAAGGGATCTTTTTAGCTCTATTCTTCACAAGATTTAGGACCACAGTTTACTTCCAATTTCCTCCTCTCAAGGAAAAGGAAAGGTATATTTTGCATCTTGGTAACCAGAAAAATATACATTTTGGTATTACAGCACGTATTGTGAACCAAAGATAAAGTTTTGTTAGAATCTACTTAATATTGGAGGGTTGGGGCTTTTTTTTTTTGGTATCTTTATTTAGTGCATTCATTTTCAAGTTATAATGTCATCCAAAATACTTAATTTAAAGAAAGTGGAATCTTGGACTGATTATTGTCTGCTTTCAGTTAGGACAAAGTGACATGAATAATAATAATATAGGATGTCAAGCAGTATAAGTCCCTAGTAAAAGTAAACACTCCATGATTAGTTCTAGTTCAAGAGCGATTGTGCTTTCTGAATGGCTTGTCAGAGTGATGTTATGGAGTCAACACTGAAAGAATGACATTTGAAATGTCAGAAATGGCAGGCAAGGGGATTTAAAAACAGTATTTAGCATGAGAAGTGGGAAATCAGCTGCAAAAGCAATATTGTAACATACACTGAGATAATGAGCCAGGGAGAGGATTTTTTGCAGGAAGTGTAGTTCAGTTGAGGGTGATGGTGAATAATTTTGTTGCATGTGAGTCCAGTACTGAGCATTTGTAATGAAGTGTCAGATCTGGAAAACACATATCAGGTTCTTATTTTAGATGATCTTCTTCTTTCAATTTTTCTAGAAGTAGGGTATCAAAGGAATTTTAATATTTCATTTGGTAGTTTTAATCTTTATTATTTAACTCTTACTTCTTCAAACTTAATTACTTCTTTATTTCCTTACCTCTCTCTCCCTTTATAGGAAATAGCTAAGTTTCCCTGTATATGTTTGAAATGAGATGAAAGCTGCTTGAGTAACTAATTGTTTCCACATTTTTTTTTACCTTTCTGCAGTGATTACCTTTTTTTTCCCAACCCAAGAAACTTCCTTCAATTCCTTTGAGAACATCTGCGGTCCTGAAAACAGGAGAGAAATTGGTCTAGGTAGAGCAGAAATGCTTTAAACCTTATAAAGGAAAAGGGCTGTGCTCTGACCATAATAGTGTACTCACTGTTAAATGAGACAGGGAAGCTGCAGAAGTAGCAGTTACACAGTTGGAAACATCCCTGTAGAAAGCCAGGCAGGATCACATGGCAGGAAAATGAAACAGCTTTTAAGAAAATGAAAAAAAAACCAACAAACAAACCCTTGGATAATCTTCTCTACAAGCTTAGTTGGGAAGAAAATACTCTAATGTTAAGCGTATTCATTGATTGCAGGGAGGGGATAAATTAATATAATTTTCCCACCCAAATAGCTGTGTTTGAAAAAATTGAGCTTTAATCCACTGTGGTTTTTTCCAGGTAACAGATGATGGCGTTGTAGCACTAGTGAGTGGAACGTGTTCGAAGAATTTAAAGGTAATTTACTTAACCTAGTAACAAGTGGATGAACAAAAACAAATACCTGCGTTTTAAAATTATTGTTATCAGCATTACTTCTGAGGGATGGTTTTCACTGACAGCCTTTTTTTGCCTTTGTTTATGTATACACTTGCCATGATCTTGATTGTGAACTGTATATTTTCTGTATCTCTGTAGCAGTGCCCCAGACCAGTGTTTTTTGATAACCTCAGTCTTTTCAAAATGTTTCCTTCTGTTGACTATAACAAGCTTATTTTAACTGACAGTGTTGGAGAGATCTATATAATAAATGCAAATGAATGCTTAACTTTTACTCTTGATTTCTCTGGAGTTATTTCTTGGTTTTGTTGAACACAGAGGCAGAATTTGTAATGTGGAAAACTTCACGAGTTGAAGAAATCAATTAGCACCTCTGCATGGGTAAATGTAACTCTCACAGTCTCTGCAGTTTTAATAAGGCAAAATTTAAGTTTTGTGTGGGATGACAATTTAAAAAAAAGTTGTGTTCTCTCAGCATAAACTTCTAAAACAGTTTCTGTTTTACTAGCAGTAAGAAAAAGAAATCTAGTAGAGAATATGAAATTATTTGCCGCAATCTCTTCTTCTGTGTAACTCTTCTCCTATTCTGTGTCACAGTCTTCATAACCTCTGTTTCATATCATCAAAGTGCAGACATATAGTCAGTCGTGTAATGTCAGGTAGACAGTGAAAAAAGAAGTCTTAAAATTCTCAAACTGTAACAAGCAGGTAGATTTATAAATACTTTTACTTCATTCAGAGGCAGATTACACATTTCACTTAATAAAATAAACCAAAAATTATACGTATATCAGCTCTTGTGTATATTGCTTCTCTGAGTACAGATCTTGTTTTATGTGTCATCATTCGGTACAAAGTTGCATTTATTACAAAAGGTCTCTTTCATTTCTCTGCTCTTTAAAGATCCTTAGAGTTTTTTATTTGAAAGTCTTTTTCCAATTTATTTTTTTTTATTTTTACCCCCGAATTCCCAAAGTACGTTTTACCAAGATTTTCACTAGATTTGATAGTTTCTTTTCGCATTT
Organism: Corapipo altera; assembly: GCF_003945725.1. Classification (NCBI taxonomy): domain Eukaryota; kingdom Metazoa; phylum Chordata; class Aves; order Passeriformes; family Pipridae; genus Corapipo; species Corapipo altera. The sequence continues at coordinate 7,601,446 of NW_020884873.1, read as the reverse complement.
CTTCTTTTATGTTATATTTAGTGATATATAAGGCAATTCAGAGGAGGAAAAAAAGGTTGGTAATAATCTGTAAATTTATTGTGATTTTCTTTTTCTAGCACAAACAAGAGGTAATAGTTATACAACTCCAGAGAAAGGTTTTAGTCTAGTCTTGAAGAAGCTTTTAGACTTCTTTTAGGAACCATGTAGATAGATATTAGAAACTTCACCAGAGACTCATGAATTCTACCTGTTTTGGAAAACACCAGAATTCAGTTTGGGTCCTGGACAACAAACTGCTAGGATAGCGTGTGTCATAGGAAAAGTGATGGGACTCAAACACCATGGAATGTCATTGAAGAGTTTTCTCAGTTGTCTTGAATGATATGTGCATGTTGGGAAAACTCCAATATAAGTTTTCAGTTTTGACTCTTCATAGAAAAACTGTTTTGTTTTTCCTGAGGGTATTTTCCCGGTCCGTGTAAGACCACATACAGGGGCAGTGCACAGAGGAGTGGGGGTGGGGGATCTCTGAAACTGGTTGGGCAAAGGAAAGGTCTGCCTCTAAAACTATGGGTGCTCTGACAAGCTTTTGTTGCTGCTCTTTTCATACCAGGAGATCCACATGGAGCGCTGTGTGAACCTGACTGACGTCGCCGTGGAAGCCGTCCTTAACTGTTGTCCGAAGATACACATTTTTCTGTTCCATGGATGCCCACTGATAACAGGTAGGTCAAATCATGCAGGGAGTGAGAAGAGTAATTTCTTGCTGATAGTAGTTTCTTGCTCTCTGGAAGAGCACACTATACGTTGTAAATAATCCCAAACAAATAATAATTTAGTAGATAAAATAATCAATCATACGCTGAGATTTTTCAAAGCAGGGTGAGAGTTTTGCTTTGAAATATGGCAACCTTCAGAGAGGGATTTTTTTGTTGTTGTTTTGAAATTAGATTTTTTTTTTATGTCCCTTTTTGCACCTTCAGCATGCTGATGAAGATCCAAAGACTTGAGAAAAATGTTAGCATCTTAAATCCCTACTCTATTCCAAAAGCATGGAACAGCACCCATTCAAGAATCAGTGGAATGGAGCAGGATAGCCCATGGGTTTTTTAAGTCCTGTTGGTTGGTGATGCTTTATAGTTAGGTGGGTGGAGAAAGAACCAAGTTGTTTTGGATTACTACAGGTGTATCTGAAGTGTGATATTGTAACAGCAAAATAAGCATAAATGCGGGTGTATAATTGAATTACTTTGCTGTGTTGTGTAGCTTATTTCTGAACACCACCTGTGTATGTTCTGAATCAATAACAAGAAATTCCTTTGTGCTTTTGCAGATCGTTCCCGAGATGTTTTAGAGGAGCTCATCATATCAAACAAAATCAAGCAAGTCACATGGACTGTTTACTGATTATTTATCCTATAGGAATGAGTGTCACGTTTACAGATGGGAGAGCCCTTTCAGCAAGCAAGCACCTTGGAGAACCAGCTGGTGACTTTTGTACCACCGGATTGTGTCCCTCCAGGTTCCCACTGGAGGTCTCTGTTGCTATTCCAGTCCTTGCCTGTGAGTCTGGGCTTCCCCATTGTCTCTGCTTGGAGCCCTGTCTGTCTTTGCATCGCTGATGATACTTCATTAAGAGGAAAGTTAAACTGTAATTAACACTACACTGAGCCATAGCTCAGCCTCCTTGAAGTATCAGGCTTGGCTGCTCTTTGGCATCCTTTAGCAATTTAGCTACATGTACAGACCCACTTTAAGTAACTCTGAGTTTGTAGGCTGGGAAGGTACTTGCAACTAAAAGTACCAAGCCTAAACACATCACTGACACTCACACAGAAGTGTCTGTAAAGTTGGCAGTTAAATCTGACAAAAGTCATCAGACAGAACAGGTGAATGGAGGTGGCATTAAGAGTAATACAAATGTATTTTTAGTAGTAACAAACAATCTCCTTTCACCATGTACTTCTGCTAGATCTGGAATGAAAAATGTAGGTACCTTTCTTCTGATGTTACTGATGCTGCAGATTTCTGGTTTTATTTACCATCAAATACTTGCTGGATTTTTACATATCCAAAGCTACAGTCTGTAAATGTGTGAACATAAACTTGCTTTGGAATTGTTATGGTGACTTTAAAATTTCATAGTAGTAGCTATGACAAGTAAAAGAGTTTTGTATATGGGCAGATATTTAATTTGCTCTGGCTTTTGCCTATGTTTCTACATGAAAATCCTTTTAGGGAACAAAACATTGGTACTCATAAGCATAGCTGTGAGTGAAATAGGACCAAATTTTGTGTCTGAGTATATAAATCTCAGGATGGTAGAGTTCAGTAGAGTATGTGTTCTGCTGTATGCGGTTTATTATATATCCAGGCCCCCCCAGAAGCTGAAAATAACAATAAATGTATTGTTTAATTATAGTCATATTAAAGAAAAAATTTTTGAATTGTAGAATGAGTTTATTACATGATGGAGCAGTGGTCTCATCACAGTTACAAGTCATGTTTATTGGCTTTCTTGAACCAGCATAATCTCTCATGAGAATTCTATGATTTCTGCATTAAACTTCTTAAAATGCTAGCAATTTTAGCACTGTACAGGGCATGGAGCACACTAGGTTGATACTCTGTATGTGGAAGTAGAAGGGTTTAGCTAGGGTGGTCTTAGATGAATCTGAGGACATTTGGAAACTTATGAGTTTAGGCAACTATAATGAATATGTTTACAATTTAACACCTGTCATAGCCACACTTATTTTAAGTGTTGCAGAAATAAACCAGTCTTCTACTAATCTATTCAAAGTTCAAGTCAAATTGCATGCAAGATACATGTTGCAGCCAATATTAAAGGATATTATGATGTCTGACAAGGATCTCATTCTTGTGTTGATTATATGGTTCATGAAAGAGCAAATCTATTTAGAAAAGTTGTTCAAGTGTAACTAAAAGCATAATTTTCCAACTCCAGTGCCTAAATCCCTTACTCTTGTTGCATGGAGTACCAGGGCTCAGCCCAGTGATGAGTGTGTTCCTGTGATCCCTCTAGGTACAGCTGCACCAGCACAAACCATTCTTGCAAACAGGAGTTGATTTTGCTACATTATCCACAAGCACCTGAAAGCTGTAACTGCAGCAGATCCTTGCACTGGATAGATTAATAACCTAATCTCCCAAGTTTTATTCCTTTTTTTTTTGCTAAGTTTATTTTTATACCCTGTGTAGTCCCTGGTATCAATCAGGGCCCATCATTCCTTTGAACTCTTGGACATGAGTTAGCAATAAATTTGTTTTCCACTATTTTTGATATTGATCCATCAGCTGATTAGGCAGCAGCAATGAGAGGCTTGGTAATTGTGTCCAATGGGTAAAGCATTCCTGGTTTCAGGAAGGTTGCCGCCAAAAGACTAAGTAGAATTGAAAATTAACCGAAGAAGGGAGGAGCCTTGGGAGGTTTCAAGTATAACTTCCTGCCAAAGTAGGGCCAGCTCAAAGCTCAGACCAGCTTAGTCCATGCTTTATCCAGCCAGGTTTTGAAAAACTGAAGATACAGAGCCTTCACAACCTTTTGAGGCAACTTGTTCCACTGCTTGACTGTATTAATGCTGGAAATTTTTTTCCTTCTGTTCTGTTTGACCCTATTTTGTGTCAACACCCTTTTTCTCGCTGGTAGAGCCTGCCTGTCATCGTGATGGCCTCCTCATAGGTGTGGTCAGGCTGCTCAGACATTCCTTGAAGCCCTGTCTTTTCCAAGCCGAACAAGCCCTGTTCCCTCACTCTGTTGCTGTCATGTAACAATTCATGTTACATTACAAGGTGGTGGCCACCAGACTCCCAAGTGCTACATCTAGAAAGTAAGTTACAAATTAAGCTTATGTACAGCAGCGAGAGGTGGAAGACCACCAAACTCTGTAACAGCAAAGGACACTTAAAAAAAATTGTCTGTGGGATAATACTACTCCTAACCTCACTGGCAAAGTTGTCCTTTTCCCCCTTGCTAATGTAACCTTGGATTTTTCATGTTGTCATGTCGAAGGCAAATGCAGCCCATAGTGTGTCCTTAAATGCACATGTAGATTTACCATCTTCCCCTACAGCCTCTTCTAAATGTGTAACTTAGTGCTTAAAAAATCTCTACAACGGGGCAACGGGTTAACACCACATTTTTAGGTTTGAAGTTTAATGTAAGTCACTTTAAATCCTTCCCCAGTAGGACTTTTACATGTTTATTACTTGCGTAACTCTACTGGAGTATTTTTTGATTCAGGTTAAATCACAGTAATTTTCAACAAGTGTTGGCAAGCACTGGGTGAAGTGGGAGAAGAACATCATGTATGTGCTTACCACTTCCTATTTCTGTATTGTTTGGATATTGTTACTGTTGCAAAATGTTGGGTGAGCACTGCAGAATATTCACATATTGTTAAGGTGATTAAAGTTTGTAAGACATCTGTTTGGATAGTTCTGGAAACTTGTTAAATTACATAACCATGTACATCTGACTGTGCTCTTAAGCCTCCTGCTTCATAAATACCATGGTTTTCTGAGTGATTACCACATACTTGTTCACACTTATAAGCTTCTACCACATAACCTGGTATTTGAATAGTTGTAGGTGCATTGTGTTGATTGTGCAGGTATTAGTTCCCCATCAATGGTTGTTCAGTAATTGACTGCTAAAGGGGACAGTTCTTGCAAGACTGCTCTGAAAACAGTGGTGGTTTCTTCAAATGGCTGCAGTTACAGCCTCTTATCTGTGGAACAATATTTTTTTGACCCTGCAGACAGTTCTTTCTTGGCAGATGTAACTGAGAATAATTCTAGAGCTTGTTGTCCAGCATCTCCTCAAGAGAAGAGCAAAATAATTATATCAGACTTTTGTTCCCTGTTTTTATTTAGTTATATTCTGTTTGTCTCTCAAGGAAAGATTTCTTCATCCTTCAGCAGCTTCCCAAGGTAGTTTGCCTGGTTTACCCTTGCAAAGTTCAGGTATGTACATAATTTCACCCTACACTCTAGATGATCAAGTTACCCCATAGCTAGTACTATTTAGGTACTTTCCACTTACTAAAAACTTCTACACTGGCTACCAGTCAAGAAGCTATTTTAGGTTTGTATGCAACTCCTACATAATCACTCAGGCAGCTTCAAGGAAGAGTAAGCTTTTATTATAGAGGGAAAAAGGGAGACTCAAATTAGTTACTCTGACATTCAGAAGAGATATCCAGAAAAGGAGCAAGGCACTTTAAGTTGAGCATATTAAGAGCTATTAATCTCTTATGAATTAGAATTTTACGAAGGACACTGACAATTTCTCTATAAATAAGCTGCAAAAGTCTGTGAAAGCAGTGCTGTAGTCTGTCAGCCATGGTCCTCTTCCCACAGCAGTGTACTGGACATCCAAAACATTTCACAGTACTGTTAGAGAGCAAGACACAAATATACATGAAAAACATCAAGCATGCAAACTCTTACGTGTGATTCATCTGTGGGTCTGCACTTCAGTGCAGGCCCCTCTGAATGCAGTTTGCATGTAGCTTTTACCTCAGATGGAGCAAAAGCCTCAGTGAGTATGACTGAAATCAGTTCAGTGAAGGTACAGGAATCTGCTTTACACCAACAGATAATGTACTGTGTTTAATTCCCATTTCCTTTTTACATACTCGCTAAAAAGCCAACCAAGCAAGACAAAATTCCTTACAAAGCCAACTTCAACAGTCTTCTGAGCCGTTCGAGGGCTGATAACTCCAGACAATACTTGATGTTAATCCATGGTTTTCTTGTCTAGTGTACTCAGGAAGTGAATATTCTATAACTTTGTGCAAATGGCTGTGAATGCTGTGGCTTAAAAACTGATGCCTGCCAGGGTCACCAATCAGCACTTCAGTTTGCTGTATCCTGATGCACTTCCTCAGCCAGTGATGCAGACCATCAGCAAGTTGTTCATCATAAAACATATCTCCTAAAACAATGAGGTCCCAGTTGCCAGCCTCTGAATTAATGATGTTCTTAATGGTGATGGGGAAGGGATTCAGGTGGTTCAGTTCACAGTTCAGGATCATTGCCACTCCTGCAACTGAAGAAAAGTCAAAGCAAAATGAAAGTTACATTTTAGGATTCTGCCACTCAGCCCCCTTACAAATTTCCTTGACAGGTTTCAATTTCATCTCTTAAATATTTTTGTTTATCCTATCTAGGGACTTCCACAGTTTTCGTGATGGGTTAAAATCTGGCATAGAGTGATGAAATTTTATTCCCATTACACCATGGCACAGGGAAGAACTATTCCTGGAATGGATACCAGTGGAAAACAATCATGGAACTGAATTAGGATATCTTACTGCCTTAATCTATGGATATACCTCTTCCCTAAACAATGAGTAAGTACATTATGAATAAACTGAATTCACAAGTCAATTATGGAAGAGTCTGGAGGGAAAAGGCAAAATCTAGGTCCTAACATCAAAGCACAGGAAAATGCTACAGTTCTACAGAGAAGCCAACTTGCTGTTTGCACTTGGAGTTCTCTTCCAAAGCAGCCATGATGGTGTGTAGGCAGCACTTGACATAAACTTTGCTGTTTGTTCATTCTAAGGTCAAAGAGAGGCTGGTACAACCCAGCTTCTAATACTGGCAAAATCCATTCCTCTTTTTAGCATTCTTAGAACTCTGTTTGGAACTTGAATTTCTCCCAAATGGAGTAAAGAAAAGTCCTTGTTAAATGTGCTTTAAAAATTAATGAGTATCTTTACACAGAGATGAAAAGAAAAAAGCCCTTACTAGGGTCGATGTCATTAGCAAGGACTTGGGATGCCCCACTCATCACAGCAGCTATTGCTGTTGCTCCACATCCACTTCCAAGATCCAAAACCGATCGTCCCTTAACAACGCGGGGATTATCTAAAATATACCTGAAAAAGAAAAGCTGTTAAAGCAGTGAACAAGATGATGCAAATGTCTCAAGTTTGTGTTACACTAAGAGTTCTTATACATGTAATGAAGTGTGATACCTTAATAACACTATCCCACATGTGCAGCTGGTCATCTCTGCTGATATGAAAATCAAGAAAATCTTTCCTCCTTACTTGTTCCCCACCCTCCAAATGAAAAGAAATCCAGCCAAGTAAGCAACATTTTATTTCAATCAGCTCCTTCTCTGACAGATGAGCTTCTCTGTTAAATAGACACAAACTGCAAGATGACTACAATGAATCAGAATATATCAGAAATAGGAAAGTAAGGATCTATAGAAATTAAAAACAATCTGCCTGAAGAAACATGATGTATTCACAGTGAATATTGTGCCTACCCATCGCCCTGAAGTGCTGCTTATGCAACTGCTTGGAAGAAGAGGAATTTCTCCTCTTTCTTTTCCTGAGCCATGCAGACACAGATGCAAATATTTCAAGACTGCTTAATGTTGTTCCTGAGTCGCACCAAGAAAAAGAATAATGCTGTGGTGAGCAGGAGTATCTTCATCTAATTGCTGACACATGCCAAAAGGAATCCTCTAAAACCTCTAGGCTGGAAGTGGGGAACTGACAGAAGGCAAGCAGCAGTTATTGTTAAACACTGTGAATCATATTACAGCCATTACAGAAGATTCAGAACTTTAACAACTGCCTTGACGTTCAATTGGCTGTGAAGGGGAAGGCCCTCAGTGTCAGAGAAAAGAGCCCTGGGTGAAATGAATTACTGCAAAGCTACCATAAATTTACTACCAATTTCCATAACTTCTGTTGAAGTAGAAACTGGAAAGGATACTACATTTGTGTTATATTCTGGCAGGGAGAGCAATGGCTGAGTCCTTACATGGGGCTACTGGTAAGCACAGCTTTTGCAGGGGTATTTCAATGCAGAGAACTGTAATGGAAATGTTAAGACTGGTGTAAATAGGGAATGGATGAATGGAAATGTCTGGGCCTGGTAGCACCAGCAGGAATGGCACAAAGAGGCCTAATAAGAGTGTTAAGTGCAGGACACTTGTGTAGAGGCTCAGCAGCTCAGCTGTTTGGCAATATTCCACTGAGGACATTGCTCACAGAATCACAGAATATGCAGAGTTGGAAGGGATCTACAAGGATCGAGTCCAACTCTTAGCCCTGCACAGGATCATCCCCAAGAGCCACACCATGTGCCCGAGAGTATCATCCAAACATTTTCTTGAACGCTGTCAGGCTTGGTGCTGTGACCACTTCCCTGGGGAACCCAACCACCCTCTGGATGATGAATCTCTAATATCCAATGTAAACCTCCCCTGACACAATTTCAGGCCATTCCCTTGGGTCCTGTCACTGAGGACAGCCCCTAGTTTACCAACAGGGCTTGGTTTACCAACCACAGGTAGAAGACTGGGGTGAGGTCTCCACAGAAGTGCTCTGTTTCTCCTATTTAGTGGCTCTGCTTGGATTTGCCATGACTTTCCACTAGTAATTTGTGTAGGCCATGATCTTGCCTAATGCTGCAAATGCCTTGTTTCCATCTGAGTGGTTATTGAGTTACTGCTGATGACTGTAGTGACTGAGGACAGCTGGACCTGGCTGTATCCCCTGGCACGCACACAGTGCATCAAGCTGCTGTTGGAGACTGCTGTCTGCCCTGCTGGGCTAACGAGGTATCTTAGGTTACACCAAGAGGAGTAGCTTGAAATAGGAGACTCCTGACGTGAAAAGAGCACAGTTATGGAAGCAGCCATATGTTGTCATACTCCCTTTTTACCTTCCAGATTATGCAGCTAATCTCTGACACTCCTTATACATCAAACAAGTGCTTAAACAGTAAGACAGTAAAGTAGTGAACTGCCAGATAATTACTGCTACCCAAATATATGAGGCATATGTATCATATGATAACAAAATAGAGATTAATTTATCTAATTTATTTACCCAGTGTTCAGGAGTGCTGTGGTTTATCTACGTGGCTAAGCAACTCACAATTTAACAGTAAGACTCATCTTTTCCCTGGACAAAAACACCTTCTTATTTATGCTTTCTTGCAGATAAACAGTAGAGCCTCAATTCAGATCCTTCCCTTTCATCTCTGTGGGGATTGTCTGACAGCTTGTTCTTTGCTGTAAAAATTAAGAACTTTTTCTGCTGTTCAAAGTGAGAGATTTGATTTTACAGAATAAAAGAACTCCAACTAATTCCTGAGAATCAGGAACATTAAAGACATTTTGACAGTCAGTAGCCAAAACCAAAATGTGGCTTCTGATGTGACTAAAAGACACCCACAGTAAGGCTTGACAATAAGGCTGCTGAAATCCTAGTTGAGGAGAGTGATTCAGGCTAACCAGCACTCCAAGTGCAGCAGCATAAACCTACTTTTCTCACCAGACCATATGCACATCCACACTCCCGTCTGTCTCCTACAAAAAACTCCCACGCGTTATGACAAAATACAATCCTCCTGTTTGGAGCAAAAACGAGTGACAGAATTAACATTTCACTAGGTTGTGATGGCAACTGCACTGCCCTTCCACGGATCCAAATTCAGCCCCATTGTCAGCCACTGCATACAACAGATTTCTACTTAAGAGATGTAAGGTATTCTGTATAGCAGCTGCTGGAACATCACTGCCAACCAGCAGAGATTGCAGTGCTCCTGTATAAGCAGAGAGGGGTATGGATAATGCCCTCACAACAGGCAAATACACACTGCTAGGAATCACTACAAACAGAGTCAGGTCTGACATCCCAGCCTGCAGCAGACTGGACTTATCAATTATGGTGCATTGTGCTGCATACCTGGAAAGGGCTTGGCCTCCTGGCCAGTAAATTGCCCAGAATGGGTCCCCGTAAGGCCACAGGTCGGGTTTTTCTCTCCAGAACCTGCAGCGAGGGGTGAGGAGGCGCAGCCGTATCTCTGGTGTGAGGTGCCCACTGTTGGTGACCTCCGTGTTCTCCTCCAAAAATGCTTTCACCTCGGGGTCCAGAGACTTGCCAGCACTCCAATGGCAACAGCGCTTCCAGCCTCCCCTCCTGCTCCTCCAAGCTTTGGCAAAGAAGTTCTGCCTGTCCAAGAGGAGCAGCCACTTCCAGCCACGGAAGGCCATGCTTCCCCAAGGGGATGAACCCTCCCCAGGAGAGCTCAGAGCACAGCTTATCTGAAGCAGGATGATGAGGCAGAAAACTCGAAACAAACTCACAGGACGTTGTTTTCTATAGCGATGGATGACAATTCCTGAGAGGAGAAAAACGCTCCGTAAGTGATGTTTCTTCAAGGCTTTGCACCACCAGGGACTTTAGGAAGGAAAGGTCACTGTGCTGCTGTGTGACCACAAACACATGCCTTGCCCCTGCCCAGGGTCTTTTAAGTCTGGAAGATGGGGTATTCAAGGAAGAAGCTTTCAAGAGACCCATTCAGGAGAGTACTATAAACATATCCATTGAGAAACAACCAGTTAGTAGGACAGCTGATACAGGCAAAAATTAAATGTAGCCTTTTAACATCTCCCTCCCTCTGCCCCTACAATCTACTATCATTTCAGGTTCTTCCATTGAATCTTCAGATTTTGTAGGAGGGCTCTGGCATTGCAGGGCCTATGGACATAGCAAAACTGATCTTTAATCAGAGTACTCCCAGTTTGTTGCATTTCAGTCTGTATTTTAAAGGATCAGTTAGTCTTACAGTGCAACAGTCTCATGTGGTTGCTGTCAGCTATAGAAGAAAGCAGAGCTCCATCATTCTGCCCACCCCTGCCAATTTTTCACAACAGAAGAATCGTGGACCACTTCACCATCCAGAGCTATGCATGTTGCCCTTAAAAAAAAGCTAGACTAAGAGACAACAGGAAAAATATGCCAATAAAACGAAGTCTTAACACTTTGTATTTCATTACTTCTGTTTCTCTTTATTTTTCTGTGTCTTCAGTAAAAGTCCATACGTGTTTAGTGGTGTTTTTGTTGTGTGCTGGCCTCTGCTTTAGGTACTGGCTTTGGTAAATTTGATCACTTGCCAAAATGTTAAGCTGTGAACTTCCATCCCCTAACACTTTGCTGTTGAGGCTGATACTCCCATTAAGTCTTTGTTTAAATCACTGGCTAAAGGCCTTTGTGGTTTTATTAGAAATAAATACACACAATCGAACATACTGCATTTTTCCACACATTTTTCCATTCAGCAGAGTCTGCATAATTAATGAATGTAATTAATGAATGCCTTCCTTCTTGAAGGCAGAGCAGTATAATCCTCATCTGCCTAAGGGAAGCATGATGTTAACTGCAATCAATCTGAGAGATAAATCTTGTCAGCTAATGCTGTATGCTGGCTTTTCCCCATGAATTGCTGCAAATTAGCAGGGCTGAGGCTCCGCAGTGTTTATTTTGCAACGCCTGCCATGATGGTTACTCTCCTGAAATTAATGGACAGTAGAGAAACACCTGCCAAGAGCTCTGTGCTCAAAATGCCAAACTGGGCTCAAGCTCTTAGTGAGAGGGAAGGCGTCAGGATGGATATCCCTGCGTTTGACACTTCCAGCCTGCCTGCCTTATTGGGAATAAAATCAGGATGGATAGCAGGATGGCTATCCCTGTGTTTGACACTCCCGGCCTGCCTGCCTTATTGGGATTAAAATCAGGATGGATACCACGATGGGTATCCCTGTGTTTGATGCTCCTGGCCTGCCTGTCTTACTGGGAATAAAATCAGGATGGATAGCAGGATGAATATCCATGCGTTTGACACTCCTGGTCTGCCCATCTTATTGGGAATAAAATCAGGATCGATAGCAGGATGGCCATCCCTACATTTGATGCTCCTGGCCTGCCCACCTTATTGGGAATAAAATCCAGATGGATAGCAGGATGGATATCCCTGTGTTTGACACTCCTGCCCATCTTGCTGGGAATAAAATCAGTGGGCGAGTAGAACTTGGAAAAGGGGACAAAACCGAGCGAAACCTACGAGAAAAACCCCACCTTCGAAAAAAAACCCCAACAAACCAACCAAAAAACAAACACACAAACAAAAACAAAAACCGAAACAAAAACCAAAACCAAAAGCCCCAAACAAAACAAAACAAACAAAAAAAAAAAAAAAAAAGAACGAATCCCAAACCAAAACCAAACACCAATTATTATGCAATTTAAGCTGCTTCTTTTTTTTTTTTTTTTTCCCAAGGCAGCAAGTGCCTTCCAAAGCCCAACCGCACAGACACCCCCACCCCCTTCCCCATCGGGGTAAGCCAGACCTACCCGGGGCCGAAGGCCGCCCGGTTCAGCGAGGGGGGCAAACCGGGGCCGCCCCGCCGCCATCCCCGCACCCCCCGTGCCGGGCTCCGCTCTGCGGGGGGCACAGGCAGCTCCCGGCTGGAGCGGTGGGAAGGCCGGGACCTCCGCCGAACCCGTCCGTGCTGTGCCGCACCACCCCCGGCGGGGCGGGCCCGGCGCCGCCAGCACCGGCCCACACGTACCTGCTGCTGCTGCCGCCGCCGCTCCGCCACCGCCCCCGGGGCCGGGCCGGGGAGGGCCCCGCTCCCGCCCGCCCTTAAAGCGGCAGCATCGCCCTTGAGGGCTCCGCTGGTGCCCGGGGGTGGTTCTCCTTCCCGTCCCGCAGCGCCTGCCCCGCTCTGAGTCCTCCTCGCTCCCCGGTCGGCGCCGTGCGCTTGCTGCGCTCCTGCTTCGTTTAGGACGCCTTTCTGAAAGGCTTGTGCTAATGTGAATCATAGAATCAGCTGGGTCGGAAGGGACCTCCGAGATCATCAAGTCCGACCCTTGATCCACTACCGCTGCGGTTGCTAGACCATGGCACTAAGTGCCACATCCAGTCTTATCTTAAAAAGCTCCAGGGACAGAAAATCCACTACTTCCCTGGGCAGCCCATTCCAATGTCTGATTACCCTCTCTGTAAAGAAATTCTAATATCTAACCTAAACCTCCCCTGGCACAACTTGAGACCATGCCCTCTTGACTTGCTGATATTTGCCTGGGAAAAGAGACCAAACCCCATCTGGCTACAACCTCCTTTCAGGTAGCTGTAGAGTTGAACTAGCTCTGTGTTTAAAAATGTAGATAAAAATCCACTCGAGAAAGGGAGTGATAACACATGTCCAGATTTGACAGCAGGGAAAATGATGTGGGTTTCTTTTCCCCTTTGCACGTCAGGTCAAGGCCTCTGTCAATCTGGTGTGGCTCAGCCAGAGCTCTCCAGCCTCTCTGAGGCAGCAACAGCTGCGGGCACCGGCCACCGAAAAGAGCATCCAGTGCCGACTCTGCTATTCAGACAAGCTGGACCTTTTGTTTACCCCTCTGCATGTTCCTTTTCCACTTGCTCCACCCATTCCATTCATATTTCTGCTGCTCTACAGATCCCTTCGCTTCCCTCCACCCCAGACCCTCTCCAGTGTGGAGAGGAGGGAGGGGTCTTCCTTTACAGCACCATGCTGCTGCTGTCCCTCAGGAGGGCACAGCTCCGAGGCAGGTAAGGGCCCAACAGCCTACAAACAGTGGTGTTTCCTCTGAGGCCTCAAAGTGGCCAGATTTTCATGTGGCAGTGGCTGCGACTCACTGGTGGCTGGACAAGGAACCAAACCCACCTGCATCCCTCCCATTGCCGAGCCACTGACCATCACAGAGGGATCCACCCAGATGGGCTCACCTCCCTCCCAGGTGGGCTCAGCACCAGAGCCAAGCCCAAGCCCCTCCTGAGGGTGCAGTAAGGCCAGGCTGGGGCTGGAGGTGGTTCTTGGGATCCCTGCTCGCTGGTCGATGGCTGTCCTTCCTGCAACAGCTGGTTTTGTTACATTGACTAATTGGCTCCATCCAAGGGAGACTCTCCAACAGCTCCCACCAACTCTCTGCCCCATCTCCTGCCCCATCTGCCAGGATTTAGGAAATACAAGCGGCTTCTGACAACAAGAGTGATAAATGTCGGTTTCTCTAGTTTCCCTATGGGACAAAGCGTCTCAAATTTTTCAGGCTGCGTTTTGAAAAGGCTCTTGTGCATTGCCCGAGGCGATGATTCTGCAGCACTTAGGATGCCAGGGCTTTAAACTTGGCGATTTCTCAGCCCAGGCCTGGATCTGCCCAAATCTCTGAGGATACGAGGCCATCTAGTGACCTGTTGGTTTGTTGCAATTAAAAGGTGCTCTCCAGGGTGGGAAAGCTGCTTATAAACCAGGACCTGTTCTTTAAACGAGGGTAATCCGCAGTCTCCCACGAGAAGGTGACCCCTCCAAGTTGGGCTGCAGAGTGTCTGGGACCCAGACAGAAGCTGGTGTCCACCTGCCACATGAAGAAGCCTGAAATCCACAGATATGTTAAGCTACAGGGATACTTGCATGCCTTTTAGTCTTGGGAAGCAGGACTCACACTCAGTCTTTTTAGAAGTGATCCTTCAAATTGTATAAAGGTGTTGACTTTTGTGTTTTAAGCTCAGGAAGGGTGTTATTTCTTGGAGCCCTTAGGGAAACTGAATTTTCAAAGGTCTTTCAGCAGCTCTGGCTGGTCCTCTCCAAGGAGGGAGATGTTGAAAACAGTCATAATACCTAAAATTGTGCATAAAATGTGCAATTCAGGACGTGGAGTTTTCTGCCCTCTAGACACTCATCACCATGCAAGGACTAAAGAACTCAGTAATGTAACAGGAAAATCATTATCAACATCAGCTCAGGATGCCATGTAAGATGCAGTACCAGCTTTAAGCATGCTGACAGATGAAGATACACTTCTACCTTGGACATTTTATCTTATACCTGAGAATATTCTCAGAGAAGTCTGACAGGAAAGCTTTTTCATTTGGATCTCCAGCCTCTTTGATTACTATTTTAACAAATATCTTCTCAAGTCTGTTTTTTTTTTTAACTCCTCATATATGATTTCACTCAGTAGCTATGGGGGCCTCAGTGAGGTCACTGCTGTCTAACACAGACCAACATCACACTGAGGCAGGTAAGAAGGATATAATCATAGAATCATGGAATGGTTTGAGTTGGAAAGGATCTTAAAGATCATCTAGTTCAAACCTTCCAAAGATGTTCCCTGGCTGTTCCCAGATGCGGGATCTCTTAGGTGAAAAAGGAGAGGTAAAGTCCTTGCTTCCCATTAACACTGGCTGGAATGTTAAAACCAGAAATCCAGTATTTCTTATTTAACTACAAATAATTAATTATGATTGTATAGACTTCTAGAATGACATAAGAAAGCTCTGATAGCAGTGATAGCTGTCATCTCTCTTGTGAAAGTCTAGGGGAACCACTTAGACTTTCAGAACATGCTTTGTGCTGATTACTTCAGCAAAGTCTGTCCCCCGTGAGAAAAAAAGTTTAATTTCCAAAGGCTTTTTGCTTTAGATGGTGATATCTTCAGAATTTTTGCTGCTCAAATCTACAGCATCCTGTGCAACCAACTACCATAACTGTGCTGGAATTCGCTCCGAGGACAAGGACGTCTTTGATCACAACATAACATCGATTCAGCATATCATGGAGGAGTGCAACACTTGCAAAATACAGTTATAGAGTAACACACAAGGGACTCCTGCGTGTCCAAGGGAATTAGGGGATTACTGGCTGATGATACAACTGCCTGTATCTCAGGGGAAATCTTGTTTGAACCAATTAATAACAAAGAAATGGAGCTGCACAAGGACAGATAGAAGGGGAAGACAGAGAAGAGCTACCCGACACATTAGCAAGCCCTCAGCTCATGATTCCTCACAGATACAAAGGTTAAACTCAAAGGAAGGCAGGCCTGTGGTTCAGCACCCAGCTGATCTCTGCTGTTCACTCTCTCTTTTCCAGCTGGTACAGGTGACAAAGCCAGCTGCTCCAGTTTGCTGCAGTGAAAGGACTAAAGGGAAGATGGATTAATTCAGAGCGCTGTTGATTTGTAAAAAGTATCCCAACAACTCAATATGAATAGTCAGGGGTTTTGCACATGAGGATCAATTTGTGGTTGCCCAGAGGCTGTGGGAGCAAGTCATTACCAAAATGTAGCTGGTGCATTAGCTAGTAGCTAAGGTAAAATTGAAGCTGAGAGCTCTGGCTAGGTAAGGGAGAGACAATTCAATTATTCTGTTGTGCCTTCAGCTAGAATCCAATTTCAGAATAACAAGACATCTTTTGCAGTTGAAGAATAATATCTTAACATAACAACAACCACATATTATATGTAATGTGTCCTGAAAGCATTAGATGTTCTCTTCATAGGATTACCTTTCCCCACTGCCTTGGCAGCTGCATTACATTAGGAGCAGGAAGGAGCAGCAGCTGGCAGAGATGAAGGCATCAAGTACCTTCTAGCAGTGGTAGATACAAGATAGGGGAATTTGCAACATGCAACTATTCTTCAAAGTGGAGATGGGGTGATGAAATGAGAAGTTGTATTATTCTGACCTTTGTGCCACTGCAGATTCAGTTTTTCTCCATGAGAGGTCCCTGTGAGAGCCTTGATGGTGAGACTGGGATGTTGAAAACTCTTATCTCTGAGCTCATTTTTGATTTTGTCTATTGTCCATGTGTGTGATTAAAGCATGCTTGGCTTTAGCTGACTGCTTGTGTTCATGCACGGTTACACGAGAGTACTTTTATAGCATGAATGAAGACTGGAAAGATGCACAGTCAGATGGTTTGTGCTTCTTTTGGTGTATTGTTTGGACACTTGTTTTGCTATTAAAACTACAGAGTATGTCTTTTCAAGCCCTATTTTTGAACCTTTGAAGTCTCCTTGAGCTGGTGGGACTTTGGCTCTCATATATCTCTTCAGTAATGATCCTTGAGCTCCTGAGGTCACAGCAATATCTTGTGACAATCATCCAGCATGACTGAACCTTGCCATGGGGTAAAAATTAGACGGAAGCAGTCCAACCTGATGAACTTATTTGTTGTTAACGAATGTGTCCAGAGTTGTGTCCTGTAAAAACATCAGGTGCTCTGATAGTTTTATTTGCACAGCAAAAAGATTGCAGCACAGGCAGCAACTAAGAGGAAGCAGTCACCAGTTGGCACAGCCGCTTCTGATGATACAACTACTTGTAGTAGTACACTGAAAGAGGTGGTGGACAGTTTGCAGTGGGCTTTATTTGTAGCTCACTTTGGTCTTTCACAAACCAAACTATTCATGTAATAGTTTTTATACCATTGCGTTGCTGCTGTGGTCATCTGTAATAACTTTCTGTTAATAACATGCTAGTGTCTTATCTTAGGAGGGCAGGGGTCTGGGTCACAGCAGTCTGCAAGAAGCTTTTAGGTATCCGCAAGTCTGGGCCAGCTCTGGAGCTAGCCCAAGGTGGGGGAAGATTTATTTACAGGAAGGACTGTAGACAGAGCTGAACAATGGCATCAGAGCATTTATTTGTTGGGAATTTCTTTTTCTCATTGTTTTAGGGTTTTTTTCTTTGTTTTCCTGCAAAGCCCTTAAAGAGGAAGACGAGTGAATATGGACAGCCAGGGAAAGAGGCTGCTTAAGTACTATGGAGCATCTCCATCTGGTCTCCAGATAACCTGTAGCTACCTAAGTTTTCCTGAATGAAACAAAGACATTCTCCATGTCCTCATCCCTCCTGATTTCCTGTGTCAGTAAAACTCATCCCATCTGCCTTCTCTGTGGCTTTGTCCCACATTCCCTCCATATGTGATGTACCAAGGGCAATATGCAAGTCCCATGACTTCAGTGTATTTATGCATCCTTAGCTTTTCCCTGACAGGCAGAAACTAAGTCAAATGCCAGAGCTAAGCCAACAGTTAGTCTGGAACATGAGATCATGGCCACCAGCTGGGGCCCTAATGCAAGCAATGCTTCCTAAGCTTAGCGCTCTTTCTTACCAGGTAGGCTGGATTCACTACCATGTTTAAACCTGTAACTCTTCTTAAGCTAATTCTTCTTCTGTCTAACTTTTCTCCAAGCAGAGCAATTGCTTTGGCTTGCTCCAGAAGCAAACCCTGAAGCTATAGTACCTCTAGTCATCTGATTTTAAGGATCATGCTAACAGCCACTGGTCCCAGGGAGAAGGTAAATAAATCAAGTTTTCAAGGAGCTGCATCAGTTCACAGCAGCTGGTTAGTTTTGCAATTCAAATTTTCTAGTTTTCCACTGGTGTTCAGAGCCTGGCACCAGCAGAACTCTTCCTTTTACCTTCCACATGGTAGTCTGCCAAATATTTGGACCTGGGGACAGAGGAAACAATGGAGATTTGAGACAGACAAGACAGACAGGTGGTGCTTACTCTCCAGAGCATCTAGAGGAAACTGTTTGCCAAGGATCTGACACAATATGCCTCCTCTTTTGGCTGATGTTTGCTGTTGCATTTTAGGAGGATTTCAGGTTCCTCAAGCAACCTCTTTGTGAGTCAGGATCATGCTAAGTCAGGAAATTTGCTCTTCACTATTTGCACTAATGTCCAGGGGACACAGAAGACAAGTGATACCACTACAAGGATGCCTAAAGGAATAGAAACACAACTCACCCACAGCACCAGTCAGCTCTCGCTCATGATGAACAGAGTGACTGAAATTTGACGTGACCAAGGACAGAATAGCTGCTATTTATGCACATGAAGGCACGGGAAAGTCACAAGGGGCTGAAAAACTCAGTCTTCGAAACTTTTCTCAGTTTTCAGTGGTATCAGACAAAGTGTTAGTTCCAGTGGCTTTCCCATCCATACTTACGTAGCATAACCTCTAAAAAGGGGTGTTAGCATACCTCTCCTTTAGGATAAGGCAACTCTGTCACTTGTATCAATAGGTTTCAAACACTCATATGCCCAGATGAATAGTTGGGGTCAATGATTTTAGAGGTCTTTTGCAACCTAAATGATTCTATGGGGTTTGTTTGCAGAACAACTTAAGCTGACAGTAGCCCCTATATAATGTCTTGGTGTATTTCAAGCTTCTTCTCCACGCTTGATGCATTGGCAGTGAACTGCAATTTCCTTCACTGCAGCAGAGGACATGGTGCAGTGACACCCAAATGGCTTGTTGGGAGTGGGCTTGCTTCCAGCTGGATCTGTTACCTGCAGGGCTGGGCAGGTTGTACACAGAGCTTCTTGGATGCCTCCTTGTCACAGCCCCGGGGCTCCCAATGGCAAAGGTAGCCTGAGAACCCTCAGCTTTCTACTGTGTGTTGTCACTTCTTGAGTTTTATCAGCTGAGGTGTCCAGCTTCGTGCCAGCGGCTGCATCTAGCTGGAGTGGAAGCAGCAGTGTCACTGTGACCCCGCAGCATAGCTCCTCAGCTGTGGCATTGTGACCTGGTGCTGGAGGAACCAGGAGCGCCTGCAGGCAGACTAATCCTCAGTCTGAATAAATGGCCCAAGAAAAACAGAGCAGACAGGCTCTGCCATCTTCCAGACAAGAAAGTAACCACTTCCACCGTTGAAATCTGCGCATCTCAGCTGGATGTGCTAAGTATCAGGGCCCTGAGGGCACTAATGGGTCTTGCTGGCCCTGGCTACCCCCCAGGCCTCCCCACACTTTGCCCACAGCACAGGACAGTATTTCAGCACCCCTGGGGCTGTTGGTCCCTGCCCCAGCAATGTCACTGCAGGCCTGGTCTCTATCTCCCCACAGTCCTGCCCTGCCCATTCATGGACCTTCACCAAGCCATCCTCCTCCTCCTGACTATCCCAAGGCTGTGTTTCTAGGCTGGTTCCCCTCACTGTCACCCATGGGCTGACATCAGAGTCAGAGCAGCCAGACACACTGTCAGTGCCTGGCACCAAAGACTACTACTGATCTCTTGCCTTCATCCCTGCCTGGTAGTGTTGAGTGCTAGGAAGCCAGTGGCACTGATTTAGCTGGGAAAATACTTTTTTTTATTGGGTTTTCCCAGTAGTAGCTGAATTTCAGCCTGGAGGGAGGTGTTGGAATAGCCCATTGCCACATTAGACAGTGTCAAATGCTCCCACCCTCCAAAGGATGTGCTTGATGGGAACTGCTGGAATTGCTCAGCATGGATCCAGGCTTAAATAAGTTGTGACTATTGCTTTGCAAGGAAGTCACTAAGAAACATGATCCTCAAGGAGAAGCAAACTGCTTTGATCTCTGTCCTTCTGGGTGAGCTCCTCTGTGTGAGTTCAGAGCTGATTTCCAGCAAAGCAACAGCACAGTCAGCCAACACAGAAAGGTTACAGTCCCACTGTTGTCAGTAGTAAGTCTCTTAAGCAACAAGTACTTCAAGGCAATGTGCTGTTTTTGGGCATGAGGAATAAGTGACAGAGAGATATGGCTGTACCTACAGACATAAATGTTTAGATTACTAGTAGGGGAATTAAAACAGACCCTTTAGTGCTTTGATGAGCAAGAACTGATTCTAAATTCATAATATAACATCACTGCAATGATACCAGGAGCAGAATGTGCAGCAAAGCAGCAGTCCTTGCTAAATGACCTAACAAGTCATAGTGCATATTCATTGCAGGAAACATCTGTCCTTGATTGCATGTTGTATATTGGCTATGGATTTGGTGGATTTAGATTTCTTTAGCATGCCCTTGGGCTTTCAAGTGTGCTAGGATGCATTGTAATGTAGATGCAGGGTGTCTGGCACTTCTTACTGAATAAGGCTTCAAAGGGAAGTTGAAATCAGACTCTAATTACATTTGTACAGAGGCCAAAGGCGTTTTGAGGAAGAGATTACCTGCTGTTCATGGACAGATTTTGTCCAGAGTGCATGGTAAAATTGTGGGGTTGGTTCACACTCCCACTGATATTGGCAGACATGGGACTACCTGATTTTTGGAAGCCGAGATAAAGGAAAGCAATATTTGTGAGTAGGCTTTGAACAAAATGCCATTACTCAGGTAGATGTGACAGCATGAATACATCTTCTCTGGAAGCTTTCCCAGTGCCAGAGATCATCTGACTGGGAGCACAGACCACTGACACAGCTGCGCCTGAACCCCTGCCACTGTAGACAATATTGCTGTGGGCATATGGTCCAAGCAGCTCACCAGGATCTCCTCATGCCTTTTTCCTTGGCAGAATATGTGCCTTTGAAGCTCTAGTGGTTTAAAAAGAAGGCCACAGCCCTTTCCTCATGCTTTACATGGGCAGGTATGTTATATTGCAAGACTCTTCTACCTTCTTGGATCTTTCCCAAGCAGACTTCAGTGCTGGGGTCCTGGAGCACTGAAAACAGAGGAACTGGAGTTTAGAGGCAGGGAAAAAAACACCTTCAGCAGACAGCAAAAATTATTTCAAAATGAAGAGCAGCAGTTTGCTGTCCTCACTGAATATCCACCTCATCCCAGGCCCGGTGTGAAAGGCATCTGTCAGCAGATGATGGTGTTGGGACGCGAGGGCCAGAAGGACTCGGCGTCAGAGCTGCTGCCTGTGTAGAGGTGCATCTGCCTCCTGATGCAACACCATCGGGCTGGCTGAGGGAACAATAGAGCTTTGTGCCTGGCAGATGTTCAGGCAGAGAAGAGGCAGTATTTGCTTTCTTTTCCTGAGGGCAGTTGAAGCACAGGGAGTGTACTGACCTGATTTCCGAAAGGGTGGCTGGTGTTTCTGCAAAGTCAGATTATGAGCAATTTGGCCAAGGTCATGCAGCAAGTGAGTGATGCTGTCAGAGATGGATGGAAATCTCTGTGTAGGTGCTTTAGCTTGATGGTCCCAGCACAACACCTCCATTAATGCATGACATGCTAGTGATTTATCCAAGCAGCATGCTTTGCTGATTAGGTTTTATCTCGGTAGCAGTGGGAACAGTATGTGTGTCTTCTACATCCAAAGAGCAGAAAGTGTACCTTACTCTGAGTAAAATATGGTCTTTGACCTCAGTCTTGGCACTGAATCATACAAAAGGTAATGGTTGCATATGATCCTTCTCCTGACTTCATAGGAGGAGGGGGAGGATTGCAGGAAGCCCTCACCTAATCAGTTGCTCAGCAGGAGGAGGTGCATCTTGCAAACTCACTATAGAATCACAGGAAGAAGTGGAGTGAAATGACAGGAGTTACCACAGATGTTTGCCACACTGTGCCATTGAACACATGAAGAGGAAAAGGCAGGGTGGCAAAGGACACACACCTCCAGAAAGCAGGCATGGCAACAGCAGGACTTTCCTAGGAGTCATTTCTGAGGTGGTGTTCAAAGTCTGTGTGCCCTGTCTGTCTGAGGTGTTGTTGCTACTTCTCCCTTCCAAGACGCTGAGAAAGCTGATTGAGTCTGAAGGGAGGTCTAAAAGGCCAGAGATGAGGCCAGACCTGAAGTGGAGGTGCCTCCTCAGCAGATGGATAAGCTGCATGCTGTGAAGTCTGGTTTGCAGCACAACAACGATGTGAATGAAAATGAGCAACGTAGTTCCATCCCTGCCTATGTTTTGGGATCTGTTTTCTGATGGTGCTTTGGGTGCACTCAGGAGAGGCAGACAAGGCTACAGACTTGTTTGTGAAGAAAGCAGCAGGGACATAGGGTCAGTCTCAGGAGGGAGGAGGGAAGAAAGTGCAGTAAACTATTGAATAATTTCAGTTGCCTCATGAAACCTCTCCCCCAAGGATTCTCCTGGGGAGCAGATAGGAGTGGAATGCATCTATATGTGTTTGCAATGCAAGGGCATTTGTACAATGAATGTACATAAAATTAAGAAAACACAATGGGCTACAATAGGGAATTAGAGATTTAAAAACTTTGAATTATGAATCACCAAAGCTTCAGAGGTCCTATGGCCAAGATGCCAGAAAGTAGTTATCTTTTACTTTGTTATCTGTAAGTCTGCTGTATGAATAATAATTACACAATGTGACAGAGGAAGGCCATGTGCTTTTATTCAAGCTCAATCTTTATAGATATGAGGCCAGTATAAAAGATGAGCTACTTATTTTAATGGTATTACAATTTGATTAAATATTAGACTATGTGCCTGCAGTGTCTTCTTTCTAAGCAACAATGAACTGGGCTGGAGGAAATGTTCTTCGCTTTATGCTCTATGGCTCGCGATCTGGTTTATTTGGTTTTAGACCCTAAGGCAGCCAATACCTTTTCCACGTTTTAAGTAGTCTTCTTGTATAAGCTCAGAGAATGAAAATTGCTTTCTCTATGAACCTCTCTATAAAATCTTCTGCTGTTGTTTTTCTAACTTCTGCTATAGGCTTTTCTGCACTTTGTGCCAGCACAACTTAAATTTTGGTCTTACAGTCTATCCTTAACCCCTCCTTACTCCCATTTCTCTTTGATGACTAATCACACCCAGCTCCTTATGAAGTAGCTGACAACACTGTGAACTGCTCAACTGAAAGTCAGCCAAAAGTCAAAATGTTCTAAGCATTACAAACATTCATATTGCATCTTAGTGGTTTTCCTTCCTTCCACCCTACAGGATCTCATGACCCCATAGATACTAGAGCAAAACAGGAGAGGTTTTCAATGGAAAAAATCAGTGTGTCTTGGCAGCTTGTGAAAGATCTTCTACAGGGAGTTGTAGAGCTGTGTGGAGGAGTGAGCAACCCATCACCAGCAGCATGATTTCCAATTCATTGAAGAATGTTGAAGAAAATAAAAAGTGAAGCAAGTGTCACAGCAAGGAGAGGGGACCTAACCTTTAAATAGCAGGCTTTTTTCACCTCTCTGAAGCCTGACCATTGGCTTCCTTGCAGAAGTAGGACAAAGGGCTTGATGGGCCCGTAGTCTGATCTTTTATGGCAGATCCTAAGGGCAGGGGGGGCTGACAGGCTTGTTAGCATTTGACCCAATTTAAACTACACAGGTTCTGAGGAACGAAGACTCACTGAGAGGTTAAGGAGAGGGAAACCTGAACCAAATTTATATTGAGAGAGAGGTGCCATTGTGTTCTGCTTGCACACCTGATGTGGGAAAACTTCATGGCACAACAGAACTTGAGTGGGCACAAGGCGTTCCTGGGTGCTGCATGCAACACAACTCAGCCACCTCTGCTCTGCTGGGCAGGTTTGCTCCAGCCAAAGCAGACACCTCTGCTGCTTTTCCTGGGAGCAGTTGTTTAAGCCCAGATACAAGGGGGAAGTGGCTTACAATGGGCTTGGTTGGGTTTCTGTCCACTTTGTGGTGACATGAGTGTATCTGGAAAGTGAAAGAAGACAAATGAAAAAACAGCTGTAGATTGGTATCCAGTTCACCTCCTGGAATGAAGGAAAGTATTGACATTGGGCAGGAAGAAATGTAACTTAATGTAACTAAAATCCTGCAGTTGAGCTTGGAAAAGTTTTGTTATAATTGCAGTTGCTGTCCAGTGAGTTAACTTTCAAGCCTAATTTCACTGCTAAAATCTCAAAAGAGCCACTGATTCCTTGGAATGAGAGCCAGGATGAAGGGAAAAAAACCCATGAGAGTGAAGAAGAGCTACCCAAAGGCAGCATGTAGTATCTAAAGCTAGACCAGCTTGGAGGGAAAGACTGGAACAAGTTAGATGGAAGGGTTTAGATGAAAAAAATCCAGGGACATAACACAACTTACTAGAGCCCAGGCACGGCTGGGTCTGGTGGCACTGCTCAGCAGACCTGAGTGGTCTCATTAGGATGACATTTGTGCCCAGAAGACCAGTTGTCTTAGAAGAAGAAATCACTTCCCCCCCAACATTCCCATAAGAGTGTCTGTGGGACCTGTACATAGAGGAGTGGGAGCTCAACCTCACAGTGAGTTTATTAGATTTTATACCTCCAATCCCATGTGTTGTGCTTTATCCTCTTGTTTAATGCTGTACGTACTATTGATTTTATTGAGATACAGGTGAGTGCACAGGTGTCTGTGCACTGAACTTTATTCAAGCAAAAATACTGTCCTGTATAGAAGACACCTAAACCAAAGCAACCTAGAACTACCTGCTACTTAAGGTGAAAAGGTCAGAACCACTGTACTGAATTTTGGGTTAATCTTAGAAGCAGTCTTAACTCATACATCCTTCAGAGAGGCTGGTGAAGCCTCTGTCTCAGACTGCCTGGAGACACCCATGCCATTGGGCCTCAGAAAAACCAGCCTACAATAACAGAACAAGAGGGTACTTCTCCACAGTAAGAGCAATTGGGTTTGAATGAGAGTCAGAGACTGACTTGTCAAGCTCTTATCATCTGACTTACAGCTGAATAAGCAAATACATATGAGTTAATAAACAAACCAAATTAAACAAAACAATGTAGCTCACAGTGCAAAGTCGAGACAATGACTTGTCTCCTGTAAAATTTCTCTGTGGATCTAGCAAGGTTCAGGTTGTTCCTGAGTGCTGCAACTACAAGAATTGGTGATTGTGATAGAGGACCCATCTTCTTCTATTTTTTTTAAATTGGAACGTGAGAAAATTGCTTAGTCCTTGTCTGCTGTCAGTAGAACACTACAGGAAGCTGAGAAGTAAAAGAGCATAAAACTTGTTAATTTGAAGGAACGAAGAGAGAGAGAAGTTGACCTAGGTGGCCTCTAGGTAGGAATAGTTACTCCATGTACCTCCATAAAACAACACATACTGGATGAAATAACAGGTTCCTTGTTGGCATTTCCTTATCCTTGTTGAACAAGGACGATTGTAAATCATAAAAGGAAGAGATGTGATTCACTCTGCTAGGAGTTAAATGAAAGGGGTCATAGGAGTCCACAGTAAGCAAAGGATGAGATTGTAATTATTACAGACAGCATGGACCAAGACTAGTAAACAGATGAAACAGAAAAAGATGAAAGTGCATATTGAATTCTACCAACAACTTCCTTACGATATACAGATGTCAGAATTATCTGACATATGCATGGATCTCATCCCTTTGGAGACGAAAATCTTAGAACTTCAAAAGAATCATCTCTGCCCCTTTAAAAATAGGAGCCGCTCCCGGTGAGAGCTGCAAGTACTTTGGCATCGGTTGATCCTAAAGAGAGGGGTTTTAGCAATACGAGTAAAATAACGCTGATTTCTTCCTGGACGCGGCAGAACGGCTAGTAAATCTTAAATGAACTGGGAACTAAGCGACATTTTAGGGTTTTGATGTGAAAGGAAGCGCGGGTAGAGAAGAAATAGCTCTCCGTCCTACAAACTAGCGTGATACGGGCGACATCCGTCTGGGAGCGGGGATGGAGCACGCACAAAAAGCCATCCGCTGCGGGCGGTGGTTGTTGCTTCGACGTTCGGATGGGGAGAAGCAGCAGCCGTTTCCCCCGGCAGGATTCCCGCAGGAAGCGCTCAGCGCAGCCGGAGAGCCGGGCGGGACTCGGCCCATTCCGGCAGCGGAGCTCCGGGAGCTCCCTCCTGGGGGGGCCAAAGACATTCCCGATAGGAAGTGGCACCGTCTCCTTTTTTATTTAAATAAAGCCAACCTCCCCCGCTCGCACCCGGGGTGGGGTGGGGGATGGAGGAAGGAAGATTAAGCTTTAATCGCGTATCCCGAGGATTGCGGATAAAACGCGCGACAAAGCCGCCGGGGGCTCTCCCGCACCCCACGCGCCGGGAATGCCCGGCTAAGGCGCGGGGCGGGGGGGGGGAGAGGCCACGCAGGGTTTAAATGCCCCGCGGGGGCGGTCCGGCAGTGCGGCACCTCCCGCCCGTCCCCGCCCCGCTCAGCTGACAGCGGGGCCGCCGGTGCCCGCCCGCCGGAGCCGCTGCCTCTCGGTGCCCGCCCGCCTGCGCGGCCCCGCCGGGGATGGGGGGCGGCGCGCCGTGAGCGGCCCGAGCCGCGCTGCTGCCGCCGGGAGCCGCCGCCGGGAACGGGCGGGATGAGCGGGAGCGGCGCCCCCGGGCCGGGCGCGGCGCCCTGCCGCTTCGCCCACTACTTCGTGCTGTGCGGCATCGACGCGGAGAGCGGGCTGGAGCCCGACGAGCTGGCAGGTGAGCGCCGCCGCCGGGAGGCCTCCGCCCGCGCCCGCACGGCCGCGGCTCCGCCGGGCTTTGGGGATGCGCGGCTTCAAAATGTCTGCGCCCCGCGAGGAGGGAGGGGGGCGAGGGGAGGAGAGGGTCGCCGCGGCGGTGGGAGCCGCGGGGAGGGCGCGACTTTGAAGGATAAAGCATCCTCCCGGAGGGGCTGGCGGAGCATCCCCCCCGAGGGCAGCTCCTGCCGGGATGCGCCCTCCCCCGCAGGCCGGGCTCCGCCGACCCGCCGCTGGCCCCGGTGCCCGGTTGGTGGCGGGGGACACGCAGCCTTCGCCCGCTCTCGGCCCAACCGTGGCCGTCAGGGTGCGACTGACGGGAGAAGGGTACCGAGGGTTATGGAATTGGAGGGAGCCGAATGACCGAGCTTTCTGTCGGGGCAGATGCATTTTCTTCTCTATCTGCACTGGAAAGGAGGGGGAGGGATCTGGGAAGAACTGAATAAATTAATGGAATCGCATCTTTATTATGCCGGTTTATTCACATTTTATGTCTGTTCAGAAATAGTCCTCCTGCATCCTTCCATCCCCCACCACCCCAAAATTGTTACGGAATCAGAGAACAAAATTATTGCTATAGGATCTAACACATTTTCTAAAACGTTTATTTTTGGTGGGTTCATGGCTGTATATGAGCCGATTATGTTGGCATAAGGCAGCAGTTCTTCCTCAATGTCACTTTTGTTTATGTAAAAGAAACTAAGTCAGGTTTCTACATATAAAATTCGATTGACTTCAGGCTTAATAGCAGGGCTTAATTGCATGGAAGCTAAACGTTTCGTCATGATCTTACCAATTTGGAAGTGCTCAGGTGCCTGTGTTTGACCATTCCTGTGCGTTTGCACTGCAGTCGATTGAGCTGTACCTGGCTCAAATTGGAGGCAGCTGTACTGTCACAGCGAGCACCTCTGCCTGGCCATGAGATCCTGGCTGCGGGAGCCTGGTGAGGTCTCTGCAGCTATTGCATCAGGAAGTACCTTGCCGTCAGGTTGTGCAAGACAAAGACTTGATGATCTACATCACTGATCAATGTACACTGGTTGAAGTTCATGTTTTTGTCATCTGTAAAAGGGGTGGATGCACATACCTGACTTTCCAAGGAGGTTTATCTTAATGCACTTTATCTAAATCTCTACCCTTTGCAGTGAGTGCACACTGGAGGTAACCTCAGGATCTCCAAGCTGAAGCATTAGCCAAATGTGCTTTAATCTCTTGGTTTGGGAGTTTTTTACATGTTCTAGTGACTGCAGTTATATGTTTTCAGTTTCGCTGCTTTTAGTAGAAAACTCTTGGCTCATCACCATCTCCCAGCTGATGGTGTACAGGGTTTGATTTGCATGATATGATCTACTGGGGTTTCAGCTACGTAAAGTTTGAGTCAGCTCTAACTCTTCTATCCAAAAAGAAACTGTTTTTAAAGCCGTGTTGGCTGGGAGGCTGTGCCTTCCCTGATGAGTACCCAGACTCTCAAACTGGTCTCTTGCTGATTTTTTTGCACCATTCCCCAGGGAGATGGACAGGTGTGTTCTTGGGGAGCGCTGCTCAGGGACAGCCTGGGTGTGGTGGGTTCATGCAGTGTAGTGCCTCAACTATGGGGCTCATCTTTCGTGGTCATTCGGTAGGTTTAGCTGAACTGCTCCAGCAACACAAAGCAAAAGGCATCTCCTTCTTAATTTTTCAGTAAAAGAAAGACATTTTGGCATGTAATGCAGCTATGAATGATTTCAAAGAGAAATTACCAAAAGTAGTTGTTTTTAAAGCAGTGACTTTGTAAGTGGCAAGGTCCAGCAGGATGATTTGTGCATACAAACATTTTTGGAAATGCCACTTTGGGAGGCATTCTTAATACCTAGGGGGGGTTGGAATATGATAGAGGAAGAAGTGGAGTAACAGAAATATGATGGGACTTAATATTGCCACTGAGCAATGTCGTATTTTTAGGGACTCGTGACAGGAGCTTTCTGCTATCAGCTGGGAGCTCAACAGTGGGAAATGCTGGGGAGGAACAGGGAGTACTGGGAGCCACGAATATAATGCAGCCATGAAAAAAATAACTCTGGTTTGAGATATAGCTGAGAAAACATTTCTGTTAAAGCCTGGGGAGTACTAATGCCACTGTAGGCAGGCAGTAGTGAGAACCCACCTACAAATCTGTGTTACAGGTTTCAAGCACCAAGCTGCTAGGATTGAATTCATTGCCGGAATGGGTGGGGAGAAAGAAGCTTGAGGGAACAGAAAGTCTGTTGTATCACAGGAAACCCACAGATGAAGGCTATTCTTTCTGAAAATGTTCTTAAAATGTTTTGTAGAAAGAAATGATGCTGTTCTTTCAGTTTTGAGTTATGTAGCTGGGATAGCTAAGTCTTGCTATCCCTGTGCTTAAAGAGCTTGTTGAGGTAAGTCACGGCATCAGTGAAAAGTGGCTGTGACTTAAGCTGCTGCACAGATCATCCCCAGTTTAGCAAAAAAAAAAAGTCATCAAGAACCTGCTTATCTCCAAATCTGTGAATCCCTTAGCAGCCAGTGTACACAAAGGGCCTTGCTCAGCCCAGGTCTGACTGAGTGGAGCTGCGTTGGGGCTGAGCAAAGGGGAATGAGAAGAGACAAGAGGAGCTCTTCTGCCACCCTGGAGGCCCCAGGGCCTCTCCTGTGAACAGAGCAGCAGAAGTTAGAAAATCCTCGAGGGATTTTCAGCTTTCAGATGTATTTGGTGATCCTCTGAGACACAGGCAGCTCCCTGGGGCACACGGTGTTTCGTGGAGCTGCCGGTGACTCACCTCTGGCGTCATCTGGGAGCTCCCTGACCTGTGCCCTCTCTTTGCTGAGGACAGCCCAGGACTCACCCCTGCGTGGAGGCTTTCCTTGCCTGATGGCTTAAACCAAAAATCATTTTCCATAAAAACTCTCTGCAGTTAAAACAAACGAACAAAAAACCCACCAAAAATCCTCATCAACCGCATCAGACATGAAGTGAAATGTTTCAGTGATACTCTTGAAGGCAGGGCAAAGAGCTGCCTTTTTAATTCATCTTGTAGGGTTGATAGGTCTGTCCAGAAAAATTAAATAAAATCAAGGTTTTAAAGTTGTGTAAGGTTTTGACATGCTTTTAAGGAAGAGTAACTTGCTCTATAGTTCTTGTTCCACTGGATGCTCAGTGCTTAAAATAAGTTTGGTAGATGAGAATTTTCCACCAAGCAGATGGTTCATTTTGCTTAGATTATTTTTTTTCTTTTGCATGTATGATGTCTTCTTGTACAGATTTTCCTAGGTTTTTTTTTAACAACTTGCTCCGCAGCTGGCTTTTCATATGGCTGATTTGGGGTTTTTAAGTGAATTAATTTGAGAAGTTAAAAGCTGTTTACCTATTGCTCAGCTTGGTAGTGTATCCAAACACTCAGTGAAGTTGCATATAGATTATGATGTTGTCAAAACACTTGTGACACTGTCACAAAGCTCTTGGTCAAGGATGAAGGGAAAAAACATGCCAATTTCTAGGGACTTCTGAGAGGAAAGGAAACTAACTAAGGATTTTTTGGCACTTAATAGTTGGAGAGGTCATAAAAAAAAGCAGGGTATTTGATGTGAAATACCTTGAAAAGTGTGAAAATTTCAGTGTTGGTTTCAGTGCCCTGTTGAACTCCACTAAAATAGAATGAAGGGAGCTTTTCTCTCATACTCAAGGCTGATGAAAAATAAATTTCAGTTCACTTTCCTCTACATGCCTATCTGTTCCCAGGTAAAGCCGTTTTGAGACTATCAGCCTTGGAATTTTATGCGCTTAAATGAATCCGTTAAAGTAAATATTTAACATTGCATTTAACAGAAAGACCTAATTATTCATTAAATTGTTTCTATCAAATATTTTGTCATACTGTATAAACTTTATAAGCGTGTCTACAAGGCACAAGATTATTCTAGCTGTAGCAGCCTTCGCCTTTTGCTTTGAGAGCAAGTTAAATTTTGTAGTATTTCATTAGTGTGTCACAAACTACAATTTGGAAAAAATCCAGAATACACATGACTCAATTAAAAATAAAATTAAATATCTTTTATTGGGGAAGTAACTTAGTGCTCTGGAGGAAAGCACAGAATTAGGGATGAGTGTTTTGTTCCGCAGTGGAAGGACTGGTCTGTGCTTTGTTGAGGGTGCTGTTGGTGGAGCAGTTTGGAGGAAGAAAAGGTGTCAGAAGCCAACTCGGGAACTGGGGCCTGAAGGGCCGTATTGGATGCTGCTTACTGTGTCTTAGAACATGAATACTGGTGGAGTTGTGGTAGCCTTCTTGCTGTGTGATATGAAAAGTTTTATAGCTTTTTTTCCACACATGAACTGTAAAATATTACCTCAAGACTATGGTTGCGGTGAGGAGACATTGTAGTTATTGTATCTTGTCTAGCAAATGTATTTTACACTGTCTAGTTTTGACCATTGCATAAAGATTCACTGTCTTATTGTCCCATTCAATGTATACTTTAAAACTGCAGAGAGCTTCATTACTCTACTTTTAAGATCAAATTATTTTTTTTTATGATCAGCAAAGCTGAGAGTGCTTACTGTTCATGCTCATTGGAACTGCTGAATGTCTTGGAGAAAATAAACACTACTTCTACCTCATACTGTTTCCCTACAAATATCCAGATACTGGTAACTAATTTCTCCCCAGTGAAATGTTAAAATCCAAACAAGGCATATTGCAGTCTGGCTGACTTTCTTATCTAGTAGGCTCTTATTTTTAGTAAGCTAAAAGACTTTTCTGTCCTTGTGTGTGCCTGGCACCCGCGTGCTCGCTCATTGCAGAGTCTCCCCACATCCTGCACCATTCTCCATCGTGCTTCCTTTGTGCCAAGTCAGCACACAAAGTGCTCTGCCAGAAAACTTGGTGGCACTACTACAGCGATACAACGTCTTGTGCGCATGGCTTTTCTGAAAATAGGCAATTGGGTTTGTTCCTAGTTCACTGGAAATAGACTGAGAAATCTCCCTTTACTGAGGAATATCTGAACAGTTGTGATTCCTCTTAATGACTTACTCAGCTGACAGAAAGGAAAAGCAGGCTGTGGGAGTTTTGCTTTTCATTTTTAAGTACAGTCCAGATTTGCACAAAGCATTTTTGGAAGAATTGTCTGGGTTAAGTAGCCTGGATGTGGACAAGAGTGGTACAAGTGGAGGCAGAGATGGCTTATGCTGTAGAACTTAACAAAACTCGACTTGCTCCTCAGAAGCAGTTGATGTAGATTGCTTAGGATTTCTGGTCATTGGGGGGCTAGTTGGAGTGATGGAATTCAAGCATTTCGCCACCCCTCTTAAGAAGTGATGCTCAAAGACAGCACTAAGTCTTCTGACTTTTGAAAAAAAATAAATCTTGTGGATCAGGGATGGATGGAGTAGCTGCATTATTGAAGTAACTGTCGTTTTTCTGTGAATTGTCATAGTATATATTTAGAAAACCCGTTTGATAAAAATCTAAACTGGGTTAATATTTTGTTCATGTGAAACCAAATCTTATTCTGCATACACAAAATGTTGCTTTTCTAGTTAAAGAAGTATGGAGATAATTGCTGCTTCTGGACAACCTTGACTTGATGCTGAAATAGAAATATGTTTCTGCTCTCTTCTACGTCTTTAAAGGTGGTGGCATGGATAGTTGCTGTAATGGTTTATTCTTAATTTTGTTTTGGTTTTTTTTTCTTTTTTTTTTTTTTTTTTTACTACTGAGGAAAACCAGAATT
Source organism: Corapipo altera (assembly GCF_003945725.1). Lineage (NCBI taxonomy): Eukaryota > Metazoa > Chordata > Aves > Passeriformes > Pipridae > Corapipo > Corapipo altera. The sequence continues at coordinate 7,568,989 of NW_020884873.1, read as the reverse complement.
CCATTGTAATACCACAAAGATTTTTATTTTATTTAAAAAAAAATGTCTGAATTATACATTGAAGATTTAGCTCCTGTGGGAGGACTTTTTCAGCCAGAGGAACTACAGCCAAAGGAAACAGTGCTTTTTATAAAGAATTGTCAATATTATTGACAACTATGATCTCCAGTTGCAATAACCTTTAATAAGGAGTAACTTTCTTGCTCACTTGGATTACAGACTATTTCTGAAATTGGTAATGGCTGTGGTGTATTCTTATATTTTAGTAATAGTACTTTCATTCTCTATCTTTATATATGCCAGAGAAGCACTGGATTCAAATGCTCCCCCAGCCGTGGTGTGACTATTCTGTTATACATTTACCTTCATCTAAGGTTTTTATACTGTATTCCTTTGAAAATAAGGTATTGATTGGGTTGGAAAAACATCATTATTCCTATCAATAGCACTGGCTCACTAATGCTAAACCAAAGAGAATTTCTTGTACTTTGTTTGCCAGATAAGCTGATGTTTTAATTTCCACTTAGAAGGACTAAAGCCTCTTGCATGCTCAGAGGCTGTTTTGCTGCCAGTGGCTGTTGCAGTAGCACAGATGAGGAAGGTGTGATAGTGTATGTGAAGGGTTTTTTCAGTGACAACCCAGCACCTGCTCTGTTAACATTGCAGTAGGTAGCCTTTTTCCTTCACATAGTGTAAACTGCAGTAGTAATCAAAGCGCTGGCGGGCAGAATGGCTGAGCTGCTGTCCTTTATAAGAACGACCTAAATCCAGCCCTAATCTTGTTCCTGCGCATCAGCCTGAAGTCAGTGCTGGCCCCATCCTGGTGGCTTAGCGGTGCAGTGGCTGGGGAGGGACGGGGTCCCCGGGACTGCAGCCACCTGCCTCGGGCAAAGAGCACTGAAAGGCAAAGGTGTGCACCTCCTGGAGAGCCCAGCAGTGCCAGATCAGGCCTCACCCCACGGCTGGGTGCTGGGAGGGAGGGTACGGAGATGGTGATTTTGAGCCTTATGTGAAGGTGCCTGTTGCCAGCAGAGAGATTCCTGTGTTGACGTCCATCTCTGCCCTGGTCCTCAGGGTGCTGGGGGATGGTGGCATCTGGGGGAAGGCAATACACACCCCTCTGAGACTGGAAGAGCAGTAACCATAAATATGTCAAATTGCTCAGGGCCGTGTGTGACTCCAGTATTGATTTCTCTGCTCGGCTGTTTTCCCGTGTCCTCTCCAGAGCCATTTCCCAGTGCTGCAGGAGCTGTGCCAGTGCCCTGACACCCTGCCCACAGCTCTCCTGTGCCAGTGCAGAGCTTGACACAGGAATAACTCCAAAACGAGCTGCTTTGGGAGGGGCTGGGCTGCAAGTAAGCCAGCAGAACAAGGGTGTCAGGAGGCCTCTCCTGCCTGCCTTCTTTCACCCGCTTGTCAGGGACTAATCAAGTTGTCCTTAATGCCAGCTCGTCCCTGAAACATGCTGGCAAGTGTACAGCCTGTAAAGCCTCTGCGTGGGCTGATGCTGGATATGTGGCTGGCACACTGCTCCCCACTGCAGTTGCTGGTCTGTTGCAGTCAGGGCTGGAGTCAAGGAGAAATGTGAATGAAGGAGGAAAAAAACCCCAAACAAACAGTACATGCACTTTGATGTAGTTAATGCTGTGGTGTTTGGCTGTGCTACTTGAGATCATATACACCACTTCTATAAGTGGGAAGAAGATGACAGGTAGCTTGTTCAGCCACCTCTTGTGTGTATGGAGAGGAATTGCTGTAGTCAAAATATGCGAACCTACATAAAGTTCATGAGTGTAAATAACCTACAGTTTTTTTTCTTTTTTTTTTTTTTTCATTATCTATCTCTTGACCAGAAAATAGCAAAAGTACGTATGGTAGGAAAAGTTGCATTGAGGACAACCAAATTTGGTCAGGAAACAGTAGACCTTCACTGTGGTGTTTTGGTCATGTTAGCCATATTGATAATCTCAGAAAGTAATTAGGGAAAAGATGGTGATGGGTCATCATAGTAAAAGAAACATACTATGGAGATGGCTGATGTGTGGCAGACTGCTGAGGTGTCAGATACTGGCATGGCTGGAAGAAGCTTCTGTTACATTACAAGATGAAAATATAAACAACTCCATTTGTGCTTCTTATTTGGAGTCAAAGAACTTTAATCAGCAGTCTGATCATTATAGCTTATCTGAGAGTTCTTTCATTAGGGTGTCCTAGGCTCAGTGAAGGTGCCTGGCTGAAAACATGAAGCAAGTCATGCTCTTTTGAGGTGTGAGGTTTAGCTTCTACCTCCATCTACCTACCCAATCCATGAAAAATAACATTGGAACATCCAAACAGATGTTTAAAGAGTGACATAAAAAGAGTATTTCCTTGCTAATATATAGTCTGATTTGTTTTGAAGGACTTTGCTGGATCTTAGTGATCTTAGTGCTTCAAGTGATAGTATAAAAATTAACTCTTAGTAGAATATATGGGGGGGATGGGTCTGGTTTTTTTGTGGATCTGCAAAGAAAACTTGTTCTCTTGCTGGAGAACAACCTTCACAATTTCATACAAAAATGTCAGCAGTTCTTGTTTTGTGTTGAGGCAATATTTAAATATGTCAGTCTTGGAGAGTGAGAGCACCCCCCCTCCTCCTTGGAGCATGAATTTGACTTTGCTTTACAGTCACTTTATTCATCTAATTGCAATAATAATTCTGGGATCTTTTAATCTAGCAATTAAAAAAACCAAAAACAACACCAAAGCTTTATATCAAATGGAGTAAAATCGTGCTTTGAAACTGTGTGAGTGGTAGGTTGCACAACGTGAAAGCTGGAAGAATTCTCTGTCCACCCCTTTCTTGGTATTCTCTTGTCATGTTAAGGACTAACATGTGGAAGGGTAAGGGGGCTTAATCTGAAACACCATTCTGTGTAAACAATGATAGGATTAAAAAAAAAAAAAAGCAAAGCTCAACTGTCATGGGTGTGTAGTGGCTGCTGCTTTTCACGGATGACTGAAATTATTTGTATAAATTTGCATTTTCCCCTTAGCATCTATATAAGCCTCTGCTCATTTCCATGCATAGCTATTTCCATGTACAAACGGGCTGGCATGCGCTGGCACGCGATGCGATGCCCTGTTACCTGTGTTAGCAGTAACTATAGTTACAAGGAAAAAATCACGTATCACCACGGATGCTCCTCACACGAGGCTGCCCAAGTGTCAGAGGTGTTTCAAGTCTCCTGTGACTGAAAGATAAGAGGGCTGAGCAATTTGTAATGAAACTATGAAACCAAGCGCTCACTGAGCTGGTGATTCCTCAATGAAATATTGATCAAATGGGCCAAGCAGTCTGCTTTGGACTGACCAATGTTTGGGATGCAGCTGGAGCCTGCTGGGAGAGGATGCTGCTGTCATGGTCCAAATAGGTATTGCTTACACTGATTTCACGTGTCTGATGGCTTCTGCAGCCTGTGTTCTCACTGACCTGGATGCTGTCTGGAGGATCCAAATCACTGATTTAGTAGCCCACCTCTCCTACCTTTTTCTCCAAGTTGCTGCTGAGGTTAATCCAGTCAGGTGGTGTTAATACCTTCTGCTGGGCCCTCTGGTTTCTCATGAGGTACTCAGGAAAGAGAATCAAGATTTGTTTTTCTGAGTTCAAATTATGAAGTATTTGAGCAAAGAATGCAATATGCAATTGAGCAAATATTTGGCTTTTTTTTTGTTTTGTTTTGTTGAGGGAGGGGAGGATTTGCTGATGAGTTAGTTACTCACACAATACTATTTCTCCATCAGTATTCCCACTTGATATTCTTGTTTGTTTTATGCTGTACCATACTGTGACATGAATTTAAAATTAAGAACAATTTTATGCTTAAAAACAAAACAACAGCTCTGTTAACACAGACTTTTCAGCTGTGATGATGGCTGGTATGGGAGAGATGAAGTGCTGCTGCACTGTTTCTGGAATAGGACTCTTTGTAATGTAGATTTTGTGCTTTCTCACTTTGTTTATTCTTACAGTATAAGTGTTTGAAAATACCCAACACCAAGTGTTTGGGGAAGAATCCCTGCTTTTTATTTAAAACATATCAAACCAAACCAAAAACATCCAAACAAAACCAACAAATCACCAAAAACACCTGATCTCTTAAAATTTTGTGAAGATGTGAAGATTAAATGCTTAAAAACTACCAGGTGTTTTGTAAAATGACTGTTGGTAGATGTGTACTCTGTCACAAAGGCATTAAGGGTGTATTCTGCTGTACATTCTGCCTTGTAAACACTGCAAGAATATCAAGGCCAGGAAGAACGGTACTACAATGTCTCTAGTGCACCCCTTTTGTGTTGTCAGCATTTGTCTATAATGCCTATTGTTATAAATCTATTAAGGTAGAATATTTATATCTCTGAAAATCAGGATAGTAGCTATTCAGCATGGATGGATTAGGTGTTTAGCCTTTTCCCAAGATGGTGCTATTCAAGACAGGTTTATTTTACTGGCATTTGCAAATACGTTAACTCTTTCTGGCGTTAGTGAGTGTGAATAGCAGATGTTGTTTGACTCTTAATTCAAGTAGGAATGTGTAGTCTAGCGTTTCTGTCTCAAATTGGAGAGTGACTAAGAGTTGAAGAATCACAGTGTAAGGAATGCTATTAAGTAATAATTTTTTTGCTGTGTCAATATGAACATCTGCATAGGGTGAGGCAGCTGTAGCTGCGATCTGATGTTGCACTTAGCAGAAGGGGAATGGTGATGAGAGATGTTAACTTGCACAACAACAGTTCTGGGTAATAATTTAGTTGTTTCTATGCCCGTGTCTTTGTTCTTTCTACTCAGAGCTACTCATAGGGTGAGAAGTTGAGTGAGGAAAGAAAGAGCCCTGTTGCAAATTGCTCAGTCTAACACGCTGTTAAAAAAAACAACCTCCCAAAAAAGTCCCTCCAGCTTAATGTGGACTGAACTTCCCATGAAAACTCTGCCTTAATGAGCTGGGGACCCCTCAGCCCTGCTTTGTCCCTGTCAGCAGGTGAGAAAGAGCTGAGGTCCCTGGCGCGGGTGCCCTGGCTGTGACCCAGGAGCTCGGGGACCCGATTAGTTCAGCTCTTGTGCTTTCGGCGGGAATAAGAATGGGAAAACATCTCGTCTTGGGGGCCTGGATGCATTCATGCTCCTCGCCTGCAGGTCTGTGCTAGCGCTGGGAGAGGCGTTTGTCCAGGAGCCAGAGAGAAAAGGCGCAGATTTAGGTCTGTCCCAATGCGGAGAGTGAATTGCTCAGAGCAACTATCACATTGCAGTGTCCGAGATATAGCTCATATTTGATGGTGGTAACGATCTGAAAGCTATTTGCAATTCAAAATCTGTATTAGGTTTTGGTTATTAGTTAATATTTTGTCAGCTCTTCGTGACTATGACTTCTGACTGTGACCCAGGGTTGCTTGTGGTGCACTGAATAACTCAAAAGGGAAGCTGGCGGTAAGCAGGAGACCAGCTGTGTTGTTAATAGTGTAGTGTTATCACACTCAAAACTCAGGTTGTGTGATTTGATAACATGATTGCACTAGACTTGTTTCCTTTTTATTAAAAAAAGTCAAAAAAACGACCCCCCAAACCAAACCGTATCCTTATCTACCACCTTCTGAGCCCACAGGTCAATTTAATTTTGTCAGAGATGAAAACGGGAAAGATAGGGTATGTTTTTTTGGTGAAGTCCCTGCAACTAGAGCAGAGATCCTAATTAACCTTCCAATAATACAAAGGCTGCTGGAAAAGCAACAGCACTTTCTAAAGCAAGAGAGGCCCCCTCCATGTGGGTATCCCGGCAGGCTAATTGGCAGCCTCAGAGCTGGGATCCGAGCAGAGCGAGCGTTGCCTTCTGCCCATCTGGTGGGTTTGGGAATGGAGGTAACTCATGGTGCTGAGGGGGAAGGAAGAAAGATCGGAGCTCACAGGCTTGTGTGAGCAAAAGGAGCTCCAGGTGAGAGGACCACGATTTCTGTCCTGGCATCCTGTCACATAATTCCTAGTGCTATTCACCCATGCCTGTGAAACCGTACAGTGTGTTAATGCCATTGTGCTTAGTCTTTCTTGCTCAGTTTCAGCTCCTACAATGTGATAACAGACAATGGGAGCAAAGCTACGTTTGGCAATAAATAGCAATTCTAAGATTTTGCAGGGTCCAAGTCCTTCCTGGAGCTCAGTGAAAGGATGTAGGAGCTTGGCTGTGTTGGTGCTATTGCATCCAGAGATGTGTCTCTGAAAAAATGCTTCTGTATTGTTTCAAAATGCACTGAATGGGAGATACAGCAGCAGAACGTGGTGGGGAAGAGGCTTCTTTACTTCCTTTTTCTTTCTTCCGCCTTCCCACATTTAAAACCAAACTGACTTATCCTTATGCTTTATTGTTTTAAAATGCTATTCTGACCTTTCTGATAATATTGGTAAGAACCAAGATCTGTATTCAGATGTATTAAAGTGATAATGATGCATAAGGAGTCATAAAACTGTATTAAGTGCATTAAATTTTGAGTAACTCCAGTAAAAGGTGCTGCAAGGGCTGGCTAATCACTTTGCATTTATGAGTTGTCTTGGAAGTAAATTACAATATTCAGCTGGATCTGCCTGCAGAAATGGCTTAGAAGGAGATGGCATTGCCTTGCAGTGGAAGGCTGGCAATCTATGCTTGATTAATCTGCTCATACCAAAGTGGCATCCCTCCATGCTTCCAGCAAGCTTGTAATAGATGAATGGATTAATGAGCCCCTGGGTAACTGAGACTACTCCTGGGAGCTGGGAGGGACATCGGAAAGGATAAACATTGCTGACTCAGTTTCTCTTTCTTAAGTTACCTCTATATCTTTTTCCAAACAGTGCTTAACTGATTCCACATTGAAGTGAGAGTATTAAAAGTGCCTTTCCACATCACTGACAGTAGCAGAGCTATTTGTGTGGGTTTGACCAGCCAGGTTATTTATGTCTTTTTTTGTTTCCCTGAACTTTCTCTATCTGAAAAATGTTGTGAGCTTCAGATGTGACTGACTCTTGGTTAGTTGCTGCCAGACCATGCTGAGTCTTTGTATGTTAGAGAGAGGTTGGGATCAAACCTCTCGTGGGTCCAGCCAAGCAGTTCACTAAGCTGTTGCTGTCTTTTGAGTATATTCAATTAACTAGTTGGCAAACGTGTGTAGAGATCTCTGAGGCTGGTGATAATTTGTGGTTCAGAAAATTTGGAAATTGTTCTAGGTTTAAGAGAAACCATTTCAGGAGGTTACTTAGCTTTTGCAGGCTAGATTGTCTTTTATTTTCACTATCTGAGTATGTTTAATAAAAAAGAAATTGCAGCTAAATTTAAGCAAACTTTTAATTCAGGAATTAAATTCATGTTTTTCTTTCTTGCAGTGGCTTAGTGACAATTGTCTTGCTAATGCATTTAAATTATACTCCTTAAAAAGGTATTATCTGGTTTATTTTGTAGGAGGTCATCAGTTTCGCAATATTGTGTAAAACTGAAACCAAATCCTCCTGTCTGCAGCTGCGGTGTTAAATAGAGCATCATTGTCATGTGGTGAGCATGGCTGTCAAAACACTTCGGGCAAAGTGGGTAACATGAACAGTTCTTCTACATTAAATATTTATAGAAGAAAATGCAAACTCAGAAGGCTGCCAGCAGACAGACATACTGCTTAAATACATTGTTGTGGTGGTGAGGGCACGAATCTTTGCGTTGCAGCTCTAGGAAGAAGACGGCGAGCTGTTTCTCCTTGCCCATGGGCTCAACAGTGTACTTCTTCTGCTTGTAAATGTATGTGAAAAGGAACTGGAAATGTAAAACTTCACAAGAGAAACAATAGCCCTACACAAGTGATTTGCTTGCCAGCTTCCCCCAAAACGGTCTGTTCTCTTGGCCCACTGGTCTTGTGCTACAACAGCCATAGAAGAGCACAGCACAAGCCCTCTCTTGCGTGCCTGGCCTCAAGGGCCAGCATGTCTTTATTTCTGGTCCTCTGGTGCAAACAGGTGGTGAACTACAAGTGGCGAGATGCTGAGGAGAAAACCATGTAATTAAATCTGGCACCATAGTATAATAAATCTCTGTTGTATTCTTTAGCTTTCTAGACGCCTTTGGAGCAATGCACAATGGCTGTGATTAATGACTGTTGTATTGTCTTAAATAATAAGCTTGGGCCTTCGGATAGGTGACATAATTTAGCCGTAATGAGCGTCAGCTTCGTGTGTTTGATCTCAGTGCTTTGAATTTCAGCGTCGTTGTTGCCATGTCCTTGAGAGATTGTTTTATGCTGAAGAAAACCAGTAAAGGAGTGGGGTGGGAAGCAATTTCTCTGAGAGTGTGAAGAATCCATCCAAACTGTTGCTCTGAGGACTTTGACTCTTTTGTTGTATCTTAGTTTTAGATATGCAAGATGAAAGCAGTTGGATTGTTCATAAACTCACCCACTGTTACTGAGAGAGATTTTTTTTTTTTTTCTTTGATAAAAGTATTCCTTGCTGGGAGGTGTCTGCTGACAGTACCAGTGATGGGTGTTTCCTTTTGTGTGTCAAGATGCACCAAATACCCATAGCAGGGAAAAGGCTTTTTGGTCTTTTCCACACCACTGCCTCGTCCGTCATCACCTCAGCAGGCTTCTCTGTTGTTTTTTCCCTTGGCTGAAGGCAGCAGTCCTTTGATATGAGCTCCTATTTTTTTTACATTTTCTGTATTCAGCTGACAGAGGAGAAAAAACATTATATTCTCTTCCCTGCAGTACCTGTGAAGAGCTTTTCCCTTCTCTGTGTTGTGTATCTGCACAGCACTTTAGCAGAACTGGGAGGGGAGGCCGAGGAGCTACAAAGCGCATCAGACCTAATTATTCAGCCAGCATAAGGGCCTTTCTTTCCTGCTCAGGATATTCGCTTTTGACTGACATAGTGTGCTGATTTCAAAGCCATTCCACAGCGCCACAGAAATGCTTCAACCCCAAATCCATCCTCCTTCGGGCAGCCTGGCCCAAACAGGCAACCCTCATGGCAGGGCTTGGCAGTGAAGGGTCGACAGGGACTCTCCCCTTTGTCGTTATTTTTGTGGGGATGGGGGTAAAGGGATTTAAAATCCCTCACCCTTTCCTATTAAGTCTGACTCATTTTGTCTGGTTTAGCATTGTGGTAGAAAGAAACATAATGGATTTGTTAGGGTCAGTGCTTCACAATGTGATGGTTGACTTTGATGGGCAATAGGGCCTAGTTTGCCACTCCAGACAAAGGATTTGTAGGTCTTGCAGGCTGCCATCTGTTTCTAAAAGCAAGTTTTTATAGAGAAGGGATGCAGCTTGCATGCTGAAAAAGTTGTGGGTCTTTTTCTTGAGAGCTGCTGAGCCTTTGTATTTGAGCTTTTAATTTCAAAACTAAGCACAGTTTATTAATAGCAGGATCTCCCTCAGGCAAGATGAACATACAAATAACATTAGTGATGTGTTGATGTCTTCTAAAATATTTGTATTTTAGAATGCATGTACTGATCCCCAGAGTGGGTCCTATTCTTTTCTCCAACCCCCACCCAAGCTCTCTGAAATGCAACATCTGGCCACATTCAGGTTGTTTGCCTTTATTCTGCTACATAAGCATGCAAGACACAGATTGGAGAAGAAATAATGTTCAGCTTTCATTTGATTTTTTTTTTTTTTTTTTTTTTACTTGTGCTGAAGTTGCCAAGGTGGTGTTAGGTCATACGTCGGACTCCATGATCTTAGAGGTCTTTTCCCTCCTAATTGATTCTGTGATTCTGCAGAATTTTGTCCCGTGCTGTTTTAATAACAGTGGTAAAAACTAGTTGATCATATTCTACTCCTATAATCCAGACTGAAAAGTCCTGATTTCCTGCCATGAGCCTGCTGCAGAGTCTCTTAAATAAAGTGGCCATCTGACCTGTAGGGTTTAGACATGCTGACAAGTATGATCTATTTGTGCCGTGTGTTAACCTGACTGTTAATGGATTGTTTCTATGTATAACTGCTGGAGGAAGCATAGAGCTGCGCAGTCCAGGTCTGGAGGGCAGGAAGACATCCTGCTGCAGGACTTAGCAAAAATAACGAGTAAAGCCTCTGCAGTTTTGTTCTTTCCAGCTGGAGATGAACAGGACCCCGAGAACTGATAAAGACGTCCTGGCTTGCCATCCAGTCCTGCCCGTTTATTTGGGCTGTTACTCTCCTGATGCAGTACCCGGAGCTGGTGCATGTGTGTGCAGTGCTTCCTAATGCTTTTGTGGTGCATTTCTCCCTTTTATTAAGGGGAGTGACTGGTGTGGCTGCAGTAGCTGTGCAGATATGCAGATACACATGAGCATCACTGAAAATGGGGCTGGAAGTGCAGTGCTCCCCTTGTTGAGAAGAGTTAATTTGCTGCTGCTGAATGTCACATTAAGACTGTGGTGGCAATGGCCCCAAACAGAGCAGCCCAAGTCCTGCCGCTGCAAACATCCCAGGCATCTCAGCACTCTCCTGCAAACCAGCATTTGCCAGTGATGATCAGAAAGCTGGCAAAGCTGCCTGGGGACTCGTGCTCTCGTTGCCTGAGTGCTGTGTTTCTGGCTGTTACTGGAATTACCTTTTCTCCAAATTTGCTCCCAGCCTTGGCAAGTGTCTTGGTGCTGGGGGCTGGCATGGGAGAAGGGGCTCGCTGGCTTGCCTGCCCTGCCTGCTGCTTGGCAGATGGAAACAAAGCCATCAGCTGGCCAGAAGCATGACCAGCTCTGATTCCGTGCCCTGGCTTTCCTCACAGTGCTGTGCCTGAGCCAGCACTGCTCGAGCAATGAGGGCTTTTCTACTGTGTGGGCAGCTGTGAAAAGAGGAAACTTTTTTGAGGGAATTAAAGGAATAAAACGACTGCCTTTGATGTGGTAGCCTGGTTCTGTGCCAAGCTTTTTGCTGCAGGAGCTGATAGCTTACCCCTCTGCCAAATTTTCCTGTGAAGGCTGGAATATACTACAGATAAGGGCCCAGGGAAGCAGCATTCCTGGCCAATGGGATTAATTTAAATGAGAGTGTACCCAGCTCTTACATAAAGAGGAGAGCTGGTATATAGTAGGCAGTCTAAACACTGATAGGCTGCCTCTATTGATACAGGCTCCTAGTGCTAGGCATTTTGTGGAATTTAAATAGTTTGCCAATGGCTAGTCAGGTCCTGCCGTGTAATTTAGCCAGCTTGGGATAGCTGATGTTAGTGATTTTCTTTGGAGACGTGTGATGACAGTTCAGCCATCAAATATATGTGCTGGGAGTCAGCCCATCCAGCTACCTCTAAACTCCTTTAAAGCAGTAGAAAAACTTCTTGTCTCCTGTAAGGTGCAGCAGTGCTGTGGCGTCAAGTCCAAACACCTATGTGGCACCCTTGGAATTATGCTTGAGGAAGCCCATCATTTTCATGCAGTCAACTTTAAATTTTCAAATCTGAGATTCTCTTGACTCTCTTTTCACTAAAATGTGGGGTAACACAACAAGCTTCACAGAAGTGCAACCATTAGCTTAAGAGGAGCAGATAAAAAATTGAAAGAGTTTTGTTTAAGAAAAATTTGCATCGAGTACCTCTAGATAGTTGTGTTATCATTATATTTAAAATGAGTATTGAGTATGAGAAGCCAACATTGGCTTTATAGTCCATTTGGGGACTCCAAGCTTTGGACATCCTCTTTATGGTCCATTTGGGGACTCCAAGCTTTTGGCGGCATCTCTATACTGCTCCTTGGGAGCTATCGAGCTTATTGAAGTGGTAGCTGTATGACCTTCTGTATCTTTCCTTTTTTGTGTAGTCTTTGTATTTTCTACACTTTAGAAGAAAAAGGAAAAGAAAAAAAAGAAAAAAAAGGAAAGGAGGAGCAGTAGAGAATAAACTACTGAAACTACTGAAAAGCAAGGACAAAAATGGTGGAATCATCATTTGTAGAAATAACGCTTGATTTAGTTGGTTTAGCCAAAGAATCTTTGGCTCTATCAGAGGAGAACTTTTTCTGCTGCATTTAATTGAATGTGCCAAGCTGGAACAAGCCCTGGCATAGCAGTTTCAACCCCTGCCTTTGCTACTCAGCAGCATTCAAAGCTACAGAGAAGTGATGAAAAATGCTGAGCAAATGCTGTGTGAACTGGAAAGTCAGCGCTGAAATGCCTTCTTGACCTGGTGGTGGTGGTGGGTCATTTCCTCCTCCTGAGTCAATTTGGGACATTTGGCATGTATCCAACACACAGAAATGAGTTGTGTACTGCAGGCAGCACTGTTTACCACCACAGGGATTTTCTTCCTTGTGGAAGTCTGTGTGTGCACTCAGCACCGCCCAGGCGGGCGCCTGCGCAGGCCGTGCTCCAGAGAATGCATCTGATCTGATACCTTCTGCATCTGATTCCTTCTCTGTGGAGAAGGAAAACTGAGATTACTTGGGAGCTGCAAGAGGAAGCCAGGATTTTTCACATCCCATTATATAGAAGCATTATTTGTGTCTGGAAGAATAAGGGTTATAATAGAGGAGTCTAAATCCTAAATTTTAGTCCTTGGTGTGGCATTGACTGTAGGTCCCAAGGAGCTTTATGTTCTGGCTTTCCTGCAGTCTACTGGAAGAAATGTGTTATTTGTACAGGGCAATGAAAGCATTGGCTATGAAAGCTGCAGTCATTTATATGTACAGTTGGATGGTTCTGAACCAGTTCAGCTCTGAGTGGTTTCAGCCTGTCTAGTGGGATAGTGGGGGACTAACATCCTACCAAATTAGTTGTTACTTTAATCAGGAAGGAGAGGAGTGGTGTGCAAATGAATGCCTTTCATCTGAGTTCATTTGGAGCTGTGGATGTAGGAGCTGCTGTTTTTGTTTGATAAACCTGATAAACCTCATCTGCTGTAACAGTGATTTCAATTGGAGGAAGATACATTGAGGTGGAGAAGGAAGTTGGAGGGCACAGGCTCAAGCCTGAGCAGGAAGGTGGTTTTAATAACCTTGTCAAATGCATGTTGCTTTAGTTCAGGATAAATGCCAGTTCTTCAAAGTTCTGAAGGTAAAAAAGGCAGAGACTTCAAGTTATTTAGGTATACTTAAATATAATATTTGAATGTATTTGAGATGCCTCTGAGAAACAAGCCAAGTGTCAACCAGCCAAGCAAGACAGAAGACTATATAACTTCCTTGTGAGAATGGGCAGGATCTCTGCTGAGTTTGTGTTCCCAGTCCTGGAATGAGAGCTTTCTGAATGTGCTATCCAAAATGCTGATTAGTATGAAGTTCTGATAAAAAGGGGGAATTGCATGCAGTCAGAGGAAGAGTGATGTAGTTTGTCTGTGGTCATGGGTGTGCCTCTTTGGGTGTGTGAGATTCCTACCCTGGATTAAGGACCACGGTGTGTGCTTCTGTGGGACCCAGAGGAAGTGACTCTCAAGTGCATTGAATAGTGTTGGGGGGGTTGTGTGTATGAAGAATAGAAGGTAATGAATGCAAGCCTTTTCCTAACTTAAGGTTATCTTTTAAGTTTTGTTTTTATTTAATGAGCTGCATTAAAATAGCCCAGATACAAAGCTTGAGGTTAAAATGCACACTAAAACTGGAATATAGACTACTGTTTGGAAAAGCAAACTGGCAGAAATTTGTAGGTAAGGAGAAGTCTGTGGCCTAAGAAATATGCAATACTGGTAATAGACCTGATGGTTTTTCTAGGTTATAAAGCAAAAAAAGATTATCAAATGGAAGTGATGACTTGGTGATGCTGAAAGTCAGATAGTTTTCCAACACTGTCAAAAATCCTTACAGCAAAGATGCACAGTGCCTGGGAGGCTGAGGGTAGTGGAGGCTGTTCTTTTTCCAAATCATGGGGAATTCTGTGTGTATGTGTACCGATACACGTGCAAATTAAGTTACTCTCTTCTGTCACAGCTGAAAGGACCCCAAGTAACCCTGTTTGTTATAAAATTGAGCTTCTGCAGGCTCACAACTCTGTGACTGTTTTATGCTCACTAGGTGAGAATTCAGTGGAGATTTCCGATCATCCTGAGTGAGAAACAATGACCTTGATGGCCAACAGGTACAGCTTCAGAAAGAACCCTGGAAACTTAAAAGCTTCTTGTGAAGGTTTTTTGTGCACCAGATCAGAAAACCATAGTAATTTTCTGCATGGGGTGTCCAGTCAGTGATCTGAGGAAAGAAACCTACCTCATTTGGTGCTGAGGCCCCTTGCAGATGAAGAATGTGCAGTGGCTTTTCCTTGGTGGCCCATGACAACTGACTCTAATGCTTGTCAAAGAGCGTCATTATTCCACAAATCCTAATATTCCACTAGGAGTGAACCTCTAAATCTTTCCAAACTTTTCATTTATGTTAACAGCAGAAATTTTGACACTTCATTCCCTCACTCTGTCCCTCAGTTCACTAACAGTTAGGAAAATGTGAAAAAAGAAATCAATTTTTTTTTTCTTGTATATGTATCTATGTTCATGATAAGTCAAGATAATGCTCTTAATTTCCTTAGGACTCTGAATATAAAATCCATATTTCAAAATCTATGAGGTAAGAAGTAAAAAGACGTAAATGGAAGTCCTTTTGATAAATGTTTCTAAGAGGATTTGTTGAGATAGATGGCATGTAGGGATTAACTCATATATATATATATATGTATATATATTTGTACTGCAAGATGATCTGATGTTAAACCTCTGACAGACAAAATCACAGTATTTCTTAAATGGATACAGCACTTACATTTTTCTTGTGATATGGCTTTGATGTGGAGTCATTTCCACAAGCTTATCCAGAAAGTTTGGGTTATGCTATAGAAGCACGAGCTCAGTTACATCCACGTTCACTAAGGTGTTCAGTGGTATTAGAGGCAACTAATGGCTGACAGCAGCCTTTTTTTTCTTTCCCTTTGAAGCTTCCAAGCACGTGGCATGTCATCAGCCAAGGTGGTGGTGGTTTTCAGGGCTGCATCCTCTTGGTCCCTGCATTGAAGGCACCACATAGTTGTGGCTTCTGAAATAGGCTGCAAAAGTTGTCCTGCTATTGTAGCAGTGAGTGAGGACTGAGCCATTTCAGAGCAGTGGTGATGGTTACTGCAGCACCGGCAAAGCACTGACTGGGGGAAGAGGAGAGTCGCAAATGTTGAGGACAAATTTCAGGGAGACGTTTTTGGCTTCATTGTGACTGACCTGTCTGGTGACACTTAACTGCACAAAAAGACTTAGCTCAACTATCATGCTAAAATCCTGTGGGGAGCATGGGATGGACTTTGACAGTTTTCAAAGTCTTGAGTCCATTCACTGGTATCTGAAATTCTTTCCTTCAAAAGCAATTTTCAAAATAAATTTTCTTATCCTCCAATCTTTAGCCCTTGTATTGGAGTATTAACAAAAGGAGGGATTATCTCAGGGCCTGTAAGCCTATTTTGCAAGGAGGAGTGTGGTGGAAGAGGCTTCCAAGGACTTACTCTGACAGTAGATACCCTTCAGAAGAGTCCTCTGCTCTCCGAGCTTCATCTTTCTCCACAAAGATAAAGGGAAAAGGTCTTACCACTCTCTTTGCTTTCTGTCTTACCTTTCTAGATCTCCAAAGAAAAGTAGTTTCTTTTTTGAAACATACCATACAGATTGTAGTTGTGGCCATATGTTGTATTACTGAGTTAAATTTTGTTGGAAGGCTGAATTAAAAACTAGGTTGTCTCCTCCAGGCAATGCCACATGTTGATTAAGTAGCTTGAGCATCAAATGCTGTTCTACACTGCATATCAATGTCTGTCTAGATTGCCAAAGGGTCAACCTAATGCCAGAGAGGATTCAGAGTGCTTTCTATTACCCACTCACGGTGGGTAACTCTTGTATGGGAATTCCTATCCTGATCAGGGGTACTGTCCATCTTGTCTAATAACTGGTATATGCTGTTGCTATGGAGTATGATCCATGGACAATGTTATGAAATAACTATTCTGCAGGGACACATCTTTATGGTTACCCTTTGGAAAGGTTGATTTACATACTGAAATAGTAGGAAGCTTGTGTGTGTGCACAAGCATCCTTCTGCACAGGCATGCAGTGTGCTGTGACAGGCAGACATGGGCAATGGCCAGTCAGCTTTTCATCCTCTACTGATATCAGTGAGTTTTTGTTTTCCTGTCTCCAATCCTGAATCCAGAGTTCTTCTCTTCATGGTCATCTCCAACATGTAAAATAATTCAGGTGATACCTGTATAACTTTGATGGATCGGATTTTATCCCCATCACTGTATTACCTTTCTATCGGAATTTTTAACCTTATTTTGGAAAGTTGTTTAGTCAGTTGAGGAAGGGAGGGAAATGACATAACTTGTTGAGACATGATGATGTTTTTGGAAGTGAGAGAGAGGGGAATGTAGCTTTTTGGATTGCTTCCTTGAGGCTACCATATTGACTTTCTGAAGACTGTACCCAGTGCAGGCAGATTTGGCATTTTTGAAGAATGTGCTCACTACACTTTTACACGATATTAGGAAGCTGTCCTAGCTCAGGAAGATATTGGGCCTTTCCAGTAGTCTTAAGAAACTGCAGCAGCAGTGCATGCATTACCCCAAAAGGGAGCTGGTGCACCCTGCCCTTCTGGAAACCTGTCTCAAATGGTACAGCATGGTTACTCATGCTCAACAAGCCGTGGTCCAGAGGCAAGAATATGAAGAAATAAAATATTAAGCAGACTGAAGTTCAATACAATCATTACATTAATCAAAACTGCCCTCCTATTTAGCACAAAAGCAGTTGCAACAAAGTAATGGACTCATCAATATGAATTCCATTCATTTCTGAATGATTCCATCGATACTTTGCTGTTTGATGCATTCATTTTATCCAGTTCATTTGTTATGCAGTTATTACTTCTCCCCAGACAGTCTTAGTGCTTCACAGGAAGCAACTTTGTGCATCAAAACTTAGTTTATCAGTGTGTTTGCTCACTGCAGGTCTGCCGATGAAGTAGACACGTAGCTGTTTATAGGCCTTAAGTTTGGGCTTGACTATAGAAAATTCCTCAGGCTGCTCAGATTCCTTCTAGGAACAGCAAAGAGAGCTTCTAGGTCCTATTTTAATTTGTGGTTTTGTGTTGTGGTTGGCTGAGGATTCGTCTGCACCTCCAAGCACCTGGGAAACAGTGGCACAGGCTGACAGAGGTTTGGGAGGGCTCCGCTCAAGAGTCTTGTGCCCAGGCTGCATGCTCTTCCCTGCTGTTTCCTTCTCCCTTCTCCTTTCTAAGCAGTATTCCTGAGCTGCCCCTCAAGAGAAGTGGTGACACTAAAACACTGCCTTCTCATTGATGCACAGTGTCTGTGGGATTGAGGAAAGAGTAAGTCCTTGTGCTAAAACTCTCCTCACAAAGGGACTATTAAGTACTTTGGCTATTTAAGGAAAGCTAAGGTCCCACTGTGTATGATGGTTGCCTACAGCAAGTATATCATGGAAGAAAAGAGGGTGGGTGGGAAAATCTCTTTGGAAGTTGTGTGAGCATGTGGAATGGCTAGGACTGGATGCTGTGTATGATTTCAGAGTAGCAGCTCCTGGCTCAGTTGTCATTGATGAGAAGATTAAATATCCTTGTGGTATAAAACATAAATTGATACATCTTTTCAATGTCATCCTGTGGTTCATTTTCCAAGGTTTACCTTCACTTTACAAGGACAAACCTTTTGATTGTATTGCAAGGCCAGTAGTGGCTCTGGGGGGCTGTGTGAAGAAGTGCATTCTCCCAGGGCAGGAGACAAGTCACTGCTTTGATGTGTCTTGGAGAACTCCAGAATCTGGCTGAATAAAAAGATTTTGCAGGTTGTGTAAAGTATTTGGTAGGGCATGGCACCAAGGTAATGCAGTACATTGTGAAATATTAATGTAGAGCTTAAAATCTTGCTTTGAAAAATTGTTAAACTTTAACTACAACAAACATGGTTGAGCCATCGCGTTAAAATGTTAGAACTTGATGTTCAGTGTGTGAGTTCAAGCAGGCGAAAATCATCTTGAAATATGCATGTGAACAGGATTTCCCCTGCCCTTCTTCTCCTTCAGAATAGTAGAGAGGAAGCATCAGAAAATAAAGTATGACATTAGCAGTGCCGGTTACAGGAATCTGCATGGATTTAAGACACTGAGTTTGTATTTATAAAACAGCTTGCTCCAGGAAATAAAAAGCAGTTGTTCATCACCACCTCCTTAGTGGGGCTCATAAATCTCTCTGACCTAAGGAAAGCTGCAGAGCACAAGAAGAATCTTAATTCTGTAATGCAGTTACAAGGTTCAACATGAAATTGAAGTCCCTGACCACACTCCCAGGATTTGATCCTGTGTTTTGTCCATCTGAGGATCCGGCCAGGTGTTTCACCTGACAGGGTTGAGCTCATCCCAGTCAGGTGAGTGGTGTCACCTTACAGGTCTTCTCTGTGGGCATTTGATTAGCTTTTTGGCTTAGCCAGGCATGATGTTTTCCCTTTAGTAAAGTATTGTCAATGGCATGGCACCATTTGAAGTACTGCATAACCCTTAATGAAGGACTGTGGGTAGTGATTGACTTGGCAATGCTTTGGAGCATCCCACTTGCAGCGACGTGGTCTGTGTCTGCGATACACAGAGCTCAGGAACTGTTGCATACGTCTCCAACAGGGCCTTTTGTTCATGTGTGTAGCAGTTATGGTTCAATGGTTCTGTAAAACTGGTAGTTCTCTTCATTTGATCCTTTATTTAAAAATAATGAATGCATTTTAAAAAAATAATAAAACGTCCCTAGCTCACCGCAGGGATGGCTGTTGCAAAGCAGTGAAGAGCCTTGGGCAGGTTTCTCTCACTGCTGTGGTTTCCTTGGTGTAAATTATAAATGCAGTCATGTTGAATAGCAGCATAGTATTGGCCTGCCTTGCAGTAGATTGTGTGAGAGAGAGAGTGGGAGGGAGGGCAGGAATGATCAGTATCCTCCTGAGAGGGAGTCTCTGGCTATATATTTAGAAACCCCCACAATTATCCCTTCGTAAGCCACCTTTTGGTAAGGTAGCTATGGGAACCTTCTTTCAAAAATAGGTAATTCAATATTTTTCATCATTCCCCATTTCAGGTTGGTTTTCACATATTTCATTCTTCCTTTCCTTTCTTCTGTATCCTAGCAGTTTTCTTTTGCAAGTTTGGGGTTTCACATTCTAGAGAAAATGTCTTTTGTTGTCGTTTTTTGAATCCATACACATTAAAACCTTTCTTCATTTAAAGAAAAATTTCCGCTTTTCAGAAATTTAAAGCTTCTTTTGTCTGTGAAATCAGAAACAGTTTCCCTGAACTGTTTAAAGCTGATGCTGCTTGCTTCCTTTTCTCCATATCCTTCCCATCCTCCTCTTTTTAACACAAGAGGCTAAAATCACCTCTGAGGCATTGCCAGCCTGCCATACGATGCACTGGAGCTTGTGGAGACTTTTATCTCGTAATTAACTTGCAGATGTCTAACATGAAAATTTTATATGTGGATCTGAACATAGCATCACTTACCATCTGTAAATAAAACAAGCACAGGGCTTTACATTAATAATGAGGGAGTTTATTTGAAAGAAATGCGAAAACCTGAACCAGGGATGTCTGAGATCTTTTTGTGGCACTTGTAGCAAAGGGAACTGACTCAGCTGCACAGTTGCTTAGAACTTTGATTTCTCCCTTAAAATAAAGCCAAAATTAACTACAAGCACAGCTTGTGATGCCTATTTATAGCTGGTACAAACCTTCTTGGTAGAACACCTGTAGTCTCCTCCTGACGACAGTCCAGCCAGTAAAGGCTGCTGGCTGTAGCTTGGATGTGAAAAGCTCAAAGAAGCACGATCCTACATTTTATTTGGTTTCTCTAATGCTACAAAGATCATAATTTTGAAGCTCTGATTAGGTATGACCAGCATTATACCACAGAACATAAAAGTGCTGGGGCTTTTCCATGTTACTTACCACATCAGCTATACTTTTGCAGGGAGATCCCAAACACTCCTGAAAATTTGATTGCTGCAGACAAAGCAGATAGTGGCCTGTGGAGACAAAGCCTCTGCGTTAGTTAAAAGTGAATGTGTGTAAGACAGACCAAAGACCATGTTGGAACAGTAGCAATAGACAGAAGATTGTAAATGAGCCAGCAAAATGGTAATGATTCAAGTTATGAGAAGAAGAATATGGATGTGTCTGATCCTTTCTGAATACTTGACAAGTGATGCTATGGCAGCCTGGAGAACAAAGTATTCATTTCTTCCTGCCTTCTACCAAGCTGGAGCCTGTGGAGCAGGAGCATGGATGAGAAATTAAGCAGAAGATTGCAGACACTTTAGGGACAGCAAATCCTTTTCCCTAAAATGTATGTAGATGGTTACTGAAGCTTCATTTTATATTCTGCTTCATCTCTGATGTGGTCTTACAGAGATCCTGTAGTTTTTGTAACTGCTTGAAAAATGTCTATGGTCTTTCTGAATTTAGGCAGCAAATTGTACAGATAAGTACCAAAAGATTGTTTACTTTTTCTTTAGACCGTGGACATAATAATTGCTTAAAAGAAACCGTATTCACTAACCTATAAAAAAGGGTTATTATGGTTTCCTATGATGTACAGGCCTGTCCTTTGTAGTGAGTGCAATGCAAATGTTCCCATATGGTTTTTGTCCAGTTGTTTATTATAGTACAATATATTAAATAGGTTTTGTTGAATAATTGAATGTGTCTCCAACTCTGCTTGCTTACTGCTTGCTTACTGTCTTACTGCTAATGTGTGAAAAGTCACAGGTGCTTTAGGGTGAGTGGCTGTCTTAAGTTCCTAAGGAGAAAGGTGTAAATGCATAGGTACAGGGCACCTAGGTAGACCTTTTTGATTCATAATTTATTTATTTCACTTGCTCCCGAGTGCTCCCTTTAACACCTCTGGTCTGCTTGGGCTGTGTATTTGGTTGGCTTGGTTCCTGTGGCTTTCTTTTAAGATAGCTAACATGTGCTTTTTCATATTTCCTGAAGGAAAGATGATGAGACAGAACTGTGGAATTTTTTACTTTGAATGATTAGGTAACATTTAGGATATTAAATTTGCTGGTTTAGGTGAACGTTGCTGTGAAGTTGTTGTATTACTGAGGACTGTCACTGTTCATCCAGTTGTCTCGCTGTGGTCTGTTAAACGAAACAACAGCCACAGGAAACATATGGTTTCAGTTTTAGTGTGTTAAACAATTCACAATTTGTATTCTTAACCTGTTTATTGAGCCTGATTTTTAGCAACCTCCTTCAGTAGGGTTGGTTTGTTCTATTTGCTGGTGGGGCACTGTGTCTGTTTACAACACAGATGTCTGTCTCCTACAATAAAAATTGAGCTCTTTTTAGAGCCGTTTGAATGTTTTTAATATTCAAGCCCACTGCAGTCTCATAACTTAACCTACCAGCTGAAGTGAAGGCTTTTAAATGAGACTCTTCACTGCTGTTCCTATGGTTACACTGGAACAGAAACCTGCTAAATAGGAGCCAGAAGGGCACAGAAAATCTTCTAGTAGCAGTTCCTGTCATTATTGCAAGTTTATAGTTTCCAATTTGTTCTTTCATTTCTGTGCAGTATTTTTAAGTGGAAGTGTATCTTTCTGAGGATTAGGGGCTGCTACTGTTGGAAAACAGTAACTAAAGACAATGGAGACAGACACTGGAAACAGGTTTTTGTTCTGCTTGCAAGAGGATTTTTTTTCTCCTACTACCAGTTAACCTAAATTGCAAAGTGCTCTTTGTGTGCAATTCTAAGACAGTTCCTGGGTTATCAGTAGATGACTTGCATGCCAACTACAAACCAGCATCAATGTACATCTTCCTATCAGATGGTGGGAGTAATAAGTGGTACGTTAACTGCTATTGTGTGGAAATAATACATATTTAAAGCAAACAACCAGCAGTTCCTTGAGTGCTGGAACAAATGGAGCCCAGGTCTCCTGTGGATTTGCCTTTTGGATGATTGATTTTTGCCATCTGAGAATGAGCACAAGCATTTCCTCACAGCTGGGGCATTTTGTGGTGTTTCCCTTGTGTCGCGTCTCTGGGGAGAAAGGGCACCTGGCAGCACTGGTGGGAGCTGTGGTGTCTTTTTCTCTCTCTCATCTTCTCTCTACACCCACCTTTGGCTGGAGCAGAGGGATTTCCCCAGTTTTGCCATCTACTTTTGCTAGCACAAGTGCATATCAGGTCACCATTGCCATCTCCAGGTGCTCATCCCTTGAGCTCACTGGAGAGGCAAATGGGGAGGTTGAGTCACCAGGCTGCTCTTGTCTGGAGATGGGAGAGGACACAAGAGAGGACCTGGCAGGGTCTGGGCAGCCACTGAAGGGATGCAAGGGAGAAACACTTGCCAGTAAGTAGTGGGACTGCCCCACGTCCCTCTCACCCCTGCACACATTAGTGAGAAGCTGGGACAGCCCCTCTCCATCGAGTGGTGCCGAGCAGGCAGCCAGCATTTCTTGTGGCACTTACCCACTTTGGGTTGGCCTCGAGCTGCCTCTCCCAGGGAGCCCCTTCCTCTGCCTGACTTCCCCTGGGCAGCAGATTGAGATGTCACTGCTGTTATCTCACTAATGCCGGTGAACACGGAGTTTCCACAGGGGAGCAGGGTGAATAGTAGCAGTGGGAAGGCATGTTATCTGCTTGGGAACTGACCTCTTGGGGCTTGTTCTGGTTTCTGTTCGAAAGCTTTGCCTTGTGAAAACATCCACAAGCCCTGTGGCATGAGCACAGGCTGAAGTCAGCTTTTGTACTGCAAAAAGCCTGGGGTAATTAGACATCTATATAAATAACAGTTGAGGACACATGAAAACAGAACAATGTTTATTCCGTCTTCTCTCTGGATGCCTGAGTTTGCCTTACTTTTTAGATTATTGTAAAGGTTGGATAGAAGATTATTGCAAATGAGGAGCAAAGGAAATTTGATCATAATCATATAATGCAAGCTTTCTTTCTCTTTTACAGTGGTGTTTGTGACTCAGGTCACGTGTGAGTAAAGAAATAGGGAGTTGTAACAGAGATGGTTTAGGGGGGACTGAACGGAAAGTGGCAGGACTGCAAACTGGGAATTGGGGTTCTGCTCTGAATAGTATCAAGCTCTGTTACATAAAATGGTGCCTACTGGAGCAATCTATGCTTGTTTACCAGTGCTGAAGTGTCAGGATTACCTGGGGCCGGTGGGATTAGGAATAGGAATAAGATGTTCGGTTATTGAGAGGGAAGGGAGCAAAGCAACAAACTGTAGCAATATTCAACTATTTGTCAATCACACTTTGTGATAATTGCCTTTGGTTGTGGACTCTGCCCTTTGAGTAGCAAATTGGCTCTGGCCTGTGTGTATCACCTGGCACCAGGGTTGGGGCTTGGGGTGCTCTCACCCCTTGTCCTGCTGGTACCAGGAAGCCTGCCCGGCTGTGTCCTGCTGTGTGCAGCCCAGGGATGGCCACCTCAGAGCTGCATTGTTTTCTCCAGAATATCTGGAGGATAGAGGGTTTGACACAGTGATTTCTGGGATAGCTACCCTGAAGGAAGACAATATCTTATGTCCATCACTTGGCCTGAAACCTTTTCTATTGGGAAGCAGTTTGAGGTCAACATAGAAGATATTTTGGTTTAAATTTATTTTATTAAATAAATCACAAGATTGAAATGCGGACAACACAATTGAGAAGTTGAGAAAAACAGGTGAACAGGGATGAAAGGAAGACTAGGGCTCTCTTTTCTTGTACTACCTCCTGCTAGCCAAACAGCTGACTGTACCTCCCTGCCTTGGAGATCCTCATATCCCTCTAACCCCACAATCTCCCCAAGAGCCAGCCAACTGCATGCTGGTCTGGTACCTGACTAAGCCTTATGTCTTAAAGGGCTGGTGGCAAATCACTAGATTTTTCCATATCAAATCTTACAAATCTATATGTAACAGTGATCAAAACACTTTGTATGCTACGAAGTTTCACACAAGACCAGCAATGATGTTAGTCAGTCACTTGAGGTGACAGTCGGTTTGAAGGTAACTTGTGCAACTTAGTCACAAGGCAATAGTGTAGCAAAGGGATTACCAGAAACTCATTTGAGTGCCTGTTCTCAGAGGGATGATGGAAGGAGGATTGCACTGCTTGTTCGTTGTTGGATCCAAGAGTTCTGCTGAGCTTCATCTGTAATAATGTTTTAGCAGAAGTGACTTTTCAGCACTGGTGCAGTAAATAAGTCTGCCATGGTAAATTTACTGAACCCTTTACTGATGGTTGCTGACTGCTAAAAGACTGGCCTTTCTGCCCCAGCTGCAACTTTCAGGGAAGTGAAATTACTGTTCCAGAAACCAGTGGTTTATTGATGTTCGTCTTGAGATGCTTAAAATCTTCCTCAGTCTTTGATACGTAGACACAGTAAGTCTTGGAGATAAAATGAGGAACTTCAGAAAAGCTGTTAACTGCATGAATAAATTCTGAATTTAAAATTAGTAACACTTCTGTCTTGTCAATATATAGACATATAAAAGTTCGGTTTGTACTTTCCCCTCCCCTTTTGTGTCCATTTTTGTCTTTTAAAACTGTTACTTTTTTTCTTTTCAGCATCCATCAATAAGACTGTTTTTTTTCCTCTTCCCTCTGAGCAAAAGCTGCCTGTTTTGGTGGGAGTTGCTTGTGGGGATGATGAAGTAGCAGCTGGTAGCTCTGGGAACCTTGCTGTAATATTGAGAGCCCTTCTGTGCCATCAGAAGGGTGATATGCCTTCTTCTGGAGGTACCCAAGTCATTGGAGGATACTGTTCATTGCCAAAGATAGCTGCCAAAGTCCTTCAGGCCTGTGCTTTATTTGGTCTTTATAAAGCGGAGAAAGGCTCTGCATTTTTAGGCAAGGTGATAGAGTTGTCCTAAAACTTGGGGGCCATACCTGAGCAGAGAGGAGAGACATCTTTTTTTTTAAAATGAGTAGGATATAAGAAAAACTCTTATTAAGCTTTGTGTTTTTACTCATTTATGATAAGTATATGTAAAACAGAAGTTACGTAGGCACTAATAAACTTACAAGAAAAGTTAATTGTTGCACTTCTTCTCCATTCTTTCAAAGACACAATTACCTTTCCCCTACCTCAGCTTGCCTTCTGATGGTCCTGAACAAAATTTTTTTTTCTTCCCTTGCTCTTTCTGTTGTTCAAGAATGTATGGGCCCCAAATCCTGTTAACAGGAAAAATTTTTGTTTGGGTTTTGTTGGTTTTTGTTTGTTTGTTTGTTTTTTAAATGACCTTTATAAAAGATACTATATTACTCTTTTGGAGTATTGTAGGTGATATATGAAGTAAGCCTAAACTAAGGAATATCTTTCTTTAGATGCTTTTAGTTGCTGGAATCTCCTTTGATGGCTAGACACATCATTTGAGAGGTACCACCTGGAGACTTCTGCTATTTAAATGTTGGTTATGAGGATCCCCATGCACGTGAGGCTGGGCAGGGAGCAGACCCCAGGAATATTCATGCACTTGCACAAAATACTGACCACTGGATCATGGCTGAGATCCTTCTTGCATGTCTCCCTTTCAACTTATTGATGATGCACTTCTGTTATCGTGCAGCAAGCCATTTTTTGTGGATATCATCTCTTCCGGGAGGTGGGAGAGGGAAAATTTAGACCCAGTTTCACCCTGCTCCAGCAAGCAAAAAACTGAACAAATTTTTCATGCGTGAGGGCAAATGTTCTACCTATTGCACCATGTTCTGTCATTCCCTTAGAAAGAAGTTTGTGATGGTTTAGCCCCAGCCAGTGACTCAGCCCCACAGAGCTGCTCATTCACTTTCCACCAGTGGGGTAGAGAAGAAAATCAGAAGAGTAAAAATGAGAAAATGTGGGCTAAGATAATGACAATTTAATGAGTAAACCAAAGACTGCATGCACAAGCAAAGCAGGAAAAAAAGGGGAATTCATTCTTCCCTTCCCATGGGCAGACAGGTGTTCAGCCATCCCCAGGACAACAGGGCTCCATCACACATAACAGTGACTTCGGAAGACAAATCCAAGCCATAACTAGCTATTGTGAAGAAAATTAACTCTACCCCTGCCAAAACCAGCACAAAGCTGTAGCTGCATTCTCTGAGGGTGCTGTGCTTGTAAAACACTGGAAGCTTACCTTCTGCCTTGCTGGATCAGGTCGTGCAGGGATTGGAAACCAGGCAAAGCGGTGCCTAAACTGTGGCTGACATGGGCAGGAGATTTGTTTCTGGTGACTGAGGAAGGAAATGTGATGGGCAGGAGCATCCTGCAGAGCTGAGATGCCCAGGCTGAAGGAGTTGTTATTTAGCAAATCCATAAACCTCAATCAGTGAGCAGCCAACCCTGCAAGTGCCAAAAGCCAGGCTTTTCTTATATATAGAAGGAAAATCCTGTGGTGCTGTATCCACTTTTGGATATGGGTTTAAAGATTTTGCAAATACCATAGAGCTGAGCAGTGTTACTTCTCCATTAAATCACTTTGTAAGAGCCTGAGTAATACCAGCCTTGCTGACAAAAATTGGGAATGCAGCTCACGTGCAACTGTTGCCTCTGTGCATGTGCTGCCTCTGGGAAGGTGATGGATTCTGTAATTCATGTCAAGAGATCTGTGTGTCATTCTGCAAACAGAGATGATGCTCCAGATCAAGTCAATAGATCACTCCTGAGCGGAAAACCTTCCAAACGGGATACCCTGTGCATTTTAAAAACAAGCATCATAGCTAATACTGTTATATAGGTACTTACTGACAGCATGCTGATAAGGGCATCTGATTTTAGACACTTTCATAGCTTTGTGGACACTCTCTTTAAAGCATCTCTGAGATTGTTGAGTGTCTTTTGCATGTGGAGGGGCAGCACACGGGAGTCCCAGGTGCTCTCCAAGGAGAGGAACATGGAAGCATATGCTTAAGAGATGATAGAAATTTCCCTTCAAACTGCACCATCAAGCAAAAAGCATACCCTTAACCTTTTGCTCTTCAGGCATCTTCCATGGCTATGTGTAATGCAGTTTTAGCAAGAGAACAGGTGAATGAGAAAGATACAAGCATCTTGTTGAAAAATAACTTGATTTGTAGAATCACAGAAAGACTTGGATTGGAGGGGACCTTAAGAGTTCCCACCATCTCACCCACCCCCGTGCCATAGACAGGGATGCCGCTGTTTCTTTTGTGATTGAATCTGTCTTCATTCTTCCTTCTTTCCCTATTTCCCCATCTCTAAACCAAGCACAGCAATCATCTAAGTGCATCTTTACTTGTACTACTTCTCTGAATCTTGATGCCTCCTAATTTTAGTTATATTCTGTAGCCTGAACAGTATATTATCGGTTTTAATGGTTTTGCACCTAAAGACTGTCTGTCCTTAAGCATGTACCGGAATGACTTTTGACAGAAAGCATGTTGAATTTTGCTTTGGCAACAGTGTGGTGATATGTGTGTGCCTGATGAGCTTTATAGTGCTCCAAATACTGTAATACAAGCATCTGAAGTCAGCTGGAGAAATGCAGGTCGATTCCAGTCTTTCAGCATAAGAAAAAATCACAACAGGAGGAAAAAGTGGTAGAGGTTAGGGCCTGACACTGCCTTAAGGGCACTGTGGGAACAGGGGGCTCATGAGGGCTGGAGGCTTTTCTCCTCTTAGGGCTGGAAGAAAAAGATAAGGGGAAAAATACGCTCCAAGTGTGCACCAACTGCCTCTCTAGCTCTGAAAAAACCTGAGGGCATTCTGTTTGTAAGCTATCCCCCCCAAAAAAATACTTCCTTTTTAAAATTCCAGCTCTTCCCTGAGTTGGGGGATTCACTTAACACAAAGCTTATGCTTCCCCGGTGGCTTCTTTGAGCACAACTAACGCGGCCTGACCAAGTCACATCTCGCACCTTCAGAGCCAGGTTGGCATTGCTGGCTTTTAGGATTTGCTCTGTCCTTCTGTCTCATGCTGGGCTAATTTAGCTTCATCTTGGTAAACAAGAAAAGGGTCCTTATTCAACAGATTTGAGCTGGAGTGACTGCAGCTGTCGTCTGGTCTGTGCACAAACCAATTTTGTTCGTTCCCTTGCCTGGCAGGAAGCCTGCACCAGAATTGTGTCGGGACTAATCAGCATTAAACCAATGTCAGGAGGGCTGCAGCAAGCTGCTCTGTAGCAAGGCAAGAGCAACAAGGCTGTTCAGGAGGGATTAGCCTAAGTCCTGCCTGGGATGCAGCTGCGCTAGGAAAGGCACCAAAACTGTGCGGACTATTTTTCTTGGGCCTTGTTGTTGTGAAAGCAACCAACTGCCAAAAAAAAGTGGCTTCCCAGTGAGAAATGGGCATGATTTGCTGGATGTGACCAGAGGTCACAGGAGAAGGTACAGGGACCGTGGAGCTGTAATATCCAGGAGATGCAAATGGTGCCTTTGAGCATTGCCGGGCTTTCCTCTCCTGGAGAGGCAAGGTGGCAAACAGTGAAATAAGTTCAGTGTATGGTCTCCAGCCAAAAAATGATGTTACTGATGCTTCTGTTGGGAGGTGGAAGTATTTCAAAGAGAAGACCAGAGGCTTGGCAAGGGGTGATTCATACCTTTAATGCCTCACAAACTCTGTTTTCCCACCTGGTATTTACACTGCAGGTTCAAGACTGCCTCCTGGTTTGCACTGAAAGCATTAAATCAGAGAAATCCTGACTTAACACTGTTTGCTCCAAAGATGCTGAGATGTTGATGTCTTACTTTGCACTCCCCTCCCTACAGCTATTGAATTCTCTTTGCAGCTTTTCATTTCAAAAAATATTTTTGTCTTGCTTCTGAGCACCATGATTTGGCTTTGAAGTCAGTCCTGCTTCAAATTGTGGCATGGACCAGATGACCTCCAGAGGTCCTTCCCGACCCAATTATTCTGATCCACTCAATCCCGATCCCCTTGCTTTTACAGGTACATGTTTTGGATGATTCTACATCTGAATTCCTCCAGTTTCCTCTGTGACTCTGTTAGGGGTCGGTCTGTTTGTGTATCTGCTCAGCATTAGTCATCCCTTCTCTGACTGCAGCTATGACAGTGCATTGTGTAACAACATGAAATGGGCACGCTCATGTGTTATCCACAGCCAGCACAGCCATGCTCTAAATGCCTTCTAGGCCTCCCAGACCTCTGGTAAATCTGAGTCTGCGTAAATTTACATGTCAAAACTGTTTTCTAGCACAAAGCTAAGCCCAAATGAACTTTTGAACCATAACCCTGCCACATGTTAAGCATGTTTTTGTTGTTTAGGAAGCTCACTTAGGGGGAGCAAGCAGACCTTCTGGTCTGAGGTGCCCCAATTAATTAAAAGCTATGCAACATAAGAAATCCTCCTTCTTAGGGAAAAATCTTTAGCAGCAAACCTGTCTGAGTGAACTGAGACACAAGACCAGAGTGGCTTTCTGAAGGCTTTCATCACGAGAAAAATCCTTTGGACCTTGGTGAAGAAGGAAGCAAAGGCCCAACCTTGCCTTATGTTTACTGGTACACAAGATTGTCTGCTCAGGCAGTGTCTGACAGCATGGAATATTTAGTGAGTGTGAGGTTATTAATTAGGCAGAAGAGTATCAGCTACCAGCAGTACCTTCTGAAACATAGTTTTCCTGAAGGGAGGTGAAATGATTTGTGGTAGACTCTTAAGCGGGAGTAAAAGGTTAAAAAAAACCCAACTGAACAAAAAGGCCACTGATTTTTTGAAAACCTGCTGTCCAGCTGCGTACTAACAGAACTGGGTGGCCTTTCAAGGGAGCTTCCAATGCACATCTTTAAACAGTCATTGAAATGGTTGGTCCTCACATACATCTGTGGAAAATATATATGAGCCTCTCCAACTCCGGTAGCTCTGATTTTTGTTTGGTCGATTGGTTGGTTTTGGTTTTTTCCTGTCCTGGATGAGAGAATCATGGCTTGTGTGTGAGCTGTGCCCGTGCTGCAGGTAGGCAGAGCAGACAAGGAGGGCTGGGCAGGATCTGGTTCCTCATCAGTCTCACGTCCCACACTGCCGGGCAAACTGGACCATTCCATACCAAGCACACCTCATCTCAGGTTGCTCCTTTTCCCTGGTCATCTTCCAGCAATATCTTTCCTGCCATGTTCATGCTAATGATATGTCTCATTCTTTCCCTGACAATAGGGATCAAAAATAACTGTTTAAAAGAGGGAGGGCCAGTAACAGAAACTGTATTTGCTGTAATCCAAACTCCCTTTCTTCTGTCCTTAAAGACTGGTACTGTTTCCTAAACAAGTTACCACTTTGAATTTCAGAGTCTCTCTGTGAGTCTCTGAATCTTCAAAAGTTACTGTCCCCAGTGCAGTTGGGGATTGGATTCTGGGGACCTGTTTTTCATGCTTAATCATAGGCAGTGTGCCTTTTGCAATCGGATATGTCTGTCACGTATTGGCCTCATAAGTCACCGACGTGCCTGTAACAAATGTGGATAAAGCCTTCCCAAATCTTCGTTCACGAAACCCAGCCATGATAGGCAGTGTGCTCTGCTGATGGCCAGTGGCTTCAGGCTGTTATCCTGAAATTGCCACTTCTTGACACTTCTGAGGTAAGAGGTTGGTTTTTTTAATTCAAGGCATTTGACAAGCTTGAGCCCCCTCCCTGTGGGAGCGCAGATGGCAGCTAAAGGGATGCTGGAATGATTTCACTCTTACCTTGGTGATGACAAACCGGGTTTCAGAAGAGAGCAGCAAGACTCTGCAAGTCTATTTGAACAGAACCTGTTTCCCTGACAAATGTGGGATTTGATGCTCCCTGTGATGGCCGATGCTGGGGCCTGAGGTCCTACTTGCTTACCCACGCTCTCCTGACAGATCATTATGTTGAGGGCTCCCCTCCTGTCCAGATCTCAGTTTCTTGCTTTCTGCCTCAGGGCATCCTGTGAGAAGTGCAGAGCTGTTCTGCATGTTAGGGAATTAATTATTGATTTTCAAGTAGAAGGGCTCTTCAGGAAAATTCATAGAATCATAAAAGGTTTGGCTTGGAAGGGACATTAAATATCACCTAGTTCCAAGCCCTCTGCCATGGGCAGGGACACCTTGCTCTAGACAGGTTGTTCAAAGCCCCATCCAAACTGGCCTTGAACACTTCCAGGAATGGGGCATCCACAGCTTTTCTGGGCAATCTGTGCCAGTTACTCACCACCCTCCCAGTAAATTCGAGGTGGTGCAGCTTTGTGTTACTTACACTCTACTGTGGTGTGCTTACTGAACTACAATTGCATAGGATACAATATTTCTCAAAGGAGCACAATTTCCAAAATATTAAGTAAAAGAAAGGTTGGGGAAAGGGAAAAACTGACCTTGTGTCTTAACAGAAGTAAGTGCTTTTGCTTCTGCAGGTTAACACAAAGTTACAATTAAACACATTTTCAAAGCAGAAACTAAAAGGCTTGGGGAACACCAGTTGTTTTAGACAGTGTTAATTGCATGGCTTCTTTGACATTCTCTGATGGTTCAGGGAGATGAAGCAATGCTGTAATTTGCCAAAGAAAGTGCAAACCTCTGTCAGGGAGTCCAGCTGGATGACTGTTGTGGAGTCATGTGAGTCTGTGTGTTATCATTTGGGTAGGGCAACTGCACTTTGATCTGACCTGGAGGAGGGCCTGTGCCTATATGAGGCTCAGGTTTTCCTGCCATTAAGTCAACTGCTCAAGATTTACCCCCATGGGTTGTATCAAAATCCATCATCTCTTTAGGCATGGAGGAAGCAGTGGAGAGGTGGGAAGGTGATATGGAATAGTGCTGTTGGAGGATTGTTACCCTCACTGTAAAATCAAAGTGTTCCTGACCTGAATGAAATGTGGCTCAGCACTAACCTGCAGCCTAAACCAGCTATGTTGGGAAGCACCAGTATAAAAAGGAAGCAGGAAGGGTGAGGGGGATACCTGAATAAATACACCAAAGAGTTTAGAGCTCTGGAATGAGTGGCAAAAGGATGTTTCTTTGGGGAGGCATTAATTTTGGGAAGGGGTTAACGAGAAGCACCACTAGAACAGAAAGTTCCTCAGGCTGTTTATAAATTGATACTCTGATGCCACAAGATACAGATTCAGGTTGAAGTTTCATATTTCTGTATTAAAATAAGTCACTTTCAGGCTGTCATATCAGTATAAACACAGAATAAAACTTGCTGAATTCAAAGCCTGAGGTAGAGTCCTACTTTAGCAAGCAGCTTTTTTCTAAGGCAAGAGGAGTGTGTTTTGGAAGCTTTGTTGTTTTGGCTTATAAATAATCTTAGCTAGAAGTTTGAATGTTTCGTAATTCTTTCATGACCCTTGAATTTGCAGCTGTAAGATGTATGTAAGTGCTCAAATTCCTTTAATCTCATATACGTACATAGTCTTTTTGATTTCAAAGGGGAATTCTGTTCCCCACATGCACTCCCTGTTCTTGTGACTACTTGGAGACCAGCCTCGTTGGACTGACTGGCTGTGTACATGTGAAGCTCTTGAAATATTCATTATAGTCCTGGTAATCTTATATTAGTGAATTATTTTACAGCCCTTAACAAGAAAGTATTTTTTCAGCCTGATAATAGAACTACAGGTTTTATTTCAGCAAATATCCAGTAATACTTTTGCTCAGCTATCCTCTGGTAAACTTATTGCTAACAGCTGTGTAACTGTTGAGATCTACATCATTTGTTGTCACAAATATTTATAGTTTCGATTTTTCCTCTTGTGTGTGCTTCCTATTTAAGTATTAAAAAAGAATTGCTTCCTAAATGTAAATATTTAATCCAAGGCACGCTGCCCTGTTAACCTGTGCACTGAGGAGGTATCCATCAGGGATACTCTTGGTGTATTTGCATGTTGCAGAATAAATCACCAGAAACCTGTCAAACCCTGAAGAGGTATGCAAATGCCTGCGTCTCTTCAATCTGACATGTGCGTATCCTGTTTGATTTGAGATGGGAATTTTAATCCCATGGGAGCAATGCAGGAACTCCTGATGCTACCGCAGTCTTGTGAGGAATTATGAGCCAGCTGGTGCCCCAGGTTTGGGGACTCTCTGTTGTTGCTGGGGCCATTTTGTGGAAGAGCCCCAGGTGCAGGGTGCAGCTTTTGAACCATAACAGACTGTTCCTGCCAGTCCCCTCTCTTTGGGAGAGAGGGAGCATGCACATATATATGCTTGTGAATACATTACACATACACTCTCTTTTACACAGAATAATGCTCTTTTGTTGGTGGGCTTATGTTTTATAGGGAATGTTGAGTGGGGACTATTGAAACCCATCCTTATGCATTAAAAACTAGTCTCTCCTGACTTGATTTGAAGGAATAGCAACTTTTCCCAAGCAAAATGGAAATGCTCTTGTTTTTTTGGTTGTTTTTTTTTTTTTTTTTGTAACAGGATGCTCAGATTTAGCTGTTGCACATTGTCACACCAAGACACCATTGTTTTCAGATCCCATACATTTTGTTAGTTGTCTTTCCTTTTGCATGGCACTTCCCTGCATTTATTAGACTTTCCAGACCTCTGTATACTCACAGAAACCATAGTTACTAAAATGTGTTTAGCTATGGCCCATGCCTAATGCAGCCTTGATCTGCTCAGCACAAAAATACTCCATTTCTAATATGTAATGTTGTAACAGCTACCGAGGTCTCCAAAACAGCATGGTATGTCTTGCCTCATTAGGTGAAGCATTTTATTTAACTCCATAAAATTCCACTTTATGCGAAAGGAATGTGTAAAATACAATAACATATGTCATGCAGAAACAGCAGGGGTTGTGTGCAGTGGCCAGGGGGACTCCAAGTGTCTGTTTGGCTCTAAAAGCCTTGGTTTAGAAGTAGCTTCTCTGGAGTTGGTGACAGCTCACGGTTACGTAAAAATTAGAGCAGCAATTACGTGCCTTCTACCTATGTATTTTTAGCATGCCAATCAACCTGGGATCCAGGCACTGAAAGATTAGTGGATTAGTGGTAAAGACGAAACATTTGCTCAAATGCCAAGTAATTTTTAGGGTTATTTAGATCTCTGTCCTCTGCTGCTTTCATCCCTACTAGTGGGGCACTGAAATAATAGGCAAAACACGCACTTTGGGTGAAAGTGGACTTCAGTTTCTTACTCTCTTTTTGTACATCTCTCCAGGTCCACTTTCAGAGTTCCACTGGCTCTTTTCAATGCTTTCTGAGGCCAGGAAATGTTCACAGTTCCCATTTGTTGTTCTCTGCAGTCTTTTTAGCTTTAGGGTCTAAAAACATCCCTGAAACGTACTGTTCTTACATGGATATTTATTACTCTATAGAGGGATTTTTAGAGGATTGGAAGTGGAAATGTGAGGGGAGAGAGAGGCAAGAGACTGGTTTTAATTACTGGGCTTTGGCAAAGGAGAGACTTTTAAGATACAGAGCCCTTTGCACTGATCCCTTTTGAGTTTTTGCCTGTGTTCTTTAAGAGATTTTGTTGATGGCAACTGGGTTGTTGGGAGAGCAGGCAATCCTAAAATACACCAGAGAGGAAATGTGATAGAAGCCTTGAAGTGGTGCTTTTAAGGCACAAAGGTTAGGACTGCACTTGCAGAATCACAATATCCTCCATTTCCAGATGTCTGTGGGGATGAGTGGGACAAGGGAAGAAAGGATCTGAGGCACAGGGGCATTTGTGAGCTGAACCCAGAGACAATTACTCTTCTGGCCTTTTCAAATGAGATCCATCTTTCTACAGATGCTTTGGCACCTAATATTCCCCAAGGTGTTAAGGGAAGCCAAAGGATTTAGTTTCTGGTAGCCTTTGTAGGGATCA
The DNA here is from genome assembly GCF_003945725.1 of Corapipo altera. Classification (NCBI taxonomy): domain Eukaryota; kingdom Metazoa; phylum Chordata; class Aves; order Passeriformes; family Pipridae; genus Corapipo; species Corapipo altera. Next base: position 7,534,265 of record NW_020884873.1, on the reverse strand, counting down.
GAACTAAATCTAAAGGCAAAATAGAAATCCTGCTATGCTTTGAGTTTCCCACCTGGAGTCTAGTTTGGATCCAGAAATTAATATTTGTCCATGCCTTTGGATTTGAATCCTGACACTTTACAGTGACTTGGTGGTTGAGTCCTGGTTTCAGCTTTCTGTATTTTCAGTAGACTTGGAAACTGGCCACAAAATGGGCAGCACTGATTAAGGATATATCTATTTGTTTATACTTTGTCTGAAATACTTAGAGCTCTGCTGCAGTGAAAAAAACTAAAGCTGTATCTAACTAGCAGTGATTTACTTAATGTTTGCACAAGCATAACAAATATTTTTCGTGTGCCTTACATGCACAATTGCTGCACACTGATAGCTTCTTAATGATCCCTTCTATAAACTCACTGGCAGCAACCTGTTCTTCAGATTGTAAACAAAGTTGGTGTTGACTAAGACATGTAGGTTCTTGCAGAGATGTTCATGGCAGAAAAGGTATTTTAACTGAGTAGTTACAACAACTGATCTTTCTTTCAATGTGATATTTTTTACCTCTTAACAATATTCTAACACTTTTAGTTGACAAAACTAAAGTTGTTGGGTTTTTTTCAGAGCTAATAATAACTGCATCATCCAGCATGTTGCATAAATGCCTTGTCTCAGTGACAACTTTTCCTGCATTGGAAGCATTTGCAGTGATATGCTGATCTCCAGTTATTGTGGTGCAGCACTGGGTTGAAGCAGCTGAGAAGAATCTCCAAACTGAAATGGTTTCTGGGGTAGTTCTTAAGTGGAAGTACCAGCATTAAGGACCAATATTGGCTGCGTGGGCAGCAGATCCTTGTCTCTCTGCATCTTCATTCCTGCTCACCACCCTTCTCCGTCCAGAAGCTCTGGTAATTTCAAGCCTTGCCTGAGGGTTCTGGTGACTTTTCAGCGTGGAGAAGGTTTTTTTTGTCTTCTCTTACTCTGAAAGGATTCATTTGTTGAAAACTGGCGGAAGACTGGCTCTTGGAGACTGTCATAAGGACAATTCTTTATTGGCAGCAGCTTAAACAGCAGTTTTTCAGAACTCCCTAAACAAAGTTTGTGCTACACAAGGGAGTGTTTCTGCTTTATGCCGATGAAAGAGCTTTCTTGACCACAAGAAGCAAAGTTTTTTCTTTGCCAGACCCTTTTCTCATCAAAACCACTTTTTAACTAAGTTTTCATAAAGCTTAGCAGCTGCAGCCTTTGACAGGCAACAGTTGTCTTCCTGTAACCCTTTGCTTGTAAAGGGTGTGCAAAAAAGTAACTCACTACAGTGAGGGACCGCTTCTGGGCCCACTCTCCTTAAATCCACTTTTTGCCCACTGAGAAAACCAGCTGTCTAAACCTCACAGATGTGTGGGCCAGTTCTTCAGAGCACTGCAAAGAGGCTGTCCCTGCTCAGGGTGTTCTAAGTAGCTGTCTTGAGTGCCTTTAGTGGGTTGTGGATTGTGCTGTTTGAAGAAGAAGAATCTTCCCTGGAAACTGGGGATAAATTCCTTCTTATCACCACAACCTATGGAAAGTGCTGAGTAAAAACCAACCACTAGTCCTTTGGATCCTCTTCATGGCTGAGTACACCGAGGGACAGCTCTTGGGGACATCAGAAAGCAAGGGCTTCCTTTAAACTGGAGAAATGCAGTGCAACAGTGCTGAGTCCAGGGAACTGAGACCCCAAACTTGTGTGAGATGGGTAAAAGGAAAGCTAGAAAAAAGCAAAACCCCAGTCAGGCATAGTTGGTTAGCTGAGCTGCAGTATGGGCATCTCTGTACTCTGTTTATATCACAGTTGTTTAGTGCTGAAAACATTCCAGCCCAAATTAAACTTCTTTCTTTTCTTGTAGTGACTTGCAAACTAAGCTTAATTAGGGCGGCAGAAGGTTTTAAATCTGTGAATTCATTCACACTCTGCCACTGTATAAACACAGCTTTGGTGAAACTGCTTCAAGTAACAAAACACCTGAAACTTGCTATCCTGATGAGTGGAGATTGATATTGGTGCATGATATTATGTGTACTACAGAGTGGTTTTAAAAAAAAAAATATCTATTTTAGTACAGCCCAGTTTGAAAGACAACTAGATTGATGGAATTATAAAAATAAGGCTGTTCTTGTCATAAAAAAGCCCCAAAGCAAAGTTTACTGAAAAACTCCCCTTTCTTTCCTGCATTCTCGCACACAAACCTAAACAGTAATAATACAGGGATTTTTAGGATGACAAGTTCTGGTTGTTTGTGGGTTGTGGTCTTTTCTTCCCCTTTTCTCCAGAAATACCAACTGTAGCAAAGCAGATCCTGAGACAAGACGCTTGTACTACCTCTGTTATAGTGGAGTAGAGAACAAAACCTGCTTTAAGATTCATTTGAATAAAAAATTATAATTGTGAGTCTTTTTCCAAAACCAGACTGAGAATGAGACAGAAATCAGGTCTATTTGAACTCGATCCTGTCCTGGTAAATAAGTAGAAAGCTCAAGCGTGAAAGGTGTCCTGTGCAAAAGGCATGACTGGGTACCTCATTCTGTGTTCTGTTCATGGAGGGAGGTGAGCACATGAAATGAGGAGTGGGAAACAGGGATTGCAATGAGTAGGAATCTGTCCAAACTTCATAGAGAATATGATGGCATCTTTTTAGACACCTTCACTTTTTTGACAGTTCAGCACAAGACTGTAGCTGGGTGCCTGTTGCTCCAAAGCCAGGAATCCCTTGCTAGACAGGCTTTAGCATCCTGCTGTGTTTAGGGACCTGTGCTGGTGTCTTGCTCTTGCTTGAAAATTTTTCACTCTGCTGTTCTTCTGGGAACTGAGAGCTGGATTTCTAACCCTTCGTATGGTTTTATGTACAATGCTCACTTGCTGTGTAACTAAACAAAAAGATAGCAGGCAATTGTGTAGGAGCACCATGCCTTGGGTACCTGGTTTTTTAACTCTGCCCACCCCAATGCAAATAATCAGCCAAATTGACGTAATTTAAGCCACAGGTTTTTTTAATTTGACGAGATTATGATGCAAGTTTTATGTAAAAGGGGTGGTATAGTTCATAGTTCTTGGTGAGTGTAGTGAGATGTCTGTGGTCTGTTGGCAGCTGGGACTTGGGGCTATTTTAAGACTCTGATAATGTTGGTGCTGTATAGTGTTACTCTGTAGGCAGAGAGTTCAGTATTTTAATCAAGGTCAGAAGGAAAGGATGCTGGAACCTAAACTTCTCATGTTAGAGCCTTTTTATCCTTATTTAGATGTGCCATAACTCTTGGGTGGACAAAACTCCTTTTTAAAAGAATTTTTGAAATAGTGAGCCTTTCCTAAGTGTAATTAGTTTGTGGCAATGGTATTATTCCATTACATTGTGTTTGTGTAAAGAATTAGGCTGTACAACGGTGTCCATAGCTCTGTCTGTTGTCAATTTGACTTCTTGTGCAGGAGTTTTTACGTAACATCTGTGACTGTTTAGCCACATGATTGATGATAATAAATGGTCAGAGTGCTGAAATGGGTAGTAGAAACCTGTCCCAGTTCATTGAGCTATACATTATTTCACAAAGTTGTTACATCTTCCCTTTTCACCCTTCCTATTGCAGAGGTGGTGGCAAAGTCCGTGGAAGCTCAGTGCCCAGTTCTCTTTGTATGATAATCTTTAGGGGAGAACTGAGAGGACAGCCTGGCAGAGAGAGTTGTAAAGGTAGTGTGGATAATGGGTAATTAGCAAGTCTTCTCTAACTTTGACAATTGTTTTGTTTCTTTAATTTGAATATTTACAAAACTTTTTAGTTCAAGCAACTCAACAGTAGAATGAAATAACTTAAGATGCGTGGGGTGGGAAAACATTACCCTGCAGATTCTAATGTGGGCTATCTTCAGGTGTATCCTAAAGAAAAGAGAAAGTTATTCTAAAATACAAATTCACATCTAAGAATCTCTATTGGAAGAACTCCTGTGCCCTCTGCTGAGTGCTACCTTCCAAAAAAATCTGGCCTTGGCAGAACTGTCTTGGTCCTCTGAACAGGATCAAGTATGAGGTTGTGGTGGAAATACTCTGAATTTACACCTAGGAACTGAATCACTAGAGAGGCCAATGGTATTGCAGCTCTAATGTGTGTGCCATGTCTATAAAAATAGATTTACCTTGAGAAGGATTGTGTAATGCCTTTGTGTAGTGTGCAAATGCAACTTTTTTGATGAAGAAGTTCCATGGTATCTGAAAACATTTTTTGGTTTTCTGCAGGAGATGAGCAAGCCAGTTGGAAGAAACCTTAGTTAGGCAGGCTAACTGAGGAAGCTGTTCCATTAGAAGTGCCTGCTGGGATAGCTGTTGCTGGAAGACATTAAAATTGTTCAGCCAAGTTCTAAACATAGCTTATTTATCCAAATTTTAGTCTAAAAACACCCAGTTATGAGACAGAAATGATGACTAGAGCTATTAGGTAACTTCAGGAAGTCCTGAAAATGGTATGCAGTACAGGATTGAAGGTGTAACAACATAGCTAACAGTATTATGTTAAATAAAACTTCTTGGGTTTAGTTCAACACTAGTTGAAGAACTGATGTCTTTTTTTCCCCCCCTGAGTTTCATGGGCTCTGGAATGGCTCAATATGTGAACAAAGATGTCTTTCATAATAGGAAAGCTGTAAGGCAGGATGCTGTTTGAAGTACTGAGAATTTAATCTTGTTACTAATTTTGTCAAGTATTCTACCATGTCTGTCATTGCATTCAACACCTCTGTAGTAATACGGTCATAGAGGGGTTTATTTGTCACATGGATTTACCCTTGCCAGTAGTGGGGGGAAGAGAGATTGCAAGGGGGAGTATTTAATGTCTGGTTCACATTTTTTCCCTTCCCCAGTACATTTGGATGTCTTTTCATTTTGTTCATACTTGTTTTTGTTTTTGTTTTTTTTTATTTCTGTCTGTTATGTTGTGTAGTCTTGTACAAATGGCTACAAGCAGATCTCCATGGCAAGAGCTCAGATACTGCAGACAAAACCTCAGGTAAAAAGGAGTTAAGGACAAAACAATCACCAGGCCCTCTCTGTTTCTTTATTTTCAGTCTTCCAACTCCCCTTGAATCAAATTAAGGATCAGAGATCAAAATCAAAGCCAAAATCCTTGGACTTTTTTATTTCTTTACCTAATTTAAATCAATATCTGGTAAATTTTGTTCTATTTCTTGATGCTCTCTCGGCAGATGTGCTTCCCCTCTCCAGCAAAATCCCAGTAGTGGAGTCAGTATATTGGTGGAGATGAGATATGCTAGATCTTTCTGTGCTTGATAAAGACTGAATAATATCTTGCATTGGAGGATACTTATCTACAAATTTAGATAGGCTTGGTTGTGTGGATTTGTGAACAAAGGGGACTGGGAGGTCCAGCTGCACCAATATCTGCTGCAGAGACCCAAAGTTTCCTGACATCTCAAGGAAGCATGTTTTGCAGTCTAGATTTAAATAGTAATACTGGTGAGGTTCACACAGACACACCCCCACCCCTGCCCTCAAAAAATCCAAATAATGTATTGAAGAGTACACAACCCCCTATGGCTTCCTGCTTAAATGTGATCCATCAATTCCTTTATGTATCAATGTGCAAAAGGTAGGTTAGACACCGACCCCCTCCTCAACCGCTCCCCAGACAGCCACCACCGTCTTACAGACAATGCAGATTTTAAAAATATGGTATGAAAACTGTTTTGCCTGCTTTGTCCCAGTCCTCTCTTTCATATTGTCTCCCTTCTCTACTGTGAGACTGTGCTCAGAAATAACACCTTTGAGTTAATGTCCTTGAGCTCTGACTAGCCTTCCACTGCCACCTTGGCATCCTAGTGGGGCTCAGAGTAAAACCAGCAGAGCAGTTTCTGGGCTACTTAAACTTACCAGCTCCTGAACAATTAACAGCTTAGTTGCTCCCAAGCCAAGCGCTGTTACTGCTGCTCCCACATTGTTTTCTCACTCACACCTTGTATACTATTTGCTTCTTGTGCAGGGTCATCCAGAATAAACCTAAAGTTCCGTCTGCAGGCAGAGAACGTAGCTGGATGTGCTGAACACTTTTAACTGGAAATAGCTATCAAAGAGATGGTCACCACGAGGCCCAGCACTGTACATAGTTGTGCTGCCAGTATGTTCCTCTAAAGGAATAAAAGATATTTTTATTTCTGTAGTCACAGGCATTCCTGTTGACATTCCAGAGCTTGGAAGGAGAGACAGATAGCTTGCATTCCCTGGACCAGAGGGTGTGGGTGGAGGGATGCCTCTGCCTATTTGGTACATGGCTTTCTATGCCTCTGTAGCTGTGATTATTAATTGAAACAGATCTGCTTAAACCTTAAGATCACTACATTTATACATAGGATCACTCTTATGAAAGCCATCATGACTGACAACCTCACAATTGTAGCTGCATTTCCCTAGTAATTGTATCCTGTATCCAAAACACAGATATTTTCTAATTTTGAGAAATCTTCTCATTTTGAAATTAAATTAGCACAGTTTTTCTTGATCTAGCATCTGTCACTTCACCATTTGCTTTTAATTTGAAACTAAATGTTCCTTTAAAAACCAGTGCCTTAAAGGGACTGGTTGTGAAGAGTACAGTTACATAGGATGTAGTGTCCAATTGAAATGGAAATTGAGTGTGACACATTTTATACAATTTTGAAAAGTACTTGAATATTTTTTTAAAATATCCTGAGAGCAAAAGGCTTCTATTCGAACCCAATTTTTTTAATTTGCCTCTGAGGGCCAGCTTACCCTATGAGTTATACTGTTTGCATGAATGGGCACCACACACCAAATAAGATGTTTCTGTCTGCATTCACAGTACTGTTATCTGCCCATTAATATTTTAGTATATGGATTCAATTCACATTTGATACTTACTTCATTTTTAATGTGCCTTGCTAATCCTGTTTGGGAAGTTACTAAGCAAGCACTTAAAAGCACATAGTAACTTTAATGAAAATTCGCTGTTTGTCTAGAATAACAGCTAAGTAAATTCTTTGCCACGTGTGGCTCAGTAGTTCAGAACTACCAAGGCTCAGAGCTGATACTATCAGGTACCCTTTGGTCCAGATCCCTTCCCTCTTGTTTGCCAAGAAGGTTTTGCTCCCTGTGGTTCTCTTCCAGCTGCTTGTCAGTGTGGGGCTGGCTGTCGTGGTCCTTGTCTCTCATCTCATTTCAGTGAGAGTTGAGGGGTTTCCTGCTAGTTTGGCCAAAGGATGCCATTTCACCCTGACATGCTGGCTGCTTGCTGTCATATTCTCATACTGTTTCTTTCCTAAATTGTGTGTCTCCTCTAAAAGCTTACCCTGTTTGACTTTCTGGGAGGTAGCTTTGTATGGGGGGTGCAATGTTGAGTTCTTTTGAGCTAACAACTGATTGATTCACTGCGGTGTGGGTTCTTGGCTTTTTTTCTCTTTCGTTTTGTGATCACTGATTGAGAAAATTGTATTTTGTCCATGTGTGTTTTACCTTTAATTTATATTTTTTTAAACCTTCGGAGTAGTAAAATGCAAACACTGCAGAGACTCTGCAAAGGTAAGTTGTTTGTGCCATCTGCTTTCTTGGATAAAATGAATCCATGTTGTCAGCCTACTAGAACATTGTAACTGCTGGTTTTGGGAAGCTGGATTTCTTAAAGCATTGCTTGTACTTTACAACCAAAACATTTTAGACCTATCTGTCATCTAAACAACTGCACAAATATCTTCAGCAGCATACAAATTATTGGTCACTTCCAAAAGCTGACTGAAACCCTCATTTTATCATTATTACAGTGCTTGATTGGCAAATACGCCTTGTTTTTCTCCACTGGTTCTAGATGCTCCAGAGTATTGCCCCCCAAGTTGGGGGTGGTGGTGGTTTATAGGAAAAATGAGATGAAGGATGTTAAATAATAAGAACAACAAGATATCAGGGCCTTCACTGCTCTTGCATCCCCAGTGATAGTTTTTGGTCTAACTTGGAAATAAATTTTTCAAGCAAAAGGTGTTTTTACAACATCTTTGTGATGTAGAGTGGAACACTAGCCCCCAAAGAACCTCTGAAGGACTCAAGTGTTGAACTGCAAAAGTGATGAGTACCTCTGAAGCATGCACATTACCCAATTAGCATCCATCCACGAGGTTACAGTAACCTTTTTGTGTTATGGAAAAGGAACACTTTAAAGAAATTTGGACTCCAGCAATCATTTGCTGTCAGTAGTGGAGAACTTAATGAAGTCATCCAGTTCTTCTAAATTTTAGTAGAAGCAACCAAACAAGTTTAGCATCAAATATCTGCCTTTCTGCCAATTCACAGTTGTCAGGTAAACTCTGTCAGATGTGAGAATTCTTGAAGATCTAATTAGGCAATAACCTCATCCATATTTGTTTGATTATGCAAGCACATTAATTATGGTTGATACTAAGAATTAAAAATGTTGCTGAGTATGTTTAAGTACATACCCGGAGAGAGAATTTTTGCTGATGTTGGTTGTTGGGATCTTTATTTGTGAAGCTTTAGGAATTGGTGGGTGGCATTTTATCTTTATCTCTAATGCCTCTGCAAAGAACTTTTAGACCAAAATAAGACATTATTCTACTGCCATGTTCTGCAGTAGAGTAATGGTCTCTGTTTTTTGGTATTTCAATCTGACTTTGTAACTGAGCATGGAGAGAGGGTCTTCATGTTTCTGAACTTGATCCAATTTAGCTAATAACTTCAGTTTTCTTTATTTCAGTGATGCATACACTTTTGCTGGATTTCTGGTTTGCCTTGAGCAATTCCAGAAACAGGCTGCTTTTGCCTACCAGAGCTCCTCATGTGGAATCATAGAATCATTTGGTTTGGAAAAGGCCTCTAAGATCACTGACTCCGACCATTAACCCAGCACTACCAAGTCCACCACTAAACCATGTCCCTAAGTACCATGTCTGCATGTCTTGTAGATGCCTCCAGGGATGGTGACTCAACCACTTCCCTGAGCAGCACATTCCAATGCTTAACAACCCAAAATTTTTCCTAATATTCAGTATAAACCTCCCCTGATGCAATTTGAGGCTGTTTCCTTTGGTCCTGTCACTTGTTACCTGAGAGAAGAATCTGACCCCCACCTCACAACCACCTCCTTTGAGGCAGTTGTACAGAGTGAGATCTCCCCAGTCCCCTCATCCACTCCTCACCTTACCATTTCCTTCTCCAGGAAATACAGCTGCAGTGTTGCATCATCTCAGACTTTTTCTCCTCCCCAGCCCAAAACAGCCTTCTTGAAGCTTATTTGCTTTTCTCCCCACATGGTTACTCACCAAAACGAAGTGAGACAGGTGTAGGACTAGAAGAAAAATAATCATAGGATCATTAAGGTTGGAAAAGACCTTTAAGATCATAAAGTCCAACCGTTAACCCAGCACTGCCTTGCTACTACTAGACCATGTCCCCAAGTGCCACATACACATGTTTTTTTTGAACACCACATTTCACCACATGGTGATTTCACCACAATGCTGCAATGTGTCTAAATCCTGTGTTCAAAATGATCCATTGTGTAAAAATAACGATATCTTTAAAATCATAGCGATTACTTGGGAAGAAAAAGATTTTAAACCCTCTGAATGCATTCGCATGTGAGTGCTGTTGGAGGAGCTGGTTTGCTCTGCTCCACCGGGTTCCTGAACTTGGTGCAGTGGCTCTCACAGCAGGGTGAGATGCAATCCCAGCACCACTGACACGTGTCTTGAGGAATTTCCATCCACCTACATGCACCCTTGTGGAGGGAAACTCCAGCATAAGCCTCTGCTTCCCCTTCCTGACCAAACAGGCAGCTGGTGTTGGTGTAAGAAATGCCTGACCTCTGCCTCCTCTTCCTCCACCTGCCTCTGTTGTGCAGGTGCTGCTGCAATGGCCCTGCCACTGTGGCCCCTGAGACACAGTGCAGCTTCTGCCCTCTGCATTGAAGATGTGCTAAGGGTTTCATACAAAAATGGTTTTCAACCCTCCTAAAACTTTGCCCTGATAATTTTTACCTGGTGAACTACCACTGTGTTTTTCTCCATTACCTTGTGTTCCCCGCAATTACCTCCAGACCCCAAGCTCTGCCAGGTAAAAAAAAGCAAAAAACTCTACTTTGACATGTCAGTTTGTACAGAAAGTTCCTTGAATCAATTCACTCTGAGACAAATAATTGTGTAGACTGTGCTTTGCAAGGAGCAAAGGGAATGTGCCGAGTGGATGCAGCCTCAGAAACCTTCGAGTAACTCCTGAACTGTGAATTTTGCAACACCTCATAGGCTGCTCGCTGCACGAAGGATTAGCTGTTGTATGTAACTCAGAAAACACAGGTTATACACCTGTGGTCCATGTTGCCTTCAGAGAGGGGTTAGTGACCTCAGGACTGGTGAATTGCCTTTAGAACTCACCAAGCGATTGACTATTTTTTAATCCAAAATAATCTCTCATTAAAAACATTAGTGAAATATTGGTTCACTCTTTAAGTATAAGGAGAAATAATGTTCTTTTGTAAAGAGAAGAAATCCAATTCTATTTCAGTAATGTATTTTGAGAAGTACTTAGGTAACATTAAGAAGCCCCAGAGGGAGCTTTTAAGTGGAAAGCAGGAGTTAGTGAAAAACTTTCCACGTTATGAACCTAAGGCACCATCCCGTTCATCTCTCTCAGAAAGCAAATGAATAGAAAAGATACACTCGTAGTTTTTAAAGCAAGAACACTGGAATTAGTAACCTGATACCTGAAAAAAGTGTAGTAGATGGTAATTTAATTAATAGACTTTAACTTCTTGTTTTGATGGCTCTCTTGCATACTGTAGGCAATCCAGTGGGGGAAACTCCATTAAAAATATCACTGTGAAATACAGTATTTGTATGCTGATAACTGGATGCATTTCTGCTTGAAGTCTAATTTCGATCTTCCTCCTTGCATTTGCTGGATTCTTTGTGTGGAAAATGTCTGCCCTCGAAATTTGACGTAGAGAAAAGTAAATGTTTAATTTTTCACACAGGACTTGTGATATAAAACAGATCATCTGTAATGAATCCTTGAATAATTTATAATAGCCAAGAGGTGCTCATATTTTTTTGTTGACCTTAAGACAGTTTCTAACAAACTTGAGGGGAAGTGCTATTTCAGTGACTAAGTAAAGCCATCTCTAGATATTCAAGCTATAGGGGAAGGTCAAGAATTCAGTTCCTTTCAGGATCTTTTTCTATAAAATCGCAGCAGTCATTTTTCTCTTGACTATATTTCCATGCTGTAAATACTAAGCTGGAAACTGGTTTTTAAGATTTTGTGGGAAGGAGGGTAAGGTCAGACCGAATGTGCATCTTTTCTGTTTCTCTTTTAAGAGTAGTACCTCTGTTGGAAGTGAAAATGCCCTTCAGATTTCACAAAAAAAAACAAAAAGAAAAAAGAAAAAAAAAAAAGAAAAAAAAAAAAAAAGCTGCCCAAGTGAGCTCCCTCTGAAGCCACACTCCTGTGACAAGTCATTATTTCTTCATTTTTTACAGGAGAGAATTTCGACCAGAGTCCCTTAAGAAGAACCTTCAAGTCCAAAGTTTTGGCCCATTATCCTCAGAACATCGAGTGGAACCCCTTTGACCAGGATGCTGTCAACATGGTAGGTAGAGAAACTCTCTTCTCAAGCTGTTACCTGACAATTTCAACTCTTAAGCAGTTCCTGGGTTGTTTACAACCAGCCCTTGTGATGTGATGAACGGGGTGCTTCTGCTGGGACTAAGAGGACCCACTGGGTGTGCTGGTCAGAAAGCTGTAGAGGAGGAGGTATTGTGAAAATACAAGATACTTTCAGGTGCAGCAAAAGTAAAATACTGAATTTCCCTTGTTAGTTGTAGTTTTAAATCTACTCCATGATGGAACAAATCTAACCACCGTCCCAGTGACTGGGTGAGAAGGGATACATATCCACAGGAGGCAAAACAAGGAATTTTTAAGATATTAATATCCCTGTGAAATTTTTGAGTACAAAACACCTTGTGATTCTGCATATAGCAAGGGAAAGAGGAATCTTTATGCAGAAACTGGAACTTACCTTAATCACAGCTGTTGCTGGATAATCACTTTTAATGGCACCTCTGCATCAATGCATCTTTGGTACATCTCTTTCCTCTCAGCTAAATTTGATGTGGGGATCTATGTTGCTAAGTCCCATGGACTGGGAAGGGAGGAAAAAACAGTTATTGTAGGAGAGGCAGTGGCAACTGAAAGACTGATGATCCACTGGGAATTTCTCTGAAGAGCTGATATTCAAAGGATATTTTGAATATCAGCGAAGCACTTCTTAGGAATGTAACCTGACAACAGATTACTGGTGTTTGAGCTTCCCAGTATAGAAAATACTATTTGTTTTACAACTTAAAAGCAACCAGCTTCTTGCTGTTTTCAAAAATGTGTATTGGATCTAACTCAATATTGGAAAATTAGGGAGCCCCTTTACCCCCCAGTCTGGTTTAGATGTTCTTTGCATTTGCATAGGGTAGGACTGCATACTAGCTACAAAACAGACCTGATCTCATTGTATGGTGCAGGTATGAAGTCAGGAGAATCTCCTGACCCTCACCCAGGAGAGGTGAAAAATAGATAAACCCCACAATAAAATGGCTTTTGCAAACACAAAAATGAATTTGTAACTTCCCTGCAATCACGAAGATGTAGAAATCTGAAGTTCATCGCAGTTTTCACTGAATTCTCTTTTTAAGCACTGTGCCAAATATTTAACATGGAAATACAGGAGCTGGAAGTAGCAGTGACATAGAACTGATACTGTGGCACTGCACATGCACTGAAAGGCAGAGATGAGCCCAGTCACTCCCTCTGCCTACTGACAGCTGGGGATTTCTGTCCTCTGCTTCCAAATGTGCACTGATGGAGCTGGTGTGGTATTTGGGCAGGTCTCCACATCACTTTGCTTATACAGAAGTCACGGAGGACTCTGAGTGATGCTTCATCAGCAGTTAAGATGGTAATAATTCAACTGCCAAGGCTATTTATGCCTTTTAGTTCTGCCTTTGAATTGGGGATGTTAAGAGGAGCTGTGATGGGGGTTGTGCAGCAGGAATATAGCAGCTGGAATTGCTGCATTATTTGTCTCTCACATTACAGTTGAAAATGTCTAATATTCCTGAAATGTAGTCATAGTATCAGAAAAAAATGGAATGCTAAAACCAGCAAGAGACCTATTAAAATAAAATAATTGAACTGAGCTTCATTCAACTAAAATCAAACAGCTGAAGAACACATCTTTCATTTGCAATGTGTCTTGGAGGAAAAAAAACACATTTACTAACAGCAGCAGTATTTAATGATATTTTAAATCATCTTTTGGAAAACTTCTTTATTGTTTTGATCTGAAGCATCATTTAAAGTAATATCCACCTCCACAGAATCCCTTGAGGCAATTATTGGCCTTTCTGATCTTGCCTTGCTGTATTAGTTCTGCCTATGTGTTTGCTTTATGTGAGCTTCCAGAAGCAATTTTCCTCAGAGAAGAAAATGCACAAATCCTTGAAGGTTAACTTAGTGAGAACTCTGGCTTTGCTGGATGCTTAAGGAATTTCAATTGCCTTCTGGAACCATCCTATTGCTTTAAAAATAACCCCCTGAACTTCCAAGCAGTCAAACTGCCTAAAAGTCATGTTTTCTCTCACTTTCAAAGTATGTATCAAAGTACAGAGTTCTCTTTAATAGGGAAGTGTTTCATTCCCCCCATACTTTTTGTGATTATCCCTGCCTAGCCTCACGTGCTATCTTCTGTGGTCACTCTGCAAGTGATGTGTTGTACCAAATCTAAGTTATCAGTAGAGAGGAAACTGGAATTTTTAGGAAACAAGCCTCCTATTTAGCCCTCTGATTCATCAAGTTATATAAATCTTTGCCTGTATTTCTGAACTCCAAGGAGGCGTTATCTGTTTAACGTCTCATGTACTGAAATAAAAGAATCAAAGGTTCCCTGGTGTAATTTGAAGGATCAAGCTTTAACGCAAACAAAAGCATCTTTCTCTCCACCCCCTCACCCACAGTGCAATTTGGGTATGGAGCTTGCTGCCGCTGCATATTGTGAACATGAGAAATATATAGAGGCTTAAAAAGTGAAATGGAGGATCTAATGGAGAAGAGATGAACCAGTGCTAGTGGGCAGAGGTCCAGAGGGGACCTTTGCTTCAGAAATATCTGGAAGGGATGATGTCCAGGAGAAGAAGGAGGGGAGGATTACAGTGTCTGTGTCCTGCCTCTGTGTTTAGGGAAAGGGTATCTCCTACTCATGACTTCTAGAGACAGGTTATGGATTAGTTGATACCTTTTTAACTGTCTTGGTGCAGCTTCCTTTTATTTTCACAAACCATCTTGGTTATAAGCCTTATTGCAAATACAATTTAATTCCACATTTTTCTGCTGATGAATACGTTTAAATGCAAATAGTAAAGTGCTCTGGAAACCAAAATCCTGTCCTTTGATCAGTAACCTTGGACAGTTTTCAGTGTTTGTACAGAGATGCAGTACAGGTGACTGACTGCCTTCTCACTGTTAGCCAGCCAGCTTCACACCAGCAGGCAAAGATTTCACCCCCCTTAGCACATCCCAAGCTACCCTTCCCTAACACTCTCCTGTGGCATGTGTGACACAGATGAGATGGGAAGTGATTGATGTCCAAGGCCTCAAGATGAAAGTTTTCATGCATTAACCGCAAATTCAAAGCTTTCTGTATTGCTGGTAAATGAGTGCAGGCTCTTCCTTTTGATCTCAGCTTCTTAAGTGTCTCCTGGTTGTTCTTCCTGCCTCGGTGCTTCCCATCTCCTTTCTTTCTTTCTTCCTCTGCTTTCTCCCATGTCCTCTTGTAGGTCTAACAACAGCAACAGTCTCTGTGCCAGGGTTTGCAGCCAGAGTCTTAAAATGTTGTTATTCTACATATGTCAAGCTGTGGCTGAAACTTAATAGATGAGTATCCCTTTGTGTGTATATACTCAGTATATAAAGGACAAGGGAATAATAATTAAGTCTTGGAGGAAATTTATTTAAACAGGCTTCTGAAACTGTCTCAGCTGGTCTGCATTTCCCTGATGCTTATCTGTTCTTGATCTTAGCCATATATATAATTTGCTTATGCAGGTATTTTTCTGTAGAGTGAAGAAAAATATAATCTTTGATAGCATTAAGATTTAAACCTGTGATTTCAGCCTGGTTGGCTTTGATAAGGCTTATAGCCACCATTGAAAACCTGCATTCTAGAAATAAATTTTTATTAAGCAAGCCTGTCAAAAAAATGAGGTGAAGAGAGATATTTATTGGGCAGAATAAACTTAAATAAAGTGCGAAACAAGGATTTTTTACTACTTCTTTATTGGAGAAGCCTTAACCATGGCACTACTGTTAATGTCTCAATAAAAGCTATAAAGCTTTTGAATGAAAATGTGGCTGCTGTTTAAAAATGGTTCAAGCTGGAGTTTCATGATATGTATCAACAAATCCCATCAGTTGAACTAAATTCTTTTGTCAGCTCCATGCTACTTATTTCCCTATACATTACCTTTTTGAACAATATATAAGAGCTGTCCTAGATAATTTAGGGGCCTGATAGCCTGTTGTGAAGTGAGTCTGGACCACTTGCATGAATCCCAGCTGGGCTGGTAGCAGCTTAATCAGATTTTCAAGTGGTCTGTGCAAGGTGCACTGCAGAAGTTCAGGGTAGGATGTGCCTGAAAATATATGATTATTTCTCTTGACCTCTTCTACCATCAGAAGAATTTACTCCAGGTCAAGGTGAGGCAGTAGGGGATACGCTCAGCTGTGTGTAGGTTCACATCCCTTGGGAAAGTTGACTTCAACTGTTGCCTTTTGGAAAAGGAGGAACACTTTGAAGGCTCTCCCTCTCTTCTTTCTTTTTTATTTCTTCAGTTGGAAGGTACAAAGGCAGCTTTAGTTCTTCATTTATAAACATACTGATTTAGCTAGAACATGAAGAGTTTCCTGCTGATGCACATTCAAACAAGTTTTGCTGGATGTTTGTTATTTTGTATTAGATGGCTGATAGCATTCCCGAGGAATGTCTGGAAAAATGCCTCCAGTTATCACCAGGACCATATTTCAGAGAAACACCCAGTGTAGTAGAATCACTGTAAAGGATTTTGCTGAATGGTAAATCAAAAAGGAGGCTGTCATAGATTTTGGGTGTTTCCCTCCCCATCCCCTCCTACACCCTTTTTTTCCAGTCTAAGCTATTTTGTAGCACTTAAAGAAGAAAGTAAATGTAGTAGCTTAATAGCTGCCAGTAATTTGGGGTTTGGTTTGTTGAGGTTTTTTTCCATAAAATTAGGGAAGATCAAAGAATTTTAAGAAGTCTGTTTAATTTTAATTCAGTGGTATAAGATGATTCCTTGGCTCTCTGATTTTAGAGCACTGTGAGGATGATATATGGAAATGAGAACAAAACTGGATGTTTTTATATGATGCTTAAGTAAACGACACAAAGACTATTCAGCAGTGAAAATAATTTCAGAAAGTAACGAAAATGGCTCATAATGACTTAATAGATGGGTAATTTTGAAGGGTGTTTTCCTTTCTTCAGTCGTATCTACCTCTTCTTTTAAGTAGCATCAGTTTCAGGCTGTTTGTTCTTGAATACTTTTCAGGGGCATTATGTTTAATAATAAATGACTTGTTGTGATGCAGCGGATAAAAAGAATGTGCCTGTACAGCAAAAATAACAAAATAAAATTGTAGCTTAGCTAACTATGTCTATTTCTTCTCTCTTTTCTTAGCTGTGTATGCCCAAAGGGCTGTCCTTCAGGACGCAGGCAGATAACAGGGATCCGCAGCTCCACTCGTTCATCATCACCAGAGAGGACGGCTCTCGTACGTATGGGTTTGTGCTCACGTTCTACGAGGAGGTCACGAGCAAGCAGATCTGCACGGCCATGCAAACACTGTACCAGATGCACAATGCAGAGCAGTACAGCAGCGTCTGTGCCTCCTCCTCGTGCAGCATGGACTCCCTGGCCAGCAGCATCGACGAGGGCGATGCCACGTCCCTCGCCAAGCTCCAGCGGTACAACTCCTACGACATCAGCAGAGACACGCTGTACGTCTCCAAGTGCATATGCCTCATCACCCCCCTGCCCTTCATGCAAGCCTGCAAGAAGTTCCTGATCCAGCTTTATAAGGCAGTGACCTCCCAGCAGCCGCCGCCGCTGCCCCTGGAGAGCTACATCCACAACATCCTCTACGAGGTGCCCCTGCCGCCCCCAGGGAGGTCGCTCAAGTTTTATGGGGTTTATGAGCCTATCATTTGCCAGAGGCCTGGGCCCAACGAGCTGCCGCTCTCTGATTACCCACTGCGAGAGGTCTTTGAGCTGCTGGGCCTGGAGAACCTGGTCCAGGTTTTCACCTGCGTTCTTCTGGAGATGCAGATCCTTCTGTACTCACAAGGTGGGCGCTTGTCCAGCGGTGCATGTTGGGTCTGTTTCCATCGGGCAGTTCCTGGGCAGCTGCAGCCACAGGAGATACAATAATTTAATGTTATGTGGAGCTAACATTGATCCTTAGGGGATTTGTGAAACGTGAGAATGGAAAGAAAAAATGTGAGAGAAGTGAGTCTGTCCTAATGAAAGCACTAAATAATTGTTTCCTCCAGGCAGTCTTGGTGCCGCTTGTTTAATTGTGCGTTGTATTTATCACTTGTGAAAGCTAGCAGTAGAATTAATTTGATTATTATCCATACACTGCCCTTGATCATGCTGCAAGACAGCATGAGACAAATCTTGTCTTCCGCAAGAATACCAGCAGAAAGTGTAATACATCTTGAAGAAGACACTCTTGCTACTTTCTTTTTCAAATTTCAGCAGCATACTGATGTTTGGTGAAATTTCCTCCCTCCTGTGTGATGGATATGTTCTGGTTAAAATGCTGGGAGTTTTTTAGCACTTGGAGGCTGAAGATGTAATGCTGGGTTGAAACTGAGTGGAGTTACAGGTAATCCCTTTGTAGTCCTGCTCTTTGGGACCTTTGCTGACAAGGGTGCTGGTACTTCTTTTTGAAACACTTAAGACTGCAGTTGGCCAAGGCTGGTGACACTGGCAGAAGTTGCTTGCACAGAGCCTATGCAGTTGAAGTGTGCCAGTAATCTTTTGAAAATCTGATCTGTACCTTTTCTCTTATGGTTGTGTGTTTCTGCAATAGTGCAAAACTCTGCTACAGGTTTGGGGAATCCCGACTTAGCGCTGGGAATGCTCTGAGGTTTTACACCCTCTTTCCTGTACAATATTGGTTGCTGTGGGTCTATCCCTGGTGATATTCAGGTTCTAAAAGTAAGTGCTGCAAATGTTTCAATGCACCAGGGTGTCCAAACATGTCAAATTCAAGTCTCCTGCTGGCTTTCAAAGGGATGCTCAGAGTTTTTGGAGATTCCTCCAAGTCTCACTGGATCCCTGTTCATATTATTTGGGTTTTCAAATGGCATCTGTAATGCTGACCCTCAACTAGGAAACAGTGCCTCAGGGAAAAATTTTTGGGGTGTTGAGGGGGCTGGTTTCATCAGACTAGAATGAAAAACATGAAGCCAGGAGATATACATACCTTTTATTGAAAAGAGGAAAAGGTGCTGAATACCTAGGCTTCTCGAGAGATGTGGCTCAAGCAACACACAGTTTGAAATGGAGAGAGGAGAGAGGATGGGAAGTCATCTAAAATGAGTACAGGTAGTGAACCCTCAGGCTTCAAAAGGGAATGCTTGTTTTTGTCATGGAAAAGAAAAGGTCAGTAAGTATGTAATGGTAATGCTAATAACTAAATGACTGAGAACGGGCAAGAAAGTTCAGGGAGGTGGAAAGAGGGTAGTTCCTCTGCAAATGATGGAATTCAAAGGATTGCTAGTTCTTTGCAGAGCTCTTCTCCACATGAGCTCCAGGGGTTTGCTTGCAAGAACTGAAAATGAAGGGGTTTATCTGCTCTCAGTTTGAAGTATGAGCAGAAATCCTGCTGTTAGTTTTGATTAGGTTCCTTTTCCACTCCCTTCTGCTCCTGTGTGTGTGTGTGTGTGTTTGTGCACTTACCCCCTTTCTTCCTGCTTTGAATTGTGCTGCCTTTGTCACTTTACAGTGGGATTTGACATTAAATAGCAGCACCACTAAAATGCTTCCCCACCCATCCCTTCTAGTTGATCCCACCCTGGTCCTTGCTAATGGACTCACTGACAACTGATTTTTTTTTTTTTCCCCTCTAAGGTAGTAGTATTAGCAAAAATGTGCTTGTCAGGTTGTATTTTAATGTTTTGTAGAGAGCAACCTGTGTATGCGTTAGTTTTGTAACAGTCCTTCAGACAGATACAAAATACACACTAAATAATTTTGACTCGATTTTCAGTGCCACCATAAGTTAGAAAAATGTATTCTTCCAATTACTGTCTATAATTTAAGAGTCTTCTCTTTTTTTTGTTTTCTCTGTAGGTTTTTTTTTTTTAAACAAAAATGAGATAATGAGAAGTAATCCTTTCCACTCTCCAAAACTCAGATTACTTTTTTTTTTCTCTCTCCCTCTATAATTTGTGAATCTAGAGATGTCCTTGACATGACCTTTACTTCCCTATTTATTATAGGCACAACTTAATGGTGCATGGGGAAAAGTGCATAGTTGTATTAGGGAAATTCTGTGATTATGTAAATAGCATCATAATGCCAGTTCCCAGAGGTGAGGAGTGTGGAGTGGAGGGCAAGTGCAAAGCCTCAGTTTTGGCATACCCTGACAGCTGAGTACTTGGCTAATTGTGCACTGTGGCTTCTTTTAAATGTCAGTCTTGCAATTCCTGAAAGAGAAAACGGCAGCTACTTTCCTATTTGAGATGTAACCAGCCTAGATACCCCTGAAATCTCTCCAAGCTTTGAGATCCATTGGGGAAAAACACTTTCTTAACTCGCAAGTTCTTTCAAGGCAAAAGAGGAAAAGTTTTTGGCTTATCTCTTGTTCCAAAATAAAGAATGAGAGAGGGATTTTGCAAGTTCATCCTTCCTTCCCTTCCTGCTTTAAAAGAGGATGGACTCGTTGGACTGTGTTTCCAGTAGCCTGGCCTCCCTGTGACATTCCTAAACTCAACAAGAAATTAGTAGGAGATGGTCTTGCATCCACTGGTTGCAATCTCAAGCAAGACAGCATTATTTACCCAAATCAGAATTCACTGACTTACTGCTATAATACTCAAGAAATCAGAGCACTGGACCAAAACCTGCTTTAGTTCACCAAACTATTTCAGTGGGAGAGCTGCTAATAACATGTATGGGAAATGGAAGCTGATTTTTTAGTGGTTCTCCTAGCCCTGTTGGAAGGAAGCTTTTAATTCAGTCTTACCCCAAAATTTTGTTATTCTTTTAAAGAATAAATAGTTATTTTGGAAAGTTGACTGAAAATATAATTGGGTGCACAACCCTGACCATACAATGAGCCTAGTTGGTGATAACAGCTGGCAGAAAGGTTGCACAGGGTCTGTACTGGCTTTTCTGGAGTGGCTTTTCTCAAGGGAACCAGGAACTGATGATGAAAAAGTTTATTTTTAAACCCTGTAACTGAGGCATAATGTTTCCAGCAGCCTGAACAAAGGCACCTAACTAAATGAGGAGGTGAGGGTGTTGGATGACTTTACCCAGCTTGCCCTGGATATTTTCCCAGCATGATACAAGAGTGTCTGGCACAGCTCTGCAGTGGGGACAGGACAGGTAGCTGTTTGTACCATGGCTGCTGCAGTCAGCTCTGGGTATCTGGTTGCATTGTTTGTGGGTGGTATCCCATCACTTGGGAAAATGCAGGGATTGTGGTGAACTGTAACTTCAATTTACAGCTGTGGTGGTCAAGCAGAAGGTTGGACAAAGTGACATGAAAGAATGATGAGCTCATTTTTTAAGCTGCATTTTGGACTGCAGACAACTACCTTAATCCTCAAGTTTACAGTTTATACTTTAAAGCAGCCTGGTGGTACAGAGCTCTCCCTGTGGCTTTACAAACCACAGTTTGGGAACTAATAATGTAGGTATCTGTATCTTTCTGGGGCAAAAGCCACTCTGACCAAAGCATTTTAGTCTGAATCTTTGAAATGTCCGTGCTTCTTGGGAGCAGCAAATGGTGCTGTGGCAGCATTAAGGCAAAACACAGAACAAAGTGACACAGATGGCTGAGTGACAGAGATCTGTGCTTGCACCCCAATGACGAGACTGAAAAGATCAGCCCTTACTGTTCATGGAGACAGTGTGGACTTCCAGGGAGTTAATCAAAACCACTGTTGGTGGGTAGATGTAATAGACTGCTCTAAGTGCCAGCTTTGATCTGCAAAGGTGATATAAAAAGCTGCACCTGAAAGCGTTGGAAGCTGAACTCCCATGTCTTCAGGTTACATCTCTCTGCATATAAAGAACACTTTTAAGATTAAATAGGGACAGATTTTAACACTGGGGCTTTGAAAACCAAGGAGAGAGATTAGAAATTTTTTTTCCTGGCAATTCTTGGGGTTGCAGTCTTTGCAATGCTCTTGCAAGTGCCCTTTTTTTTTCATTCAGAGCACAGCTCTCCAGTAAGACCACGCAGATGTAAGGGTCTTGTTATGTCCACTCTGCAATAGCTGCTACAATTTCTGAAGGATCGGTAACAAAATGCCACTGGTGTGAGACTTCTGCTGGAGAGAGATGAATTAAACTGTAAGCTCTGCAGAAACCTCAGCAATCCATTTTGTATGTCTGCCTTTCCAGGGATTAAAGCACAAGAGGGGAACGTGTGGATGAGACAAAGATAAACTTCTTAGAGCTTAGACTGTTTCTACTCATTATATTTTTGAGCATTTTCCAAGTTGTTTTTCCAAGGGCTTGAGTAATTGCTTCTCCAAGATTGAAATATTATTAGCCTTTTTTTTTAATCTTAAAAATTATAATACAAATGACTATGCATATATAAAGTCATTGCCTAGAAAAAGGTAGTGTCTGAAAGATCTTTCTTATGAAGTCTGTTTTGGGGGAGATTTTTAAAAACTAATATGCACATGATGTGTCTGTCTTTTAAAGCACTTTTACACCAAATTGCTATGTAGAAAACCTTTGTTCTTCTGCTCCTTGTTTTAATAGTTGCCCCCCACACTAGTATTCATCAAAATCAATGGGAAGTTATTGCAGAGAACGATTTACATGGGTCTGTTCCAACTCAGCATATTCTGTGATTCTGTGAAAATCTGTTTGTGCTGTGAAAGAGACCTGGGATTAGGGCCTCAAGAACACCACACTCAGAGGAGGCTACAGTGCATGTTCCCCTGGAAAGGAGACAAGTAACTGGATAGAATAATCAGAGAATGAATTATACTCTTCCTTTTTAACTCAGGTGAAAAGACAAAACTGTTTTTTAATTACAAGTTGCTCAATTTTGCTAGCCAAAGTCAATACAAGCTGAAAAGTCAAGGTTTTAAAGCATCTGGAAATAAGGAAAAGGAGGTAGTACAGGTCTGTATTGCAACTCCACTCCTGTTTTTGTTCACAATGAGCTGTAAAGGAAGATTGGGTCACTGCTTTTAACGCTATGCATGCACACACACTCCACCACCTCATTAATTGGATCTCATTATTTTCCATGATGAAACCTCTTTTCCTTTTAAGAATGAGGGGAAGAAAGTTAAATTAGGCCTTTTCATTCTAGTTATGGCAAATGCCAGATAAATATCATGACAGTCAAAAGTGGTCTTGAGCAAAGTTGTTCCCTGCTGGGGTCTGTGTCCTCTCCACCACCTCATTGCCTGCTGGGAGCCTGCTGTGTCCCAGCAGCTGCAGGGACAAGCAAGGGGCTCCCTGTGTCTTCAGGAGCATCCTCATGTGTCCTGCTGGCACCTTGTCAGCCTTGTCATGGACTTTCGCCTTCCTCTCAGAGACTTAACCCTGCTGGTAATGGGAGCTAATTCTTAATGTGGCTCTTAATCATAAACTAATTTATGCTAAACCACTAATGGCAGGCTGTGACACGGATAAATCGTATAAATGGAAATTCATTGAAGTGGGATGGTTTTTTTACATTATACATTTGCCAATGAGGGAAAAGGGTAAGAACTGGCTTCGGTGAATATTGGCCTTGAGATGTTTCCCTGTGGGTAGAGCTGACCCCCAGTCTGAGAGGCTAATTCTTACTTCAGGCAATTAGACGCAGGCTCATCTTGACCATTCTGTTTAAGAAAATATGTATTTTGATATTTGCATAAAATGCCACTCTGCTTTTGTTGAGTAACTCCTGTGCTGTGTCACTCACTGGTAAATCCACTCTTCCGCTGGGGATGAAGGGCACTGAGGTACCATGGGGTGCTTCCCCAGGACAGGCTGCTGGTTACAACCCCATGTCACTGCACCTGCCCAAGTTCCCTGAATGCAGCACTGCTACAAGGTGATTTGTATAGTGAATAAACATTTCCTGAACCACTTCTGTGCTTTTTATCTGAACATCTCTTGAAAATCACCTGGACTGGCTTGCTGCTCATCGCAGCTGCCAGTATACAAAGCAGATGAAAGGTGGAAGCTTCCAGGCTGCTTTGATGTCTGCAGCCCTTATATGTGCTGCTTCTGTGAAGCTGCTGAGATCTGATTTGAAAACCTTTGCTTTCATAAACAATTTTTGTCTCAGATGTGAATTTCAGATTTTGTTTTTCATCTGCAGTAGGCTATATATAAACATCAGAGATCTGAAGGTACCAAGCCCCAAGACAGGTCTCATAGCAGTTATATGCCGTTCCTGACTCATGCTCAGAGCTCAAAGCAAAATACTAATTTTTATTTCCAGTTTTTCCTGGCTCATCTAATTCATATCTTGTTACAAAAAAAAAAAAAGCAGCTGAACAGCAATTGCTTATAATACTTTGACTGAAGGGGTAGCATGTTGAAAAACTATTGGTCACAAGAATTTTTTAAAGCCTGTACAGGTATTTCACTCTGAAGAATTACCTTTTATGCATTAAGGTTCATTGATGGTTTTTTCTCTCTATTGTTGCTTTGTTTTATTTAAAAGTATTGCTTAGAATTGTTTTGTGCATTTTGATAAGATACTCTTTGAGAACATCATCCGATTACCATCTTCCAGGATACGTATTTAAATACGTAGGTTTGCAAAGCTGCAGTTATACTTCATGCATGTTCAAAAAGCAGTAGAGGAAAGGAACTGGTGTCCAGCTAACTCGTTGTCTCCAATACTTCCAAGTGCTTTTAAACTGTATGTAAAGCCAGACTTTAAAAGGAAAGGAAAGAAGCATGGTCTATTTTTAAAGCATCGGACTGGATTTAGAAGATCCAGGCTGTGACTCCAGCTCTGCAGTAGGCTTCCTGCCATACCTTTGGTAGGTTACAGGAACAGAGAGTTGGAATACTGCCAAGTTGTTCTTTCATTGGGAAGGAGGGGGGTGTTGAAACTGGAATGTGTACTGATCACAGCAGGAATGCCGTTTCTGGTTTGAATGAGCATGTGTGCTCTTACACATGCCCTATATACAAAATTCCTGTGGTTGGGCATTTGCTGGGAAGGTCACAGGTGAAATTCTCTTCTGTTTGATTATGACTGAAGATTTGAACCTGTTTTGGAAGTAGCACCTGAATGAGATCTTAGCTGTTTTGACAGGGAAAACACTGATGTCTCATTTCCCTTTAGAAGGATTTTGGTTCTGCTTTGCTGCAGCACTGGAAGGATTTTGAAATATCAGACGCCTCTGTAGCAGGAAAAGTAATTTTTATGTTGAGCTTTGTGAATTGTTTAACCTCTCAGAGCTTCTACAGAGCCTGTAAAATGCAAGGAAGATAATTTTGTTTTGTTTTCTCAGTCACTGCCTCTGTTTGAACTTCAAGCTCTTTGAGATAGATATTTCTGCATGCTCAGTATCTGTTGTTATACTGTGCTGATTGGTTATTTTCCTGTTATTGTGTTGTGGAGAATCAACGTCAGGACAAATAATTGTCAAATTTTGTCCTCTTTCAGAAACACATTTATAGGGAATTGATGTTCAAACGTTGAAACCGTTTCCATCTCCAGCAGAAAACAGCGATTCATAATTATACAGGAATGTCTCAGGATTTGCATTTTAAGCACTACATTGTATTTTATGAGAGATATGAATGTTACCAGACCTTTGTAAAGCATGGCTGGAGTGTGGTGCTCGTGCAGCACTGGCAGCCTGCGGCGGAGCAGGTCCCCCACTGCAGTTACATGTCCTGCATAGGGAATTGAGATACAGGGACTTGGCTGAGGGCCCCCAGCAGATGATGCCAGAAAAGGCAGTTTGATCCAGGCTCTTTTAACTTGACTGTTTTGCCCTCTTCTTCACTCAGGGAGAAGGTTAAGTGTGAGAGACAACGCTGCGCCAAATCCAGCTTAAGCGGCTGTTAGGAGGCAGCAGTTGCAATAGAAGCCCCAGGGACCACTTTGCTCTGGGATTATCCTCCTGAGCAGTTTCTTTTGGAAAGTGTTCTGTGAACAAATTAGAGATTTAACTCTGAACACGAAGAATCGTAGAATAATTTTGATTGGAAAAGACCTTTAAGATCATCAAGTCCAGCCATAAACCAAGTCCAACTGCCAAGTCCACCACTAAATCATATCTCTAAGTGCTGCATTTACATGTCTTTTAGGTGCCTCCAGGGACAGTGACTCAACCCCTTCCCTGCTTGGCAACCCTTTCAGTGAAGAAATTTTTCCTAATATCCGATCTAAATCTCCACAGGCACAACTGGGGGCCATTTCCTCTTGTCCTATTGCTTATTACGTGGGAGAATAGACCGACCCCCACCTTACCACAGTCTCATTTCAGGTAGTTGTAGAGAGTAAGAAAGTCTCCCTTGAGCCTCATTTTCTCAGGGCTAAAAAACCCCAGTTTCTTCATCTGCTCTTCATAGGACTTGTGTTCCAGACCCTTCACCAGCTTTATTGCCCTTCTCTGGACATGCTCCAGCACCTCAATGTCTTTTCTGTAGTGAGAGGACAAAACCAAACACAGCACTAGAGGTGTGGCCTCACCAGTGCTGAGGACAGGGGGACAATCACTGGCAATGTAATGTATGTGATGCATGTAAGAGAGATGGAGCAATTAGATGGAAGGAGATCCAGGGCAGAAAAAATTTAAGGCTCAAAGCCCATCTGCATGCTTTAGAGAAACACATCCACTGTTTGGGACACTTGGCAAGCCTCAGGATCTTTTGGGTCCTTTCTCCACTGTCCTGGGCTGCACAGCAAAGAGAAGGCAGGCACTGCCCTGGGCTTAGGTCTCAACTGTCCACTATTAATTTCTGTACCCAGGGATGATTTTGCATGGGTCAGATCTTTGCTCTGGTAGCAGCAGCTGCTGCTGTGGGCCATCACCGTGGGCTGTGACTTTCTGCTCATGCATTTAAAGCAGTCAGGCAGTAACCTTCCTTGTTGGCATGGCAGGGCCTTTCACTGCACCAGTGTGCTGTGCACCCCACGAGGTGGGTGAGCCCCAAGAAGAGGAAAGGATTTGTTTCACAGATCTCAGGAAACTGCCTGGATCTGAGCCATTCATCAATCTGAGTTTGTGACCTTCTGTGGATATCACCTAGACAGTGTTTTTACTTTTTGTATCTTTTTCTAAATGTTTCTTGATGACAGTTGAATGGGTTGGAGTAGGATCAGAGAATAGTTTTCCTACCTGTAATTCATAAAATAATTGGCAAAACTTGTCATGAAGTTGGAGATTGTTATCAAAGTGTAATGGTGATGTGGGATAGAATCTGGAAACACTCTCTCCCTTTACACAAGCACACTGAGTCTACACAAACCCTGTTTTTCCCATTCACTTTTGTTTCCCTTGGGTTTTTTGTTTGTTTGTTTGTTTTCTGTTCTGCCTCCCCTTTTTCTGTCTCTGGTTTGAGAAAATGGAGTAATCCTTTGTTTCCAGGTTTCCCTCAGTAACCATGCAAACTTTCCACAAGTGATGATTGTACAAGACCTCACCATCAGAAAAAACACTTAAGACCTTACAGGATAGGTGTCTAACCTTCTACAGGTTTGAAAGAACATAAAAAGTAATTCGAGTTTATGACTTCTTTGAACAGATATCAAAAGAATAATTTCCAGATTTTTTTATATTATTTTTCTGGAGGAACCTGGGAACTTCAGTCAAAACTGAACTGATTACCTGTACTAATCACTGACAAGTATTGCTAGATGGTAACAATTAGCTAATAATTTGGTCATCACTAGTTGGTTTTTGGCTGTTTGTTTTGTTGGTTTTTTTTTTTTAAACAGATTTCCTCATAGTAAAGTGGTTACAAAATTAGTGCTAGTGACCATGTTAAATGTTATCAGTAGGACCAGAGAAAAGTGAGCATGCATTTCCTGAGCTGAATGCCCTTATTCTAGAAGATACTTGCACCCTTGCTGTCAAAACCTGTTACTTCATGTGGCTACGTAGATCGGAAGGGACTTTGAAATTCTCATGCATACTAAGACATGCTACTTTCTCTATTTGATTTTTTTTTTTTTTTAGCCTTTAAAGCTTGCAGAGTTATGAAATGTTATGAGACTCCTAAGCTTCGCCAGTAGGTACTGTAAGTTGGGTTTGTATATGTGCTCCTCAACAAGACAGCAAATGGAAATGTATAATTATAGACCATTGCAGCGTGGGGAGGGATTCATAAATGGCTGATCTGTAGCTGGGAGTGATTTTGAGGTGTAACCTTGAGACTGACTTGCATGCATGAATTAATTTTGAAGACTGAGTGAATAGCTGTTGGTAAGACAAGATGAAAAATGTTCTTGCCCTGCTGACTGACCTTCTGCAGATCGAGGCTGGTTTTCCACAGAGAAGTGCTAGCAAGGAGAATGGCTTATGCAATTTGTTGTCCTAATTTGCATATTTATTCAAGTGTATCTTCCCAGTGACCTCCTAATAGCTGAGCAGTGTCAGATGACAGCGCTTTTGCTGTTGTTGATGTTTTCCAGGGTGTCTGGCTTGCTTGTTCAGGAAACGGGAAGGGCCAGGCTGGGTTTCTCTCCAGGCAAAAGCAGTCAGTGGGGCTATAGGAAAAAAACCTTCTTACCTGGCTCTAAACCAGAGTGTTCATACATGTATCTTTAATTTTCTGGAGCAGAGCAGAGGGATCAGGAGAGATGGGCAGCAATCCAAGCGTTACCAAGGATCTGGGTCTGGCCTTGGTGAGAGAGAAAGTCTTTTGGATGCTCAAGCCAAAGCTTGTGAGACTCACCTGGCACTGATGAGGCTGGAGGACATGTCCCTTTTACCACTCTTGCTGGTTATTGATGACATACCCATGCACTGAAGCTGAGGGGAACAATTCTTTTTGCAAATAGTGAAGAGCAGCTTTCACAAGTGGCAGAGGCTCAGGGTGGGAATCAGAACTAACTCCCTCTCTTGTCACAGCTTTGCACTTTGGTGTTCCTGTCTTTAACCACTACCCTTAAATGAGATGTGCTGCTTCTTCATTATCAGCTAAGATTCGAAAGGAATTTGGGGTTAAGTACTTTCATGTTGTGCGAAATTTAGGGGGAGTTTTTGTTAATTCAGATGCTGTAGTAAGATGAGGTAGAAGCAAACATCTGGTCATCTGGCTTCACATTCACCAGCAGCTTAAAAGACCCAGGGATCTTTACCTGTTTCCAGATGGATTGTCTGCAGTTTGAGATTTGCTGTAAGGGTGATCTCTTTAATACCAACGTGTGATTTATTTATTTATATATTTTTAAATATTGTTCTCAATATATTCCTTTATTTATATTAATAAATAGGTTGTGGTATTCCGTCATGCCAGTTGGATATTTGAGAAATAATTTGTTCTTACCAAAATTCTGAAATATTTTGGCAGCTCAGCTGGATCAAAATAAATTTTGATTTAAAAAATAATGCGTGGTATGTTTACTTGAATCAAAATGTTGCAAAGCAATGAACTAGTGGATTAAATACAAATTTGGAAAAGCGATGCAATATAAATATACTATCTACACAGAATATTTTTGAGGACTAAATTTATATTAGGCTTCTGTTTGGATTTTACTTGAAAGCAGTACTTTTAAATACTTAGGGATTGTAATCTTCTGCTGGTATGTGACCAAGGCAAGTCTTCTGGGAAGTGCACTCAGCCTTAGAAGTAGTAGCAAGTGGAGCAGAAGCAGGCAGGCAGGAGCAAGCAAGAAACCACAATGTTTCTTTGAAGTCCACTTCTTTCTCCTCCTTTTCCCTTGTAAAAATACATACCTTTTATAGAATTACAGTATTATTATCCTGTACTGTAGAAAGAACTTTTGGTATCTTTTTAATAAATTAATTTAATGACAGAATAGATCTAGATAAGATATGAATATCTATGCTCAGCAGTTTTTCTGGGAGTAATGAGCTTTGACAAATTAAATAATGTCTAAGGTTTTTAAGTTTAAGGTTTGTAAGTACTGTCTTATTTTCAAAAGAACATCTTACCATATAAACATGGTTTCTGTCTTGTTTTGTCACTGATGTCCTTGCCAAACAGATTTCAAAAGCAAAACACAGGGATATAATTCAGTATCTGTCTCTCTCTCCCCCTGTCTAGATTATCAGCGTCTGATGACGGTGGCAGAGGGAATCACAACGCTGCTGTTCCCGTTTCAGTGGCAGCATGTGTACGTCCCCATCCTTCCTGCCTCTCTCCTGCATTTTCTGGATGCTCCTGTTCCCTACCTGATGGGGCTGCAGTCTAAGGAGGGAACTGACCGCTCCAAGCTGGAGCTGCCTCAGGAGGTCAGTCTCTGTCTTTGGGGTTGCTATCCTGAAGCGTGTTATTAATATGTGTGAATTCCTGCTGGAAAATGCCGTGCCTGGTGTTAGGAGGCCTCTCTGGCGTTGTGGAGACTTTTTGTCAGCAGGATTGAGATAGTAGGGGGATTCTCTGCAGCCCTTCCTGGTCCATTTCTGAATTTAATGAGTACCACTGGTTGTCTTGACTTCTGCTTTTTGCTGTGATGCTGAAAGTTTCTCTGCTTTCCCTGCATCACATGCTCCCCCAGGTTCTGTTACTCTGTCAGTGTCACAGTCCTATTGACAGAGGGCTAAAGAGCATTTCATTCGGGGATGATCTTTATGGATCTGGATCTCAGGTGCAGTTGCTAGATGGTGTAAACCTGTCCCCCTGCTGCTGCTGCTACAAAGCATGCCCTGTCCTGCCAACCTCGTCCTATCCATTGTGAGCCCGTGTGTTCATGGCTGGGTTGAGGTCTATTACTAGACCAGCATGCTGGCTTCAAACAAGCCAGATTTGCATTGATACTGTGCCTGTGAACCACTTAGAGAGGAAAAAAAAGGAAGGAGAGGCCATCTTCCTCATTTGGGTGTTAAAATCCTAGGTGATGGTAGTGAGTAAAATGGATATTTTTCTCCTTGAAATTTGACCAGGATGGTGAAAACTGCTTCACATTCTAATTTGGTTATACAGCAAAGTCTTTGGGATGTGGCTAACCTGTCTGCATTCCAGATGGTGACTGGAAGCAGAGCAAACCATGCTTTTTAACTTGGGTTTCTTCTTAAAATCGGTGGGAACACCAAAAATAACTGTTCATATGGCAGTATGACAGTGGCAGAGCTGAGCTCAGCTATGTGCAGAGACCTCTCCTGGGAGCAGAGTCCCTAAGGCTTGCAAATATGTCCTCTTACTTAGAAGGCAGGTTGGAAGCAGCAACCGAGGAGAATATGCTGGAGAGAGAGTTTGTATGTGGAAGTGGAGGGATACACACAGGATAAGGATAATACGTTTTTTTAAAAAGGTCTGTTTCAAATATTACATGGAGGGGACTGAGTCTTAGCCTCAGTGGCATGTAACTGCAAATCAATTTTTACCTCATGGGTGCAATCACCAAAGCACATGAAGTTTGCATTGATGAGGAAATGGAGCTGGTATCTAGCTACGCTCCTCGGTAAAATCATGCTAATATTATATAATTACTGTGATTTTAAAAATTATTAGTCACATGCTTTTAGTTGGTGGATTAAGCTGTCATTTTCCTTAAATTAAAGTTTTAATGTGACAGGCTTGAAGTATCGCTGGAATAACAAATTAAGTATCACCAGGGAGAGAAGAGCAATAGTGGGGCAGAATCTGCCCCCCACCCCTGATGTTTAACAAATGAGTGAAAAAATCAGCATTTATGAACACCACAGGTCCAGTAACTATGGGAGAGGGAAAGAAAGAAGGCATAATGAACAGACAAGATCTTAATCTCAAATTCCTGTAGACGGTAAAAAACCGAAAAATCCTTCAGCATGCGAGCAGTGGTGAAGTGCTGTTCGCTTTAGCACTGCTTTGTTGTTCAGGCCAGGGGCTAGCTTTTCAAGCTCTTGCTCTAAATATAAACCATTTGTTTGTTAGAGATAAAAATTCTAACAACTGGCCATCATGCTGTCTTAAGGTTACTAATCTCTCTGCTTTAACTTTAATCATCAGATGTTTTTGAAGAGAGAAGTGCGACCAATTCCCCCGGGGTTTTCTGAATCCAAATCTCATTTTTCAAATTTTGTAAATGATATGCAGAGCTGAAATTAAAAAGCCTTTGAAATGAAATATTGATAGATAAGAAGGCAGTCCCTGAGCTAAAGAACCGTACTGATGCATACCACAACTCTTTAATAGCTGCATAGTTAAATAAAGCAAATCATTTTGTAAGAAGAAATGCTTTTCTTTGTACAGACTGAATTTAATATGAAAAAGGGAGCTGAAGGGACACTTCTGCTTCACCAAATGAATCCTAATACCCTTTAAAATATCTATGTGAAAGGTGATTAATGTCAAACATGTCCCTGAAATATCCGATATATTATAAACATGTTTACTGTGGAATGTCTTGTTCTGCTGAAAATTAACCTTTTCAGAAAAGGAGGAAAACAAGTCATTTCTGTTCACATAATCTGAAGATTAGTCTACAGTGTTTGCTAAGAAGTAAAGAACAGTCAAAGTGCCTTGGAGAAGGCGGAGGAGCTGTGCTAGTGGTCAAATCAAGCTAACAAAGACCTGCTGCTGCTGTCCTGTGGGTTTCTGCATCTCCCATTCTGCAGCTTTATGCCAGGGTGAAACCTGTCAATGCTCAGCAGCTTGGGAATCTGACCTGGTTTAAGATTTTACTCAGCACAGTGCGCTCAGACAGCGAATTTCAGATGTAAGCCTCAGTTCAGAAGATCAATTACTGTTTTTCATTCTGCTATTATTCCTGAGGGTGCATTTGCCATGTAATTAATTTTTATATGGGGTTCTTCCATCCCTCCATTGACATTTTCCTAGTAAAAGTATCTGCTCTGCTAGATTAATGTCTTCACTTAACTTTAATCTTACCGGCTGAGATCCATCTCCATTCATAGCAAAGCTAAAAGCACTCTCTTTAAATCTCAGGCAGAGGAATTGCCAAGATTAAAAGCCTCCATGGAAACAGGGGGTCAGGGGAGTGGGGAAATAGGGCACTATTTCCAGTGGACAGGCTGTACTCAGACATGATCCCAAAGGATTTACATGGGACCCTCTTCTGTAATTTGTTCCTAGCAATGTCATCTTTCTCACTGAACATCTCGTTCCTCGGTAGCACAGGTACAGAGGCTTCTTGCAATTGGATCATGGTAAAATAAATGGGCCCATGAGGTGCAGTAATTCACACAGAGGGTATTTACAGGGGCTGAGAATTTTATTTTACCCTACTTGCTGCTGTGTCCTTGGTTGGTCTGGGAGGGCTTATCAAATCTTTGTAGTGCAAAGTTTGGGATCTGTAAGTCGTGATGTTACAGGAGAGGGCAGGAGACTTTATTTATTCATTAAGTCATTGTCATCCAGTTGGCCCTGAGCTTGACTGAAGTCTGAAATGTCACAGGCTAGACAACACAGCTAAAGTCTCCTCTGTGTGTGAGCACTTACCCTTCTATCTTGAAGCACGCTGGGAAAATAAGGCTGCATCACAGAGAAGCCAATTCAAGTGTCCATTTTGAAATTTTTCTTTGTATTTCAGGCAAACTTGTGCTTTGTGGACATCGATAACCATTTTATCGAACTGCCAGAGGAATTCCCCCAGTTCCCCAACAAGCTGGAGTTCATCCAGGAAATCTCTGAGGTCCTCCTACAGTTTGGGATCCCCCCGGAGGGCAACCTACACTGCAGTGACAGCGCCACCAAACTCAAGAACTTGGTTCTTAGCGACTTGGTGAACGACAAGAAGAACGGGAACATCCCCAGCAACGCCCTCAACATGTACGAGCTGCTGAAGGGCAACGAGACGATCGCCCGCCTGCAGGCCCTCGCCAAAAGAACGGGTGTGACGATGGAAAAAATCACAACTCCCCTCACAGAGAAGGAGAAGGATGGCAAGTTGTCATGCGAGGAGCTGGAGCTGAGGGACTACAAACTGAACGTGCAGCTTCGCGAGGTTTTCGCCAACCGCTTCACGCAGATGTTTGCAGACTACGAGGCTTTTGTCATCCAGGCTGCCCCCGACATGGAGTCGTGGCTGACAAACAGGGAACAAATGCAAAACTTTGACAAAGTAAAGATAGCCGTGTATTCGTTTTTCCACCTAAAAGTGCTTTTGAGGGGGAGGGAGCATAGCTGTGTTATGTATACACAGCCTGGGCACTCTTTAATCTGCCGTTCTTCCTCTGCCTCACCGGGAGATTTGTCCATTCTCATTACACAGGCCCACATCACCTGCCAAAGCACATCAGTGCACATCCATGGAGCCGGTCAGAGCTGTCCCAGCTGGCACAAACCAAGCTGGCAGGCTTCTGCCTGCTGATGGGGCTACTCCTCTGGCTTTGGTGGAAGGGTAGCAATGCAAAGTGACTATTTTTTCTGTCTGTCTTTTTTTTTTTTTTTTTTTGAGAGGACAGATGCACACATGAGACAAAAACCAAATCCAGCCTTTCATGTTACCTAAACTCACAGTAGAGGTTGTTGGTAATGGGTAGTGTTGTTCTGAAGGTCATCACTTTGGTGTGGCACAAGAGTACTGTTATGACTCCATTACAGTGTGTATAGAAGAGTGAAAAGGAAGCTGAGATTAGAAATGGAGAAATAGAGAC
The DNA here is from genome assembly GCF_003945725.1 of Corapipo altera. Classification (NCBI taxonomy): domain Eukaryota; kingdom Metazoa; phylum Chordata; class Aves; order Passeriformes; family Pipridae; genus Corapipo; species Corapipo altera. Next base: position 7,500,215 of record NW_020884873.1, on the reverse strand, counting down.
AGCAGGCTAGCAAAAGGAATGAGAAATGTTGGGAAGCTCACACAGTTGCTCTTTCTTAGGGACTGCAAAGTAGATAGGGCTTTTAGCCATCAGCTTTTTCAGATACAAGTCCTTCTCTAAGGAGAATGTTAGAAGGGTAAGCAATGAGGAACAGGCTATATACTGATCTGAGTCAGTTTTTGATAAAAAAACCTGCTGCCTTGCCTTTTATTGGTTTGTTTGTATTCAGGCATTAAACAGTGCAGCATCCAAAAGAAGGGGGAAATTTAGGCAATCTCTGCTAGTACTTCTACAATAAAATGGGCTGTTAATTTTAGGGTTTTCAAAGCTCAGTTAGAGATGTAGGCACACAGTCAGTTCTAATTGGAAATTCGTGATTAATTGCCCTGTGTAACATCACAAAAGAGCATTAGCTGAAAGGCACTTGTGCATCCCTTGATATGTATGACACCTTAATATGGGATATGATCCCAAGCTGGAATGCCCAGACCAGAGGTCCCAAGTGGGCACACATGGTGGTGTTCTGGCATGTGTTGCACAGGGCTTGTTCCTGTGAGTGATAGCTGCTAGGTTGCTTTGCAAAAGCTGGCAGCGTGAGCATTTCTTCAGTAACTCCATTTCCCCTTTGCTCCAGCTGTTAGGAAGCCTCCCTGACTGCTTATTTCTCACTGTTGTGACCAAAGAGGTGACCTGTGAACCAAACCCCTTTAGTAGATGGAGTCAGAACCTATCTGAGAGGTGGTTTTATGGTGGGAAAGCCTTGCCCAAGCCTTCCTGCTGGCTGCTGGATCGGTTTGCTACTGCAGGATGACTCGTCATGTCAGCGCTGGGTGGGAACATGGCACTAACCAGCTGTTCTGTATTTCAGGCTTCCTTCCTTTCGGACCAACCTGAGCCTTACCTCCCATTCCTTTCACACTTCATCGAAACACAGATGTTTGCAACCTTCATAGATAATAAGATAATCTCCCAGTGGGAAGAGAAGGACCCTTTCCTACGAGTTTTTGACTCCCGAATTGAGAAAATAAAGCTGTATAATGTAAGGGCCCCTGCACTGAGGACATCCAACTATCAGAAATGCAGCACTTTGAAGGAAGCAGGTACGTCCAGACGGGATAGTAAGATATTCAAAAGTACAATGTTAGCCACAAAGAAATATAGGTCCTCAGTCACTTGAGCATTGCAGTCAATGAGGAAGCTCTAGAGCTACCTGAGGAGGGCTCAGCAGTGCCGTTATCTTCCCTAAGCAAAAACTTCAGCATGCTTTTGAACACCAGCAACAGCGTGAGCCTTTACGTTCCCTTTGAGCTCACCTGGGCTGGTGCCATTAATAAACACAACCCAAACCATGGCACTGGGCTCAGGGTTTCTCATTTCAGGCAGCTCCTGTTCTGTTGCCAGGAGAGCTTTCCTTCGCCGTGGTGGTGGGACCAGTGCCAGCCACGCCAAGGAGTCGAGCGCCAGTGCCTGCTCCACTGGCCTTGTCTACCCCTTCCCATAAAAAGACCTTGTTTTACCTTATGCCATTTGGTTAGAGCAGCAGGGGGTGCTGGGGATGTAATCCTCTGTGGCATATTTAGTACCTTCAGCAGTAGAGTTCACTGTTAACGAACAATAACACTGTGTACTGAAGGCTTAGATTATTTTCCATTACAGTCACAGGATGCATTTTCAAATTATACTGGAGTTACTTACTCAGTACATGTACAAGTATTTATTTCATTTCTAAGTAATACAGGGAAATTATATTCTTAAATTTGTTGGGATATATATTAATAAACTGAGGAAAACACATTTCTCATGGGGTTCTTTTGTTTAACTCCTTCAGAATGTTTTACATGTTATAAAAATGGCAGAAATAGAAATCTCTGTGTGCTTAACTTTTTCTGTCTAAACCCAATTCTAATTTGCAGGTCAACTGTCTATTCAGCGTCTAGTTTTGGCAGATATTGTGGCACCAGAACCTCATTTTCTATCTTGTGAAAAGCAGCAACCTGATAGTAATACCAACTTTCCTTCATATTTACCATTCACAATATATATCACCTCAGCACTGATCCAGCACCTGTTTGTTTAACCTGCTGTTTTCAGAACCCTTCAAACCCTCTGACCCCACACTACCCACTCCTTTTCTCCAAAATGGAATCATACAAAGTGATTTTTATTTTTATTTTTTTTAAAGGGGAAAAAAACCCTGCCAAGTTTCTAATGATAATGTATGTAAATCTTATGACAGTTTCTTTCCCATCACAGTTTTATAAACTAGGAAATGAGTTCTGTGTTGTTCTTGAAAAATGGAAAAGGGGTTTAGCTTCCACATTTTGCATATTTATTCACTAGTTGTGATAAGCCAAAAGAACAGGCCTACCCATTAATGGGTGAGCTATAAAGAGTTGAATATTAAAGTTGCTAATTAAATGTTCAATTCCCTCATACACCCCAATCCTTCACAAGTTCATCTGACTCAGTGTTGAGAGGGTGACAGGTTTTATTTTCATCCTGCTCAAGATTTGAGATTGAAACCCTCGTTTCCTTGAAGCAAACAACTGAGCATTAGTCTCAGCAGAGCCAGGATTCCCAGGGAGTCCTCTTTCCATAGCCTCCTCTGTTTCCAAGCATCTGTTCATCTTGTTGATGCTGCTCAGGCCCTGCTACAGTTGGCTATGGTTTTTTGACGGCCTGTCACCCAGTAATGGCATATCTGATTTCAGGAGGAGGATCATTGTAGGTGCCAGATGTTTGCAAAACTCAGGTTTCCTCCCGCCATGCATCTGCCCAGGGAGATGTGTCTGGGCAAAGCGAGGTGCCTGGTCCCACAGAGAGTTGCAGCTGGCCTCAGAGGTCTCCGTTCTGCTGAAGGAGCCTTGAAACCAAGCAAGGAATTGCAGGGAATGGTTACACTGCACTTGCCAATTCATAATGCATCCCAGAGGCTCCTGTAAATACCTGCTTACTTAACAGCTAACCTGCTTGTGCCAGCGCTAGTTGTGTTGGGTAAAGAAACTAAAAGCAAAATTAAAAAAAACCCCAAGTGTCTCCTCACTTCTGTAAGCGACAGATTTCCGTGTCTGAAGTCACTATTTAACTGTTTCAGCGGGTCTTCAGGGATGTGAGCATGACCCCTCCTGTTGTGGCAGCGCGTGCCCTCAGGTGGTTCTCTAGTGCAGTTTTCACCTGTGACTGTAACTTGCAGCCCAGTCCATCGAGCAGAGGCTGATGAAGATCGACCACACAGCAATCCACCCGCACTTACTCGACATGAAGATCGGCCAAGGGAAGTACGAACAAGGATTTTTCCCAAAGTTGCAGTCGGATGTCTTGGCAACGGGACCCACCAATAACAAGTAAGCACAGGTTTTGTTTTCTGTGTTTAAAAGCACATTTCTTGTACAATAGGTTCAACATTTGAACAGAAGTCCTAATTTTGGATGGCATATTTCCAGTTTATTGAACCCAGCAACTCTTTCCATTTCTGGTTTGCATGGGCTATTATTTTTGAAGTTATAACTATAATTTGGGTTATGTTAGGAAGTGTCAGCTCTGGTTTGGGGAAGACTCCTCAGAACTGTTTTCTGTTAAGTGGTAAGTACTCTCTCTTCTCATATATATTTTTAGCTTTACCATTGCTCTTATGAATTTAAAAGTAATTTCTTTGCTGGTTTGCACTGAGTAGGATAATTTTGAAACCCAAGCCAAAATTCAGATTCTGAAAGAAATTTTGGCACTGAAACCTTCACACCATCATGCAGAATGAAATTAATGCCCTCTCTGTTCCTCTCTTTTCTTTAACTGTTATGACATGACCCAGAGATTTTTGTAGCTCTCTTTTAGTTTCCTCATTGGAATACCCTGGAAGAATAACTTGGTGAAGGTAGAAGGGATGTGGTTCTGTTCCTGGGTTTCTCTTTTAAGTCTGATAAGGTTCTGTGGTGCCCTTTGATATTAAGGTAGGGGTACCTATAGCTATGTAATTGAGCGTGCCAGTACATAGTTAATGTACCTAATGTAAAATGACAACCTGGAATACTGATACACTTTACATTTGTACAGTTATAATACAAAGTAAGTGCTGTGAGTTTTTTTAATCTTTCTTCCTTCAAACACTCCCCCAAGGGGGTTTCTCCCTCTTCAAAAATGAAATATTTGTGTACCAGTGATCACAAATTCATTAAATTATTCGCTCAAGCTCTCACTTCCAGTTTCTGTGGTAAGTCAAAGTGTGAGAGCACAGATAAATCCAAAAGCCTCAAAAGCTACAATTGTCCAAATGTTAAAGCAAGTTCTTGTTTGAGATATGTGCATGCACACAAGGTACTCTGAGCTGCTGTATGAAGTTCCCACTCATTTCTATTTATACACCTTTTGTGCACCCCAGTGCTATCTAATCCCTTTTTAATAACCTGCTGGGAAAAAGATTTGCAAATGGTACCCTTTAGGATTTGATGTTTAAAGAATTGCAATTCTTTAACAGAAATTTAAAAAAAAAAAAGGAGAAAAAGAGCTACATGTATTTCAAAGGTCCTTTGTTTGCAGTCATCCTCCAAATGGAGACAAAAGTTTATGGGTAATGGTCCCTTGAGGAATGGAGGATTTCTTCATCTTGTGGGATGCTGTATTTAGCAGTCTGCCTCTTATCCTTATAATGTTTCAGTTTTACAGTGTCAGTAACAGTGTGAGTGTGCCCAGCCTGCTCGAAGTTGTTATATCTTCTGGCTCTATTGCAGCATCTTATCTATGAATAAGCATCAAATTAAAAATAGTTTTCCTATGTCTTTTGAGATGCTTCTGTTAGATTGGTACCTACTCTAAAATGTGACTCTAACTCCTCGAGTGATAATTTTGATTTAGATTGCAGCATGTTTCAGAATTTGTAAGTACAAAACTCCCATTACTTATCGCAAAGTGATGTCAAAATGACAAATGTTTGAAAGTCCTCCAGTTGTATATTGCCAAAAAGGTTTGTAATTGAAAAATCTCAAGACCATCTGTTTATATCTTTCTGCTTCCTGATTTTCATGTGAGCAGCTGAGAGGACGTTCTCTCCCTTTTCAGATGTGTAATTCTGCTGAATTTACACCCATGCATAAAACAGATAGCTTTTTCATGCTCCTTGCAAATACAGGGAGTCTTTTGACCACAAAGCATGAGTCTTTTGACCACAAAATCAACTGAAGTATAGTCTTCCATTAATTTGAATTTCCCAGTGTATAATTCTCGGAGATACGTTTTATTTGCTTGTAGGACTGGACCTTTGCATGTGGGTGCGGGGTAAGAGAACATTTCAGCTGCATTCCCAGACACTTCAGATGTAGCTATTGTGTGTTTATATTATCAAGTTAATGCAAAGGATATTGTTATGTCAATGAGAATTATTTTTGCAGGCAGCTTCAGTTTAGTATAGCAAATTTTGTCCTGAATATTGTAAGGAAGTGTATTTGGAGGGGGAAAAAAAAATCCATTCCCGTGTTTCAGTCAGTTGTTGCTGAACAGTAGCAAATAAACCAATTCAAAGCTGTTTTGCTGAAAAGCTCAGCTCAGTGGCCAGCAATCAGGTACTTATTGCTTCCCTGTCTGGGCTGATAAACTGACTAGAGCTCATAATGTTCCTGTAACCAGGCAGAGCACTAAAGATACGTCTGTCAGTCGCTGGGCTGTTATATATGTAATATGTTACTTCAAAATCACAGATAAAATGCAAACAACAAACACTTTTAGTTTCAGTTCTAGATCCTGTATTTAATCCCAGAAAACCACGTTGCCTAGGTGGGCAGAAATTGTGTTTGGGAGGTGTCTGGCACTTACTTGCTGGGGGCTTGGAGGGCAGGGCTTGGGCACAGAGGTGGGGTCGACAGGCACATAGGATTATTTAGGATTATAGAATCATTTAGGTTGGAAAAGGCCCTGAAGATCATAGAGTCCAACAGTAAACCTGCCACTGCTAAGATCACAGTTTGAACCTGAGCCCTAGCCAGACTGGGATTAAGGTTTGTTTCAGTACAAACCTGACAGGGATGGTGGAACTGAGAGTAAGAACTCCATGGGAGCAGAAGGCAGGCCTTTAAAGGTTCCTTAGGGACAACATTAGGCATGGGGATCCTGAACCTATCTAAACAATGAGGGCTTAAAAAGGGAAGCTTCCTGCATGGATAAATGATAAAAAAGAGAGAATCAGAGTAAATAGTCAGTTTTGATGCTGGAGGGTTGATCACATTAGGATGTGTAAGTGTTAAAGAAGTCTGTCAATCAAAGGAAGTCCACTGATGTTTCATCTATCAGCCCACGACCGTGCTTAGCAGCGTGCTTTGCCCCACTTCTGTCACTCAGCTGCCTCCTCCTGCTTCCCCTTTACAGGTGTCCTTTAAAGGACTGGACAAGGGGATGAACCTGTGCTCTCTGGCCCCAGCCAGCATCAGGCTCTTGCTGCTTTCTCTCACCTGCTTGGTCATTTCTGGATCAGGAGAGCATCTGTTCTTACACTTGCTCCTGTTCTTACCAGCTGTTAGGGTGTAGGTACCTACCCAGTGTCATTTAGGGCTGGTGTTCACCTCTTCCCCTGTGGTGGTGTGTGGAAATGTTGACTTGCTCAGCTAAAGAAGAACTTCAGTGAAAAAAGCTTCCAAACTTCAGTTTACTGAAAAGAAATGAAAAGTTTAAAGGTAAGCAAATAATTTAAAAAAAAAAACAAAACAATAATCAAAACCACTAAAACCCACAAACAAACAAACAAAACACTCCACCCCAGCCCCCTAGCTCCATAAAACTGGAGAACAGGGTCCCAGGTATATGATTAGTTTCCCTAATCATCTTTTTGATCAAGACCACAGAACATGGATAGCTGCAGAATATGCTGATCTAAACTTAAATGAAAGATGATTACTGTTGTATCCAAATTTTTTCTATAACTTAAAGGAATATTACTTTTCTGTAAAGAAAACAGCAATTCATCCCAGCTAGCAGCAACTGAACAAAAATCACCTCACCCAATTCTGTTCTCTTTCCCATCAGGCGGTGTCCCACTTGAGGGACTCCCTCTGCTCTCATTGCCTTTGATACATCCCCCACGTCATGGGAAAACCTTCTGAATCTGCAGAGAGCAGCTGCAGCTTCCTCTGGGTACAAAAGCATCCCCCATCATGCTGCTCTAACCTTGTAAAGCAGTGGCTTCTGCAGAAGTCCTCCTAGAAAGCGTCCCAGGAGAAAACAGGCTGCAGTCCCTTAGGCAATTTGTCTGTTATTCTGGAAAAGAGCTGTGGTTTCCAGAGTCCTCATTTCCTTTCTCAAACCTCAGCACCACACTGTGGTTTCTACATGTTCCCTTCTTCCTCTTCTGTGTGCGTTTTCTGCCAGGCTTTTAAAATTGTAGCTGGGGCTCTACTGACTGATGCATTTGCAATGATCCAGGAGTGGAATTTGAATGACAAAAAACCAAGCTACATAAACACTTCATGGTTTCTGATTAGCTAATTGTTAAATTAGGGGGAATATGCTTACAGTGCAAAATTAAAACAATGAAACAAGCTGTGTTTTCAACCTAATTGATTACCTTGTAACTTAATTTGTACTAAGAAGCTTGATAAATGAGATTAAATATTGCAGAGGAAAACATTGATTGTGCACAAAGCATGGGAATATATTTGCATTCTGGTGATTTGAAGTGAATGCCTGCAAAGAACAACTGAGCTGATTTTTTTCTTATAGCTTTTGGTTTTCAAATGAAGGTTTTGCTTTGTTACACATTTACAAAATGGCTTAAACTACCCTCTTTTGCTTTCCTTTCTCTTTAGGTCTTTTTTCTCTTGTCTTCATTATCTGAGCCCTGCTTTCCTCCTTGCTTACTTCCCTGACCAGCCTGTTTCCTCTTCCTACCCTGGCCATTTCTCTCTCCTGAGTCCTCTCCCTTATATCCCAGCTTTGTCTGTCCTCTGTGTCCTGCCTGACTTGCAGCAATCCCCAAAGGAGGGCACAGTCTGAGTCTTCAAGCACAAATCCTGCTATACTTGGCCCCCTAACCTCAGGCTTTAGCTGAGTGATGAGTTGCTCTTGCCCATGAAGCAGATTTCAAAATTCTTTGCTTTCTCCAGGCATTTGTTCCTGATCTGTATTTTGCTGATCTCACCACTGTGTGTGTCAGTATTTATTTGTAAAAATCATGCACTAGGAGTGTATGAAGTTGGTTCTTTTTTGTGCTCCAGTTTATGGCACAACTTGTGTGGACACTGTCCTGTGGCCTCCACCATCAGCCCCCTCCTCCAGCTGGGAACTGTCCAGGGCTGCCTGGTGCTCTGGTTCTCCTCATTTTTAAATAGGAGTGCTGCTTGCTTGTTACTAACATTTAACATCAGTTAATATTTTTTAAGAAAATATTATATATGTGTATATATATATATAAAATGCAGAGGAGTCAGTGAATCTCTATATGATGACAGAATTTGTTCTGGTTTTAACTGAACTAGTTTTTGTATGAGAGATTGTCTTTTTTTCACTGAGTAGTTCATATTATGTGGTCTTTTATTACCTCCCTATCTGCTGGGTACCATTTCAAGGCTGTCTATTTTCAATTAAGCTTTTTTTTTTTTTAATCAAACCAGACAACTGCATTTTCAAGTAATATAGCATAGCATCTCTGCAGTGCATCTAAATGAGCATGAAATGAGTCAGCAACGAGCATCCCCACACAGCTCTGATGTTATTTAAACTTTGTGAGTAGTAAAAGCTCACCTTTTACATATGAAAATCTGAAAGATGCAGTTACTACACAAAAGGTAACCTAATACGGCAAACCACTGACAGGTGCAATGAAAACAGGAACCACTTGTATTTAAATACATGCATTTTTGAGAATAAGGTGTGACTGACAATCTGTGCTTAAAAATGGTTTCTGAGATAGGAAATATGTGCTGTAGTGACTTGGAACCTGATGGGCAAGTCTCCTGAACTGCTGATTCTCTGCTCAACTTGTGCAAGGTGGGGAAAGTGCAACTAACTTCTCTGAGTTAATATATCATTTTAACACAGCTCTGCAGAATTAAAGTTCTCAGGGAAAACTGCATCGAATCCTTGCATTCTCTGTTCCATTTGCTCTCCCCTGAGCAGTGCTACTGTCTCAAGGGACTTTGCAAATTAAATACTGCTTAGGACAGTGGTTCCTCGGGGCTCCAGAGGTGATGCTGCTGGTTTGCTACCGCTCTTCCTTGCAGAGGATGGCGGTTGTGGGTGCCACCCTTTTAAATCCCTTCTTTTCATGTAAACTGATGAGACAGCCTGTCAGTGCAAGACCACTCTCTTTAAAGCATTTTGCTCATCTTTGTCCACCCGATGAGCAGTTTCAAAGCTTTCCTGTTCCACCCTACATCAGAGCTGGGAAAGGTGCATGTCTCTCTCTGAGCCTTCATTCTCCTTACCACAGAGCAGTGTTTGTGAAGCAGATTCATAGTGTGGATCTCCTCCCCTGTCAGCCCCGTGAGCTCCATTGGGTGGAGCTCAGTTTTGACATTCCTTTTAATTTGTTTGGTCTGACATGTATTTGATTTGGAATCTCTGTGCAGTCCCACACAAACTGCATCTGAACCGAAGCAGTTTGCATGTGCAGCCTGTGTGTGTTTAATGTATGGAGGCTGCATGCATGCTTTAGGGAGATTTGGTGGAGGGTGTAGTACAGGTATGTGCTAATTTGTGGATACAGAAACAAAGATCACTCTTTGATGGGCATATTTAGGTAGAAAGGGTATTGTCATGATTTGCAGACCTAAGTAGCAGTCTGCCTCATGAGATGGTTTAGATGAGGAGATTTAGGTTCCGTCCTATAGACAAGTGCATTTGTCTGCTTCCTTCTCTTTTAACACTGTAAATAGATTGTAAATTACGATAGTGACTTTCATGGTGATGCCAATATTGGTTAAATCCATCTGTGAATGATGTTCTCTAGCAGCATGTTCATGTGTTGCAGTATATATCCTACCTATTAAACTCATGTCTGGTTTGGGTAGACATAATTTCTTCATTTCTCCATAGAGCTTTAAAAAGCAGGGTGGGGAAAAGGGGAAGAGAGAGAGAGAGATGTACACAGTCTTGCAATACAACACAGCCAGTCCCTGGTGTGAGGCTGCTGCTTTGCTAGATTGTTTCTGACAGCTTTGATGCTGACTACCTTATCACTTTTGTTATAGAAATTAAGCATCACAGGTTAAGTATCTTCTTTTGCAAGTGTCACTATTGCATTTCCTCCAACCTCTGCAAACATATTCCTATGCTTGTTGTGTCTCATTTGATATTAAACAACACTGACTGAAATGTACTGTTTTTGTGCTAGAAGGATCTTATTATGAGATGCCTTCATTTCATTTCTCTATATTGAACAGAGCACAGTCTTCCTTGATCCCTCCTCTGAAATATCCCTGCTTTCTCATGGTCCCTGAATGTGACGACCATTCATCTGTGAACATGGGAGTTATATACAGGCAGACATACTGAAACAAACTTTTTCTCACTTCTCCATATAGGCAGTTTGTCCCTGGGCTCCCCACAATACTGTGCCTAAGCTGTATCTGCTTAATCCCCAGAGACTTGGTGCTTGTAGCAATGCCTCCGCTGTGAGGAATAAATGAAACATGCCTGTAGTCCATGCTCACGGCTCTACCAGCAAAAAATAAAGGGGAGAGGGCATTTTGTGGGTCAGGAAATACTTGGGGAGCATTCAGGCTGAGCAGCAGCACTGCAGTGCTGTGCACTCCCAGGTGCCAGGCTCATCCCTCCAAGGTAGGGACCAGCCAGGAGGGCTTGGTCTCCTCAAGTACCTGCTCCATAAGGACATGGGTGGTAGTGGTTCAGCTGAAAAGCCCAAGACTAAGGGCTGACAAGCAGGTGTTTGCTGGTGGGATTACAGCTTTTCTCACTGCTTTGGCTGAGGTGTGAATACAGCAGTAGCTGACGGCAGTGCCAGGAGAAGCACCCGGATGGGATTTCGGCAGCTCAGGGAAGGTGGTGTGGCTGCTGGGATGGGCTTTTATACCCCTTAAAATCACTCTGAGTAGTCAAAAGGAGAGGAAGAGTAATTTAAAATGCAGTTGCTGCTTGTAAGAGGAGTGGTTATTATAATATTGAAGCATTGTTTTGGGAAAATTCTATGTGGCCCAGTAAAGAAAAGGCTTTAAAAGATTTAGCTGCTTAATCCTGCTTATCTGCTGTTAGATCTTCACGAAATCTCCTGGAGAGATTCAGAGCAGCATCTCAATGCACAGACCTCACTCAGTGTCTCAACAGCTCCTCTTCCTCAGCTTAGAGGTTGGGGAAGAAGGAACGTGCAGCTCATTGCGTATGTAATTGCTCCAGCTAATGAGCAGCAGTCATTTTTTTCATTAACACCCAATGATCTTTACATTTGTATCCTTAAAATGTTCAAATGGTTCTGATTAATAATCTGGAGAATAGTCTGTGCCTTCTCCCAGATGAAGTGCGGCACTGGAATGAACTGAAGATTCTTTAATGATGGTGTAGTAGCTGTAATTATTCTATAGCTTTCATTCTGCTTTCACCTTTGGTGAGACGTGTTCCCTCAAAGGACAGTTCTAGCAATTCTTTTGTCTTCCACTAACTGCAGAAATGCAGATGGAGAGGGATCCAAGCTCTGTCTACAGTTCAGAAACTACCATATAAATTGGAGCAGAAAAATATTATATGGTAATGTTTGATCTATATCTTAACTTTCCAGTGTGTTATTGGCATTCTATCATGTGAAACATAAACATGGTACTGGCTTGCAATAAATGGAAGGTCTCCAGAGCTGGGTAGCTAAAGTCACTTATGTCTGCTATCTTCTGTTCAAGGGTGTGGGGTTTTATGCTACATTTCTACTTGTTGAGATTATTAAAATGCAGGATTTTATTTCTCCCCTTTCAGTCATCTAATAAGGTTTTGGCTATTGCTTCTGAAAAAAAAATTAAAAATTGTGACTTAATAAACTCCGAGGCTGTTTATTTTTAAGACTTCTGCAGAGGTGCAGAGACACTTATGTCAGTAATGTATTCCTCTGAGAAGGTATCAGCATTTACTGTACAGACACCTATTGGGCTGTTTCATTTAGTTACCAGAGACTTGAGGCTACATTGCTTTAAAAATAAATTCCTTGTTGTATGGGATGCTGAGGTGAAGAACCATAATTACATGCAGACCCAGATTTCTTCCTTTGTACTTGTTTTCTTGATGTTATTTGGGAGGTAGGACGGGACTTCAGTTTGACTATAAAAACTATAGTTCCTATGACTTTTTTTCTCCCCTTTTTATTGTGCAGTTAGCCAAAATTCAGTCTTCAATTGACCCACCAGAGGAATTGGTGGAGATAGTTATTTAGGTACATGTATGCAAAGTCCTTCTCTCTGGAAACAGGAGGGTTTGTTTATCAGGGGTCACATCTCTGTACTTCTCTTGGGTCAGGCTCCTCTCCCTACATATCCCAAATGGTTTGTCAGACATGTCAGAGCCCAAGTCCAGCTCAGTGCAAGAGTTTTCTCCCCCTGGCATGTATCTGCCTATGTCACCAGCTGAAACTCTTTGCCCAAACAGTTCAGATCCCAGATCTTATTTGTGTATGCTCTTGTTTGGGGTGCATACAGAGAATTTGATGGATTTGGGATCTGGAGACTGCTGTTCTCACCAATACCACCAATGTGGAGAGTCTCACAAAGCACACACTTCTGTCTTTGATGTGGACATCTCCAGGTGCCCTCTGTATAGATTTATCAAAGCAGAGAAACCAAATCTTGAGGGGCTTTGCCTGTTGATCACAATTCCTATAGAAAAAGCCATCTCAGAGCAGTTGTTCTGGCATGGTGCCCAGCATGGACACTTCAGTCTGGAGTAGAGGGGCCAGGATGGAGATGGATTTTGAAGGGTTCCTTTGGTCCCTTTGACTCAAGTGCCAAGGTTGGCAAGTGTGGGTTCTGTTTTCTTTTTATTGCTTTTTTAAAAATTATTTATTATTTATTATTTTTTTCTTCCAGATTGAGGTTATCCCCTCAAATTCTTCCAGGCAGTTTCCTCCTGTAGGTAGAGCCTTTTTCATACATCCCACCAGGCACCAGAGCTGGAGCACTGCTCTGAACAGGATTTGTGTTCTCTTTCACCTTGGTTTCACTCTTTATCTTCTGAGTGCAGGAGAGAGGCAGGTGACTTCATGAATTGACTGAAAGGCTATACACTTAAAGGCTTTTTTTAAACTGCATTTGAAAGATAATTTTAAGTTTAATAAACACGACTACAGTAATCAAGTGATATTCTGAAGATATAACCTTTATGTGCATTAAGCTGCTTATTTTTAATACTTGATAGTTTGCTTTATACAGTGTTATTTCCGCTTTCTTTTATAAATATTGCATTAACTTCATTTTCTCTGCACCAGTTGAGCATTTTTGTTGTCAAGGATTTGGCATAAAGGAGTTTGGACACTTGAGAGCTTCAACGTTGCCCAGTTTCAAACCTGGTTACCAGGTGGCTGCTTTCAGGTGACAGCTTCAGATGAGGAAAAATTCGACTGGACATATATGAACATGTGGAAAATAACGAGGCCTTTTTTTGGTATTTAGAAACCTGGTGCAAAAAAACCAGAAGATGAAGATAGCAACATGATTAATCCCAGGAACATAAATGTTGTTTATAACCTTTAGACAGAAATGCACCCGATATCACAGTAGTTACTATTGCAATGAGAAATTTCTCTCAAATAGTTCCTGGAAGTGCAGAAAGGAGAAGTAGCACTTCTCACAAAAGAGGGAAATTATAGAAGTTGCTGGTCAAAAGACATCATTGTAATTTTGTTTGTTTCTACAGACACTGTTTTTATCAAACTTCATCACATGCAGCAGTGGTGGTGGGTAATTAAGTACAACAGTTTACCTGGTGGTGGCATCAGTGGCACTGCATGACCTGTGTTTTGGATACCAGGAGCTCTCACTGCAGACCATGGCAGGCAGTGGGCACATTTCCATGAGGATTTTTGTCCCTTGGGTGCACAGTGGCCTGTTACCTGCCAGATGGCTTCACATGGGGAGGTCAGGCACCACTTTGCACCTGTGTTTACTGCACGGTCCAAATTTCAGCTTCTCCTTCTCTTGCTGCAGCCCCATCGGATGTCTGTGGCTCCTGACCTAGGCTTTCCCTCCTGATTTTTTTTTTTTTTTTTTGCTGCTCATGTGTGTCTTCTCTCTCTCTGACTTCCCAGCCGCTGGGCCAGCCGCAGCACCACCACACAGCGCAGGAAGGACCGCCTGCGGCAGCACTCGGAGCACATCGGCTTGGACAATGATTTGAGGGAGGTAGGTGGCATCATCTGCGGGCAGCACAAGCTGTGATCCAGGAGGTGGAGGTTTGGACAAACAATGTGCTTATTGCTTAGGGCAGTTTTGTGGCTACTGTGATATTTGTTTGGGTCTCTGTAGCCATTTAGATGCCCGCTTTGCTTGTCACAGATGCTTGTATATGTTGTATAACTTCAAAGTACGCAACATAAATAAAGTGCTTTTATTATTTAGGAAAAAGACAGCCCCGTTGTCTTCAGAAAAAATGGCTTATTTGCTGGTTTAGACTCTGGTCATGCTGCTGCATGCAGGCAGCAGAGCCCTTGTGCTTTCCTGAGTGCAGCTGCTGAGCTCTAGCCAGTCTCTGGAAAAGTCAAGTCCTTGAATAAATGTCAGTGCTGTAGAAACGAATGAGGCAGGGTTCTTTCCTTTCTTTTAAAGGAATTTTTTTTTCTTTCTCTTGTGTAGATTCCTGACATGAGTAAGCCTATTTGAAAGGTTAAGACTTTGGGGCCTTTTTATGCCTAAAGCTTGGAAACTCCCATGCATCTTTTAAATGTCAGTCACATACATGCATTTCTTTCCCATCTTTTCAGTTCCTTGTCCTTCGTTAAATATTTTCTGCCACATTTTTCCATTGATGTCCATGTGCTTCTTTTGTATGTCAATAGCAAAAATAAAACACTCATGCTGTTTTGTGGTAAATCTTGCTGAATAACATTGACAGTGTTGGAGTTTGCCCTCTGAAAGGACCTGAGCAGATGAGTGGACTCTTCAATTATAGCTTCAAATGACGTTTCAATGGAAACACAGCAAAACAGCACTTTTACATATTTGTTGCTATTTTTGCTAATGTGGCTTTGCAAGTATATTTTAAACAGTGCCTCGTGTGTATCTCAGCAGAGCCTTTTCAATACTTTGTCATGTATTTACTTTTTTCTTTTTTTGGCTGTGGATCATATGCATGCTTCTTTTGCTTTGTCTCCTCTTTCTTTCTGGCTGTTCTGCCATTGGGGCATCTGCCTCCTCTTAGCCATCGGAGGAGCTTTTGCTTCGTCAGAACTCAATGGCCTTCTGGGAGTGGGATCAGGGACCACCCCCTCCTGCACGGCCTCCTAAAAAATCCTTCTCTGAATGCTGCCTGGTATGTTTTAGTTTTTCTTGTTGAAAGCTGCTTTTGAGATGTTGCTAGCATGAGGAACCTCTGTCTTCACGGCGCCTCAAACCTCTCCCTTTCTCGTAGAGTAGGAGCACGGTCCCTGTAGTGCTTGGAAGTGTGGTTATAATCAGAAAAGTAGCTGGAAATGAGCTTCCACTTCAGTTCCCTAGCAAATACACTGGCTCCAAGGCTGAAAGACAAGAATTTGTTTCACTGTCTTTTTTTTTCCCCGTGTTGCTAAGCTGGTGTCAAATCCAAAAATCATCACCTTCTGACTGCTGAATCATTGCATCCCAGTGTGGAAGAAGGTGGTGGTGGATGTTGATGAACAGGCAAAGTGCAATCAACCTTGTTCTTCTGTTGAACTTACAAGAGCTAATACTATTCTTTTTTATTTTAGTGTAATAAGATATATCATGAATAAAATAAGGTTATCCATGTTTTGTACTCTTCAGACTATAACCACACTTTGCATTTAATTTATCCCTTTAAAAAGAAATATTAGATTTCCTAGTTATATATTCCCTTTATTATTTTTTTCACTTTTTTTGCTGTTAATTTTTGCACCGAGTTAGATGGAAGTCACTTGTGAGATTGCTTGATGGACAACACGCTTTCATCATCTGTGACTTTTTTTTTAATTCCCACCTGTAGTTTTTCAACTATTTTAAAATCCTTACGGTATTGGTGCAACTGTAATCGCCTAACTGAGCGCTTTTGATGAACACAGCTTTTCATGGCAGAACCCTACGTTCTTGTCTGACCTGTTGGGGTGACCTTAAGTGGTTCTTGTCCAAATTTTGTGTTGAAAAAATCCAGTTGTGTCAGAAAAACTGTACAATCCCTAAAAAAAAAAAAAAAAAAAAAAAAAAGTGAGCTATTTCAATTAACTTCAATATGTTTGGATTTTGCTTTTACTTTTCCTGATCTAGTGGAAGGTGTCCATGCCCTGGCAGAAAGGTTGGAACTACATGACCTTTAAGGTCTCTTTCAACCCAAACCATTCTATTATTCTATGAAATAAATTTTCTGCCCAGACAGAAAGCTCCAAGGATGCAACAGCCATAGTGACCTCTCAGTTTCCCAGAAAACCCAGCCAGCAGCAGCACCAAGTCCCTGGGGGAGATGTGATCCAGCCCTCTCTGGGAAGGAGTGATCATTGTCACATACCATCCCCCAAAGAGGCATCATTAACTGGATGAAAGCACACTATGGAAGCAGAGCATTCCCACACCAGGCTATGAGCACTGTGTTTCAAGACTTTTATTTAGCATCATTCTATTATCTTACTCTTTTTTAACAAAAACTTTATGAATAATGCTTGAACAACTGGCCAGCTTCTCATCCTTGCTCAGCCCTCTCGCTGATGTTTGGGTCAGAGATCACTTGTTGATTTTTTTTTGTTGATGTGTTTTTTGGCTTAACAAATGAAAGCCGAACCAAAAAATACCCCACCCCTGAAGACAAGGCAGTGGAGCAGGAAAGTTTAAAAGTCTTTTATTACAGCTTGGATCTTTCTTTAAAGAGTATGCTGATTTTTTTGTCCATACTTCACAATTACCACTCCATATAAAAATGATCCTTACTGTCAGTTCTGTTTAAAATGAGCTTCACTCGTAATCAAGAAGTTAATTGAGAATAAAGACAAGTCTCATTTTTCCCACATAAACTATCCAGATGAAAAGTAATGGATGAAATCTTTCTCCTTCACTAAGTGTATTTCTACTTCTTGTAATTTATTTTCAGACGATTTTTTTTTTTCTATTCACATATAGTCTGATCACAAATTAGTCAGTTTTTTTATTTATTTTTTTTAAGTGAGACTTAACAGTGAAAAGAAACTTTACTGAGTGTTTTGACTTTATTGCTTAATGAAGGTGTTGCACTTTATGCACCTGCTGTGCCTAACTTCATACTGGTGGCTAACAGCACAGTTCACTAGCTAGTGTTGACTGATTCTGTACCACACAGGAAAATATCTTGCTTTTTCTGTTGTCAGAAGGAATCGCTCCACTCCTCCAGGCTGACACCTAAACATCAGACAAATCAAGATTTTGTTCCTAGATTAACACTAGCTCGTTCCTTTCCACCAGCATTTGCTTGCCTAGGATTAGGATGAGGAGAGTCCCTCTGACTTGTAATATCTAAAATTATTCTCTTTATTTTTAGAAATACATGCAGGAGGCAAGGAGTTTGGGGAAAAATTTAAGGCAGCCCAAACTCTCAGACCTCTCTCCAGCTGTGATTGCACAAACCAACTGGAAGTTTGTGGAAGGGTTGCTGAAGGAATGTCGCATGAAGGTAGGTCGTCCCCTGTGTTTCTCCCCTTAATTACACTGAGCCTAAATAGCATCTGCAGATGGTGGTCTGATTCAAAGCTGGAGTCGCATTAGTCTGTTGGAATACCAGGCTATTCACCAGAGTGGATATCCCTTTAGTGTAACATTTACATTAGTATTACCTATAGTGTAATATAGTATATCAGTAAGTGTATCTTTAGCGTATCGTTAGTGGTACATTAGTGTATCAATTTAGTGTTACATTTTTCAACAGCTAGAAAAGAAAGGAACGTGTCCTCGCTCTTCTATTTATGCAGTTGAAGTTGATGGAAAGAGTAAAAAGGACAGGAAGGAGAATCAGTGTGATCAGACATCTCCAGGAGGATTTCTTTTAGTTGTTAGTATTTACATGTAGCCTAAACAGAACGGGCTCGAGACCCTCAGTCAAAAGGGAAGACTTCAGCATGTGTCACTTGTGCATGTTGTTTATGCAGAGCAAATGAGGTATAGCAGTTTCAAATATTAAAGGAGCTTTTATAGACATGAAAGTGTAGCTTGTGTCTGTTGCAGCTGGTGTTATACTGCATTACCTGAGTGTTAAACTTTAATGGTTGTAACAAGAAGAAAACCAGAAAGTCAGTAAGACTGAAAATGTATCTAGTGCTTTTCTCTGTTTTGCTCTATACTCTGCTTGGTAATAGATCAACAGTGTAGGAATAGGACAATGGATAAAGGGTATAGAAATAGGACAGCTGGAAGAGGCTCCCCAGGGAAGTGGTCACAGCATCAGTTCAAAAAGAGTTCAAGAAGTGTTTGGACAATGCTCTCAGGTACATGGTGTGATTCTTGGGGCTGTCCTGTGCAGGATCAGGAGTTGGGCTTTGATGATCCTCGTGGGTTCCTTCCAGCTCAGGATAGTCTGTGATTTGAAGTAATCATGCAAACTTTTTTTAATATAATTATTCTTGTTAATTTACAAACCCTGTAAAGATATTTAGACTTTCTCTGGTCAGGCTATTAGCAATGGTTTCTGTATTAAGCACCTTTAAGTGAACTCATCTAGAAATTCTGTCCCTTGCTGGATAATATTCTTAGAAACCTTTGGGGATTTTTTTTTTTATTTATTTGTAGACTAAACGCATGTTGGTAGAGAAGATGGGCCATGAAGCAGTTGAGCTGGGACATGGAGAAGCCAACATAACAGGTCTGGAGGAAAATACATTGATTGCTAGTCTCTGTGATCTGCTAGAAAGGATCTGGAGCCATGGTCTGCAGGTCAAGCAGGTTGGTAGCTGGAAACTTGGAACTTTGTGTGAACACTAGTCTAGCAAACACTGAATGCCATCACTACCTTTTAAGCTGCTACTCAGTGGTGTCATTCCAACATAAAGTGGGAGGTACCTTTGGGCTTGGAGTCCCTGGTTCATATCTTGCTAAGGTTGAGGAGTTTTGGGTGTTAGGGATGGGGGGGGGGGGGGGGGGGGGTGGGTTTTTGTTTTTTTTCTTTTTCTATTTGAGAGGTGCCTCTGGAAACTGCAGAGATGTTGTCAAGTATGTGTTTGATTTCTTCTCTTTCAACCTTCACAAGGAAAACCCAGAGAGAGGACAAAGAAACAAGGTGGGTGGTGTGACTGTTAGGTCAGTGGGATGGTCCTCTCTTTTTCCTAAGATTTCATGATCCAAGAGAGAAGGATTGATTATAATTACTGAACCTTTTACCCATTTAAATGCCATTCCATTTTGCTGTGTTTATTGGCCTCTTTTCTTTTGCCTGAATTTATTTAAAGCTGCGTGCTGTGTATTCCATTTTCAGGGGAAATCTGCTCTGTGGTCCCATTTGCTTCAGTACCAAGAGAGAGAAGAGAAGCAGGAGCACAGTGCAGAGTCACCAGGTAAGTACTTGGCAACTGACTCCGTGAAGGGTCCATCACAGTGAATGAACTTGGGCATGGGAGGAACAGTGCAACCGTAGGAATCCATGCAGGATTTTTGGTGTATTTCTTTGCTAATATCACATTTACATTTTGAGATTTTCATCATCACTGTGAGGATGTCTTGATGTCTGGACTAAATAGATTGAAATCCTTGGAGGCAAAGGAACATAGTAACTATCTTTGTCTGGAAAAATCACTTGATGTATGTTCACTACCTACATTTCCTTTTAATCAGCATTGAGTGAGGTGTGAGAAGCAGTGCTTCCACAAGAGATGATTTCTGTAGAAGCTGAAAGTGTGGAAGTGGGGGTAAGACAGCTGATATTTTTCTTTCAGTGAGCATAATCTGTCTCTCAGATCCCAATGTGAATAACTCCATATTCACTAAATCTTTATACTGGTGGATGGTACAGTTCAGAAACTGTGTAATTCATCTCTGTACATCAGTCTAGGTGCTCAGTTTAAGCTTTGGCTTGGCCCTTCACAATCACTAAATTACTTCTGTGCTGTGAGAGAGATTGGTTTTCTGATGACCTGGAGATCTCCCTGCCCAGTGGCTGGGGTATTGTAGTGAAAGTCTCTGAACTTTAGTTGGTCATCTTCCAAGGACTCTCCAATCCAAATCCTGCTGATGGGAACTTGTATGGTCAGTCCTCAAAGATGCATTTATGGAAAAACTAGTCTCTCCCATGAAAAGACTTTTTAATAAGCTTCAATGAGTAATGCACTAAACAATCTGGCTGGCAGGCACAAATTCCTGAGAGCAAAATGTGTCACCAAAAAGCGGTTTGATCAGTAGCAGAGCATAGAAATGCATGGCATTCTTAGCATTGAATATGTTACTGTAGCTTAATTTTATCGAATTCTTCTCAGTTGTGAGTTTTTCCTAGAAACATCAGATTTATGTTAATGTATTTCACATACAAAAAAGGAAGCTAAATCTCTGAATTCAGTGCTGGATTAAGGAAGGAATAGGTAATGTATTCAGCATTTTTCATTTTGTCTATTTCTACGTTTCCAGGATGGAGTTAGTGATAATGCACAGAAACTCTGCAGTTACCAGCCACTTATGATTGTTTCAGCTGTATGTGAAACAAATGCATTGCAGACTATTTCTGTAGTGTTGCATTAACTTCATGTGTTTTCTCCATTGTAGTTGGTGTTGGAACAGAAAGACGAAAGTCTGATACAGGAATTACTCTGCCTACATTGAGGGTTTCCCTGATACAAGATATGAGGTACGCAATTTGGTTCCTAAAGCATTGATTGTGGTTTTAACTGTGTAGCATAAGGTAAAGATCCACCCTGGCTTTGGGTCTACAAAGGCTAAGGAGAATTAAACCTTCTCTTCAGCCCACATTCAAATCTATGACATATTGCCTTTCTATTTTGAAAAACCTTTTTTGCATGTTCACTTGATCTATTTTATCTAAAAGACAGTGAAAGCCACATGCGTTTTACTTGGATTTTAGTTTTCCCTGGGTGGGGTTCTTCCAGCAGTAAAGCCAACTTCTATAACTGACAGCAGATATGTTGAATTCCTTGGTTCTTTGAGTTTGTTTCTTTTTGTTTGTGTCAAAGTACTGACTGAGCAAGTACAGTTGATAAATAGAGCAAAGGGACGTAAAAACTTGCTCGCAATGCCTGAGCAACGTTCTTTCTTCTCAGCTAGCATTTTATGGCAAATAGTAATAAATGAACAAATATAGAAATGTATTCAAATTTAGAATTTGGATGAGTTTAAAGCTAGGATGTGAAGTTAGGGCAGGTGCTCTGCAGGAGACCACAGCCTAGCTACGGAGACCTATTCAAGCAATGTTAGTTTGGAACCAGGAGGGTTAGAGGGTAAGAAGAGGTGGAGGCTGGTGTGACAGCACCAGACAGAAGTTCTTCAGGGCATCTTCTTGATCAAGCCACTGCCAGGTCAGGCTACTTTTTTGACACTTGTTTTGCTGGGGTTAAGGATTGCAGTGGGCTAAATGTACCATGAAGAGAGAGGAGGACTAACGCAATAATGCACATCTGTAAAGAGCTGCTAACAACTGCTGGCAATTTAACGTGTGAGACAATATGAGTACTTCTTCTTGTAATACATGTCCTCCTTCCACATAAAAATATGGCAAAAAATCTTATGGCAAAAATAAAATTAGTTGTAGTAAGTTCACAAAACCGTGATTACGGCAGTGTGATTTTTACTATGTGTATTGATACAGATATATTTTTTTTCTGATGTGAGATCACACAGATTAGTCAGACTTTTCTGAAAGAAAATCACTGTACTTCCCACCTGCAGTGTCCAACCTTTTTGTTTGATGCTACATAGTGTGAGTCTTGTGCTCTGATTTTGAAGAATATGACATGTCACATAAGGCTAAAACAACATGCAAAAGTGGGAGAGGGAATATATACAGTGTAATTAGGAGTATGGTGCCAAGAGGTCATTTTGAACATGTGTCTGTCATTTTAGCATCCCTCTCATGGGATGTGGCAGCTATCTACTTAATTCAGTCCTGCAAGGCTGACAGGCATGCAGAGGGTCAGTCTGAGGAAAGGATGAAAGAGGATCTGGAGCGGAAACTCACGTGCTGGGAGGGAATTGCTGACAGAGGAGGCTGTGTGTGCTCACTGCTGCGTGCAGG
Organism: Corapipo altera; assembly: GCF_003945725.1. Lineage (NCBI taxonomy): Eukaryota > Metazoa > Chordata > Aves > Passeriformes > Pipridae > Corapipo > Corapipo altera. The sequence goes on along the minus strand of NW_020884873.1, from coordinate 7,477,916 downwards.
GGTTCTGTCTTCCACGTACTTCCACTGGAGTAATGAAAGCTCAGCATGGATCTGAGCTCTCTTGTTTGAATCACAAAATTCTTTCTGCTGCTCTTCAGAGGAAAAAGTACAGAAGCAGAACATTACCTTCTGTAATATCTTGGGTATTCGTGATTGTGCACAAACATGTCTGGTCATGGAAAATGCTGGGCAGATGGTGAGTTGAATTTGTCATCTGTAATCTCTTGGCATACTTTCTCCTGCTTGGAGGGAATGCCACTTAATATTTGTTTGCACACACAGATTCAGGCTGAAGTTAGAAGGATGGGTAATTGTTAAATTGCTGGGGTTGCGGTGCTAACTGAACTAGTGGCTGGAGGATTAAGCATTGCCTTAAGCATGGCTTGTTTTTGATGGCTCATGCAAGGTTATGTAAACAACTTAGAAAGCAGGGCTGAGTCACAGTCATGCTCTGAGTGTGCCATGAGCCTGTGCTACAGGTAAAGTGGTGTGTCCTCTACCTCCCCTGCCAAGCCAGGCATCTTAGATGTGGTAAGGAAGATGCTCAAGGTGTTTATTTTGGCTTTGTGCATGGAGTCTTGGCACAAGCATGTTTGGGGGTATGCCCTTCAGCTTCTCCCCTGGCGAGGATCTGCAGCATCTCTCCCACCCCTCTTCTAGCTCCCCGTCAGACTCCTGCTGCAACCTGCTTCCAGCATGGCCACAGCCCTCGGGCACATTGCTGCACGTCCAACCCAACCAGTCAACACCAAGGCAACTCCCCAAAGCCTTTGGTCCAGCTGGGTTCAGGTTTCTGATCCTTTCCCTTCAGGCACGTTCTTCCTTGCTATCAGCGCTTGCTTTCATGCCCGTGTTGTGCCTCCCCTCCTGCGGGGAACTTGCAAGTGGAGAATGTGAGCTGGGAGCTGGGCCCACAGCAGTGATACTTAATCTGCTGTGGTCAAAAAGAAGGCTTAGCCAAGACCTGCTGCCTACCTGGGATGAACTAATGTGGCTCGTTCCTGATGGTGCTGGGATGGGGAGCGTGCACACCATCCTCAGGGGCATGGCAGCACTGAGCAGTTTTAACCTTTTCTGTCAGCACAGCTGTTTACAGAGGGGGTGTCCTCCCATACCCCAGGCTTACATTTGACAGGGTAAATAGATTTTTTGTTATTACTAATGGGATTAAAAGCAAGTCCCAGCCAAGGGAGTTGCATTGAAATGGCTGTTCAGTGCTCTGACAAGAAGAGTTTGCTGTGCAGTGTTGAGCACACAGTACTTATGCTGAGGTCACTGATAAAAATAGAGCTGTTCTGACTCTCACAGCTGAGAGCGAATTAAATTTGGGTTCCTGAATGCCCTGTTCTGTTACACTCTGCTTTTGCTGACACCAAGACTGATTACTGGATCTTTTTAATGTCTCTGGCAAGCTGTATGGTTGCAGATCCTTATTTTTCCCAAATGCAGAATTAATGCTAATCTAGTCTGAGCCAGAAGCAGGTAATGAAGAGGCACAGAGCATGCATGGAATAAGGTTGAGTCCATCTGTACTTGAATCTTCTCACAGTGAAATAACATATTCTGCTCGGTGTTTCATATTAGATGTGATTCAAGCCGAGCACTCTGGGGGAAGGAGAGGGAGGGGGATGATAGTCTGTGCTTTGATCTTCCCATCTCAAAAGACTTGAAATGTCTGAGAAGAGTGTCTCAACACGATGTAGTTGAGTGTAATATGCATCCAGTTTCTCAAGGACTCCGGATCATGTGTCCAGCTGTGTGGCTTGGAAGGTCTAACATTGGCTACCACATCCTGAGCCAGGGATTTCCAGTGCCAGGAGCAAGGCTCTGAGCAGCAATTCAGATGGTAGGCATCACTGCTGACAAAAGGAGGCTGCTGAGCTTGGTTATAAAGGGCAAGGACATGTGTGTGAGTGTAATGTGCCCTCCTGTGTTTGTTTTACAGCTCAGCAAGAATTAGAACTTATCTGGTCCATCAGAAAACTATCCCTGTGTGTTAGTAAACAGGAGGAAGCTTCTTTAAAAAAAAAAAAAGGCCTTTTTTTTTCTTTTTTTTTTTTTTTAAGAGGGTTTAAGCAACCTAGGTTTTGCCACTGGCAAGCTACCATCACTCCTATTGATGGTGCTTCAGATATGTACGTACAGCACTGAGCTGTGTGATACAGACACCTCAGTGTGGATTGTGAAGGTAGACCCGTATTTTGAGAGTTGGGGCAGCCTGACGGAGAGCAGTGCAGCTGGACTGTGTCCAGTATCCACTTCATTTGTGCAGAGTGAACTTGTATTTCCAGACAGCACTAAGTTGTATTTGCAAATTTGCCCTAAAGGTCCTGAGCCTGTCACGTTAGAGGCTGTATAAACAAGAGAGTACTTTTGTCAAATAATGCAGGATCTAAATATAACATAAAGCACACGCTTGGGTGTAACAGATGGGGGAAAGCACAAGACAGTGAGACTATGGTAGTCAATGTAAAAAGCATCAGTCACAGCATGACTTCATTGGATTTCCTTTGGTGTAAATATTGCCTAGCACTCAGCAACGCGTGGAGGGCTGTCAAGGAAGATGCAGGAGTTGGACAGGAAATCGCAGCAGAGATCAGTTCAGACCAGCTGATGGTAGTTGGAGCCTGCCACAGAGATTTGGAGGGCTGAATCACCTGTGCACTTAACATGCAAACTGCATGAAAATGAAGAAATTGCAGCCTTTTCTTTCTCCTGCTGGAAACCGTTACTCATTTTTCTTGTTGTTTGTTTAACCAAGTGGGGGGTTTTTGGAAGCAGCTTGGCCTTGCCATGGCTGCTCTCTTCCTCTTATAAAACTCCCTGTGCTCTAAAATGAGAGTTTTCTGGCATTCTCCAAACTGAAATGTGGGAAGTTTAAAAAAAGAGAAAAGCAAAACCATAGAAGAAAGCCCCTGTGGAACAGTTCTGCTTTCCTACAGATGAAGCATGTGGAAGGCTGTTCAAATTATCACTTACACAAGGGCCTCTTATATCTCTGAAAATGTGATTCTGCTTGAGGCTTCCTGTTGCTGTTTTTGCCCCAATAGTCCTTTTCTTAGATTTCCCATTGCTGCTGCTCTCAAGGGGTTTGTAAGAGCCTTCCAAGTAGACTGTCATTTGGAGAAACTCTCAAGATACATGTTTGTCCTCTGCCCTCCCAGATGCACCCTTTTGATTCAGCAGCCTGAGGGGGCAACTGTGATATAACTGAGTGTCATGAGGTAGCTGCTTTTTTTAGGTTTTAGCAGTGTCCATGAGGACATCTACTTCCAGCAATGTGGGGATGAGCAGATTTACTCCTACTTACCTTGGCCAAGCAAACACAGAGAAGCTAATTTGGGCTGTGGTGCATCAGGAAAAGTTGCCCCATGTTCTCTTGCCAGTCTGGGGCTGCCAGGGATCTCAGTGCCACAATGAGGGGTTCTGTGGGGTTCTGCTGGAGGTCTCTGTAGAACTGATGTCAGAAGACATCTTCCAGTTCAGCTACAGCATCACACTTGATGTTGCCATTTGTAGAATTTTTATGATTCATCTACTTATTTTCTTTCCCACACATTTCAGGCATGTTCAGAACATGAGTGAGATAAAGACTGATGTGGGGAGAGCCAGAGCCTGGATAAGGCTTTCTCTGGAGAAGAAGCTTTTATCTCAGCACCTGAAGCAACTGCTTTCCAACCAGGCACTTGCAAAGTAAGCTGGCTCCTTTTCTCAGTGCTTTGCTTTCATGTCTGCCTTAGTGATGTCTCAAGGTGCTGCTGCTTGTGGCACAGCCACACACCCTGTTTGGGTACTGTGATTTCCAGCTAGAAGTAATTGAAGGGCAGAGGGTAGCTGGGGGAGGAGGTACTGCCCACCCAGCAGGGCAGAACTCTGCTCGTCCGCATGGAAAATGCATCACAATTTTCAGGAAGGAGGCATTAGATCATGGTCAGATCAGTGCCTTGATCCAAGCCACATCACAGCCCCTACACTCATTGTGTCTTTTGCAAATGAAGCAGCAGGGACAGGAATGCCCCATCTCACAGCAGCCCTGCCTTGGGCTGACTCCAGCCAAGCACAGGCCCCCATCCTGACTGCCCATGAGCTGGGTCAGAGGCCAACCCTCCGAGCCTGTTCTCCCAGCTTTGCCTCCTTTTGCAAGTACAGGCACTTAGGGATCACCTGTGTAGATGTCCCCTGACTTCATTTTCCCAAAGCAATGCATTTAGTAAAAAACCCTCAAACATTAGGAAAAGAAAACATCCTAGCTGTTGCAAGTAGTTCTGGCTCTGTAATGGGTTGCATTAATGATTTATGCCAAAAGCTACCAAATACTCTGCTAGCAGGAAGAAAGAAGAGTAACTGGAGGCAGTCACCTTTTGGGAGTTCAACTAAAGGCATGGTGACAGACCTGTCTTTTCCTGAAGGTGCATCTACATCTACCTACCTCAGCAATTCTTCAGGAGTCTGTTCCTTTCAGACTACAGACCTTGTCACAAGCTCTGTGCTGTCTCAGAGCGGGGCCAGTTTAATTCCTGGTGTGCCTTTGCACTGCTTAGGGCAATTGGTGATGTACACTTGGGTCCCTGAACTGAGAGAGTAGTGGGAGGATCCCATCTGCTGCTTGGTGCCTTCGGCTTAGTTTTCTCTGCCACGGTATGGAGAAGAAGATTAGACAAGATCATTCCAGAGTGGGGAGATATGGGAAAGAAATGAGGTTGCTGTTAGGTTGGTCCACGTCTGCTGCTGTGAGTAGTGTTGGTTCATATCTGTGCCTTGCAGCAAACCCAAAACTGATATGAACTCTGTAGCCTTGCTGTGGGAGCGTGGAGCCAAGAGTGGTCTGTAACACAGATGTGTAGCAGACTTACACACCCTCCGTGGGTTTCTAGCAGCTTGTGTTGGTGGGGAATCATGCCTACCATTAAGATCCACTCTTCATTTGATATTTCAAGATTCAAACACCTTTTAAGATACGTGGTGCTTTTTTCAACAACAGCTACAAAAATATGCAATGTCTTTGTTTCTACCAGGAAGCTTTACAAGCGTTACGCTTTCCTGCGCTGCGAGGAAGAACGGGAACAGTTTCTGTATCACCTGCTCTCACTCAATGCTGTGGATTACTTCTGCTTCACAAGCGTCTTCACCACAATCAGTGAGTTGGAGAATCAATTTTTTTCCCCCTGAATAAAAAGTAGTTGCTGTCATGATTTGTAAGAGACGGTGTTGCTGGTGCCTGAGTAGCTGAGCCGTTCTCTGGAAACCTTGGTTGTTGCTGCGAGGCTGCTGGGTGTTGCTCTGGGAAACCAGCTGGAGGGGCAATGTTGTATGGAAGTGCTCTGGATAAGAGCATTGCACAAAGGAGAGTAATCATCAGAGTGCCGCTCTCTGTGTAGTTTCTTTCATCTTCCCTCCCAGACAAGTCCTCTACATGCTAATGCTTCTTTCTGGTCTTGCATTAAGCATGCACCATAACAGTCTGTTCTCCTCAGACTGAGAAGGAGATGGAAGATTGGAGGATGAAATACATGGGACTTTGTGCTCCACTGTGTACTTTAAATCTCGTTTTGTCTCTCCTTAAATGCCAGAAAGATTCCCTCTCTCATCCTCTCTTTTAAGGAGGAGAGCAGAGATTGGACTGATATCTGAAAAAGAATCTTTCGTCTTTCCAACACTGGTCAATGTGGAAAAGGCAGGGTCCCATGAGATGACCTAATTATTTGGATTCACCTGGGCAGTTCCTAGTCTTCATTTCCCTGCCTGTTCAGAGTGAAGTGAAGCAAGCTTTACGTGGCTGTCAAAGCAGGCACTCATTCTACTTTTTCTCCTCTTAAAGCAAGAAATCCCCTCAGAACTAACACAGCGCAAAGAGATTTATTCATCCTTGATTACCTTATTTCTGCGGGGCATCTGGCTTGACAGCTCTTCCCTGTAGGACAAGTGCTTGGAATCTGAGAGTATTTTTTGAGTGCAGTATCACTGGATGGCACACAAAAGTAAAAAAGGCTGGCTTAGCTTCCCCAGTCAAAAAGGCAGCTTGTGAAACATAAGGAGAGAGAGAATCTTGCAGTGCTAGAGGTGCAGTATCGGGAGTCAAATCCAAATTGGGGTGGGTGGCAGTCCTTGTCTTAAGCATGTATAGATGGTACAGATTTAAAACCAAAATAATAAGAATAATAAGTGGGGAGGTATCCACAGAGACGCATCATACTTGAGACTTTGGCCACGCCAGCATTATTTACTGTAGCCTTTCAGTACTTGAAGGGGGCCTGTAAGAAAGAGAGGGACGAACATTTTATCATTTATCTGTTGCAATAGGACAAGGGGTAATGGTTTTAAACTAAAGTAGGGTCAGTTTAGATTAGCTATAAGAAAGAAGTTGTTTATTTTGAGGGTGTGAAACCTTGGCACAGGTTGCCCAGAGAAGTTGTGGATGCCTCGTCTCTGGAAACATTCAGGATCAGGTTGGACAGGGCTCTGAGCAACCTGATCTACCTGAAGATGTCCCTACTCACTGCAAAGGGGTTGGACTAAATGGCCTCTAAAGATGCCTTCCAAACCAGACTGTTCAATGATTCTGACATTCGTTTCCCTCGTATCCTGCCGTGTACCCCCTCCTCCCCGGATCCTGCCGCAGGCGGGTTCGTCCCTTCCCTGGGCAGGCTGCGGAACTTTCCCTGCGCTGCCCCGGCTCTGCGGGTTCTGCCGCGGGGCTGCAGCACCACCGTGCGGCACCGCCGCCCCCTCTGAGCACAGGGAAGGAGGGGTTCTCCTTGGTTGTTTGCTGAGACAGGGAACAAGAACTTCCCTTCAAGGGGAAGGTGTGCTTTGCTCCAGGAATCGAGTTTACTGTAAGAAGAAAGAAAAAAAAAAAATCAAGACTAACGTACTTCCCCCCTCCCCTTCCCCGCCCTGTTCTCAGTGATCCCTTACAGGTCAGTGATAATTCCCATCAAAAAACTGAGCAATGCAATAACCACATCAAACCCGTGGATATGTGTGTCAGGAGAACTAGGAGATACTGGGGTAATGCAAATTCCCAAAAATCACCTAGAAATGACGTTTGAGGTGAGTACATGCTCTTTACATTTTACTTTTCAATTTGAAACGTGCTTTCAAATAAACATTAATTTGGTCAGGGGTTATTAAGAGCAGAGTATTTCAGATTCTGTCTCAGTTTTTAATATGTACAAGAAAATAGTGCTGCCTGCCCCTCCTGTGTGAGATGAAGGTTTCCTATGAGCACGTACCACTTTTAAGCACAGGCTTCACTGCCATCCCTGTCCCAGCCCAGGACTCCTCACCTAGCCAGTCTGTTTCCATATCTCATTCTCTTCCATGCCTCCTTGCCTATTTTTCCCTTTCACCCCTCATTTCCAGCTCCTCATCTGCCTTCCAAGTTTCTTTTCCCTTCTTTCAGTCCGTCTTTCCACTTACCACCACCCAGGTCCCTTTCTACATCTGGGCAGTTCCAGATTTCTTCTGCTGCTCCAGCTCCTTGTCCAGCATTACTGCTTTCCTTCCAGCCAGGCAGTCTAACCCCTGAGCTCTTCAACACCCCAGCCTCTGGTGCTGGCCCCTGGAAAACCCAAGAGCTGCCATCCCCACCGGGTTCTCTTCTCTGAGCTTGCTGGGGTTTTCTCTTTAGGTTTGATTTCCCAGTGTTCCCCTCTGCTTTCCCGCCCATCAATTACAGGTTGGCTTTGTGCCACACCAAAGCAGCTGCTAGCAGGAATTGCAGGGAGAGCCCCATCAAGCTCCTGCAGCTCCCTCCAGGCTGTACCATATCCATTAAGGAGTGATTTTGTAGGAAAATCTGCTGCTAAAATTAAGGTTGTATCCATGGAGCATATGCAGACTGACCTTCAGCAACAATAGCAAAAAAACCACTGTTGCCAAATATAGGTAGATTTTGACATAGGGAGGATATTTTTGTGATAAATGCCTGCTTCTCATTCAGATACTACTATTTCGCAGAAAAGATCTCCAGGCTTCTAACAAGCAAAATGACATATTTCTAAGGACTGTATTAATGCTATTCTGGATTATTCTTTTGGCTGAAACTTTCCTAAAATATCAACTTGGGTAGCCACCCACTATGGAAAACGTCAGCCCAAGCTGCTTGTTTGGCAGTATTAGAAGCAATGAAAACCAAGGTCTTGCAAGGGAAGTGTTTAGGTGACATTAACAGATGTTGCTGCCAGCCCCACCTACAGTTACATAGAGCACTGGAATTCACAGCCCCTTGTTTTCCTTTTTCTGTGACTTTATGGTGCTAAGTCTCATGTAGGTGATTTTTGTTTGGCCCCAAATAAGCATATCAATCTCTGAAAATAATAAAAGATCTAGGGACTGCTTCGTAGTATAGAGTGAGTTGACTGAAGGTCAGTATGCTCTAAATGCATTTTTGAAAAGCTGTTTTTATTGAAGACCTATTTCTTCTACAAAAGCACACCTTTTTATCATCTCAGCTCAGAAATTTGTAATTAATACTTCTCAAAAATATTGAGTGAGTGCTCACAACAAAGAATATAGTCTCTTCACAAGCTTTTAATAGTTTTATTTCTTTGCTCCTGTCTTAAAATAATTATGCAGTTTTTCAAGATGCTCTACATGTTTGGTCAAAAATACTTGCTCTATAAATCAAAGGAAACTGAATAAAGGCATACATTTGAGACCATATGTGTGCATGTGGTGGGGGTGTGTGTTGTCTGTTGTTTTTTAAATTAAGTAAAAACTGTTACTCATTTCAGTGCCAGAACTTAGGGAAGCTGACGACTGTTCAGATTGGCCATGACAACTCAGGGCTGCTGGCCAAGTGGCTGGTTGATTGTGTCATGGTCAGGAATGAAATAACAGGACACACGTACAAGTAAGCAACAAGCCTTAATTTTCTTTGTCTGAAATTCTTCTGTGCTAAATTTAAAGAAATCAAGAAGGCATTCACCTTCTCCTTAGTTGGTGGAACACTGTGTGGGCTGATTTGGGTCCCCGATAGGGTTGGGTTGGTCTCCCCCACCCCCAGTTCTCTCATTTCAGAAGGCCTAGTTGAAGTTAGATAATCTGATAAATGAGAGTTGAATGTAGGATTTTCTTTGCATCATTTTGAGACAGGACAGACAGTATAGATACTTTTGAAGTGATTCATGTGTTTGTGTCTAATAATTAAATCTCTTTTTTTAAAGTAGTGTGATAATATTGTGCACAAATTAACTCTTCAAACCCCAAGAGCTGAAATCAGAGTTGGCAGATCTTTGGTTTCTTTTTCTTTTAAGAAACTCTGATTACAAGAAAATAAAAGGGTTTGATGATTTCTTAATCTTCTATTGAGTACATACCTGTGTCAAAAGTCTCCTAACTCATCATTGGTTTTACAAAACATCTGGCTAAGCAGACTTAATTCTATTAAATGTGAACTTGGAAAACTAGAATGCAGAGAGGTGAGCTCCAGAGCTCAGAGTTGGCCACTGCGTACAGGGGAAAGTAGGAGAAAATGGGGTACAGGGGCTGGGGGTGTGGACATGTTCATGGATTTCATTAGGACTGTGTATGGACTCAAAGAGTACAGCAATAAAATGTGAGGTGAGTATAAGGAGATGTCACAGCTTCATCTGGGTGGGAACTCTCTGTGGGGATTTAGTTGTTAATCATCACAATGTTTTTAAAGGCTGAATATCAGTTGTGGTTGCAAGTGAAAAAGGCAGAAAGCAAGATGTGGACTGTGAAATATGTGTATAACCCAAGCTTTGTGTATTTCCTTTCCTATGGATGATCAGTTGGGGTGCAGGGGATGCTGCCTGCAGGGTTCTGGTCTGAGAAGTTTCAGGGTACCGAGTACTCCCTGCCTGTTCTCAGTGTTTTTTGAGTGCTAGCTGTCCCTCTAGCTTTGAGATCAAGCTGCACTACCTGTGTGTCTGACCTGTGCTTGTCCTGGGTGTGTGGCAGGTTTCCCTGTGGGCGATGGCTGGGAAAAGGTGTCGACGATGGCAGTTTGGAACGGATACTCATTGGAGAGCTGGTGTCCTCCACGTCTGACGAAGAACTGGGAAAGCAGTGCCGAACCCCACCCCAGCAGAAATCTCCTACTGTGGCTCGGCGACTGAGCATCACTTCCCTCACAGGGAGGAACACCAGTAAGTCCTTTCCTTTCTCCCCAGGGCCCTAGAGAAGGGGGCAGCAATTGCTGAGAAGAAAAATCTCCAGTGAACAGGAGAGGTCGTCCTGAAGCAAGGCTTGGTGCGGAGGAACAGCTGCAAGCTGATGACTTTTTCCTGCCCCAGTTTGTGTTTGCTCAGTGATGCACACATTGCCTCTTTCAATGTCCCCATTTGACAATTGAGGGATAATAATCTCTTTCTATGGAGCATGGAGATGTGAGATGAGGCAGGAGGAGGCAGCAGAATTTACAGTAGCTGATGCTGCTCAGCTTCCCAGCTCACTCTGCAGTCAGTGGGAAGTTCTCTCAGAAGGGCAGTTCAGAGCTTGATGTGGATGCTGTGAACTGCCTTCCGGAGGAGCATATCTCCAGGGGGACTTAGGGGGACATCAACTTCACATCCCTAAAATTAACTTTTATGAGTAACTGCACCTGGCTACAACAGGACATGGGAATGTAAAGGTCATGCAAGGCTTTCTCTGCTAAAGCATAGTGTAGATCCTGGTCATACCTCTGTCCAGCTCCTGTAAAACTACAGGACATGACTGCTGAAATGCCAAGCCGGGAAAGATTAGCGTCCAAGAGTAATGCAGCATTTAAAAACCACCACTTCAGCTAGTATGTTCTCCATCATTTCACAGAGCCTAATGCAGGACAGATCCAAGAGGGAATTGGGGAAGCTGTGAACAATATTGTGAAACACTTTCACAAGCCAGAGAAAGAGGTAATTCCTTCTTTTCATTACTTACCTGCATATTTTTATAAACAGAAATGGAACTGAAGTACCAGTAGATGCACTACGTTTAGATTTGAAGTTTCTGGCACGCAAACAAGGCAAGTTGTATTTACCAACTCTCCCTTTCCCACAGAGGGGGAGCCTTACCATTCTCTTGTGTGGAGAAAATGGTCTGGTTGCAGCACTGGAGCAGGTCTTCCACCATGGATTCAAATCAGCTCGCATTTTTCATAAAAATGTCTTCATCTGGGATTTCATAGGTAAGCTGCTAGGTGATTTGGAAGCAGAAGGGAAAGAAAGATTAGAGCAAAATGACTACTCACACACACAGACCTTGGATTCTCATCAGCTAGGGTGCCATTTCTCCTGCCAAGCACCTGCTCCAGGTTGCTTAAAGTCAATAAGAAAACAGATGGAAGGTGAGAAATACTAAACTCTGTGTAAGGGAAGAGTGTGAGCCTGTGCAGAAATTTAAGAGTACTTCAGATTCTTGTAATTTATTTGTAGATGAATGTTCAAACAGCTGCTTTTCTACCCAGAAAGAAAGTAGGCTGGAGGTTGGGGTAGAGTAGGAATTGATGTTTGGAGGAGAGCTGGGAAAGGGAAGGGAATGAAAGGTTTAGATTTCTAGTTGCTCTTGAGAACTCTCCTAATCCCTGTGCTGGCCTTCTGGTGATGCTTAACCTGTAGGCCTATGTTGCAGTAATTCAAGATGTACTTACCCCTTTAAAACGGGCTCACAGGCTGAGATACCCAGCGTGAGGTTCAGTGCTTACTCAGAAAAAGTGAAAAATCAAAGCTGATGATATCACTTACAGTGAAACCCTAGATAGGTGCTCTGGAGCAGCTCCTTGATGTTACCTGGCTGTATTAGACATCAGCCAGTCTGACCACTGCTGTGTCATTGAAGATGTGGACATGACCACCTACCTGTGATCTTCAGAGTGAGGAATCCTTATATAAACTGTTCAAGACCTCTCAGCAGGTTTTTCTTTTAAGGCCTCCCTCGTGTAATCCTGTGTCATAATGAAGTACTTCTGCTCACTGAGTTCTGATTTTCTCCCTTCCACAGAGAAAGCTGTTGCTTATTTGGAAACCAGTGATCAGATTGGAGACAATGAGGAGGCCCTTTTGCTTCAGAGATCTTCATGCAAAACCTTCTGTCATTACGTGAATGCCATCAATACAGCTCCAAGGAACATTGGAAAGGATGGCAAATTCCAAATCCTGGTTTGCCTGGGGACAAGGTACCTGACTGCTCTGCATTATATGTGTCCTCTTGCATTAGACTAGAATATTTTTACACCGATGTTATTACCTTTAGACTTCCATTTTAAGGCATGCCTATTTTAGGCAGCTCTAATACTATGTGAGAATTGAATCAAAGAAGCAGTAATGATACATGGATAGTGTCTAAACTGCTAAAAATGTTTTGAGCTTTTTTATAACTGTTAGCTTGACAGTCATATGTATGAAATCTGCCTTGAAACACTGTTTTTGATGAAGTACTGATTTTGGGAATGCAGAGTTTCTTTTCAGGAGCTGATGAATTTCTAAATCCTTATTGAGTTGCCTATGAAAACAGGTTGTCTGTTATAATTTTGACAGAACTATTCTATATGAACCTTTCTTTCCTAATAGGATGTTTTCCGTCTTGCATTTGGAAGGGGGGATTAGTTGTATTTTGGAGGGTGGAAGTTGATATGTCTAGAAATAGGTACCATTTTTGTCTCATCTGCCTGGATACTTGGAAAGCCAGTTGGAAAACAGTCTGTTGGGTATTGTCTGAGTTTTACTTTCCCTGTTCCTGATCTGAAGATGTTGCTGAATTCTTATATGTGTCCAGTTCTGCTGATACCTTTCCATTTTCATTTCTACAGTATGTAGTATTTTAGTAACAAAATCAGGAGTTGTAATTACACAGGAAACATTTATGTGCAAACAACACACGCCACTCACAAAGAGGGACTGCGTGTTTTGGGTTGTGTTCTTGGGGAAGAATTTCAGTTTGAGATCCGTTTTGCTTGGTGCTGAAACATTTCCTTTCATCCCCTTTTCAGGGACCACTTGCTCTCTCAGTGGATCCCATTACTGGCAGAGTGCCCCCCCATTACAAGGATGTATGAGGAGAATGCTCTCCTACGGGACCGCATGACTGTCAACTCCCTTATCCGAGTGCTACAGACATTGCAAGATTTCAACATCATCCTAGAAGGATCACTCATCAAAGGAGTGGATGTTTAGCATGGCTTTGCTGAGAACTTCATTATTCCTTTCCCAAGCAAGCAAACCACTGTTGGAGACTTGTCAGGACTTGAACACGATGGTAGTGCACCACTGTAAGGCAAAGCTGCCGGTTGAAGCGGAATTGGGAAGCCCGGTTTGTGCCCGATGGGGACTGTCCTATAAAGCTGCAGAAAGCTAAGATGCAGTATTGTAGTTTATTTGAAACAGAAATTTAGTACAAAAATAGAGTATTTTCATGTGTTTAGATGTGTGTAAATATGCTATCTTCTTTAAGAAATTATATTACTCTAAGAAATTTTTCTTAGACTGAATGTTCTTGTTCTGACTATGAGTAGGTTAAACCTAGGGGAAGGACTTGGGGGAGGGAAGGACCAAGGTGGGAAGGGATGCCACTACTTGCTTGTAAGGAAGAAGCCAATCAGTGTGTAAATACAGCGCAAACTCAGCAGGGCTTTTTTCAGGTATTGCAGATTAATACAGCAAATATCCTTATGTAGCCATTGTGATTGTGTTACTCTTGGAAATGTTGTAAGCATATGCTGGTTTACCCTACTGTACATGGTCTCTCTTAGTTTTTAGTTTGTTTGAAGGCTCACCTTTCCACGCATGGAAGTTGTGAGCCATCCATTTTTTTTTTTCCTGTAAGTTCTTTTGTGTCACTTCTGTTGATCTCCAGGAGGAGAAACATGTTGAAATGCTTAAAAAATGCAGAGGAGGACTGCTGTCAGCCTCAGAACCTGAGGCACCATGAGACATCTGTTTAAGCAGTGCTGCTGCAGCCTGAGATGGGGAATGATGGCTTGCTTGACTCGCTCACTGTGTCTCTTCTCTGCACATCCTGATGATTCCTCCTCACCATTGGCCAGTTTATGTTGTGGATGACCTTTTTCTTTTTTTCCCACATTGAGGAATTTGGTTTATACCAAATTCTTGCTGTACTCGAGAACAATCATTGCTGTAGAGCCACAAACACCGATGTTGCTGTGCTTCTGAACTCTATCAGCTGGCTTTGAAATGCTGACAGATTATAGTCTTCCTTTATCTTGCAGAATCAGTGTTCCTAGGGGAGTACAGGATCTTTGATTACTTTTTTTTTTTTTTAATTTAAATGATCCAGCTACAAAAAGAAAAGGATTTAAGTAAAAGGAGGAAAAAAATGAATCTCACTTTGGTATTTTGAGGCTTCTCTCCTGCACTTTTTCCAGTTAATGTGTTACTAATATGGAGCATATATATAGATGCAGCTCCTAATGAGGAACTGGAAGCAACTGAAATCCTGTATGCTACAAATTGAACAAGAGATTGTATAAAGATCATCTTGTGAATACCATGCAGCAAATACGGAGAGTATTTTCCATTCTTGTGGATGGGAATTGGAAGGATCTGAGGACACAGTTAGCTTCACCTGGTTTTAGGTTTTGGAGGTTAGTTTGAATATAGGTGTTTGATTCCATTTGTTTATTCCCTATGATCTTGGGCATTTTGTCAGTGGATTTCTTGGGAAAGACAGTCTCACTGTCAACTGTGGCTTGGGAAAGGCCCCTGACTGGTACTGTAAGTGTGTTGCCTCGCACTGTGCTCTCACGTGGCATTAGAAGGGACTTGGGAATGGTGGACAGTAGCAGGTCTTGGCATAGTGTGCACATTGTGGAAAGAGGGATGAGAGGTAAGGAAAAGGAAAGAGGACGAGAATTAGGGTTTGCTTTCTCACCTACCTTTTGTCAAGCTTCTCTACTTTCCTGTGGTCCTCCTGCTGTCCAGTTCTTAAAACGGCACTTACTTTAGTGTCAAAGTTTCACATTATATTCCTAGCCAGAAGAAAACTCTTCATGTGACTTTGTTTCATTGGAAAGGAGAGTTTTATGTTACAGAAGTTTTTTTTTTTGTTTCTAAGAAAGAAGTAAAATAACGCTGTCAAGGAGTCTTCAACTTTAATGAGGGTTCCAGCATTTCATAACCGTTCTTTCCTCCTGGGCTTGTGCTTCCTTAAACTAAGTTCATCCCAAACATTGTAGGCAGCACTGCCATGTCACTGCTGTGGGTGTGAGTAACTAACATAAAGTCTGTGAATGGTATCATGAGTTAGACATCTCTCTTACGTTTCCAGAAATGCGAAATTTGGGGTGTTAAGGTTTTCTGTGTGGCCAGGCAAGACTGCTTAAAGTCAGCACATGATGCATGACAAACCTTCAGCAGCAATTGAAAATGCATTCCTAGTACTTAACTCTATCAATGAATTATACATTTAGCACCAGAAACCATGTGGCAGCATTATTTGGTAATGACTGCTTAGGATGTTTTGATTTCTATTACAGCTCAGGCCTTTTATGTCTAATGACTGCTATACAGGATTTTTTCACGCCCAACCCAGTCTAAGTGACTTTCATTTTACTGAAATAACCACCTCTTTAGTCTTTGGATTTCTTCACATCATCATCTGCATTTACTAGCTGGATGCTTCCCAAAGTATACTGCTGCATACTTCTCCAAAGGCTATATATGACTTAAGCAGTCGTAACATTCATCTGACATGACAAGGGTTAAGCACAAGCAGAATAAAGTAGAAATGTGGGCACTTCTAAAGGTCATTCATCTAAATGAATAATCCACATGAAGAGAAAAAGGCAATAACTACGTGAAGTCTTTCTTAAGTTAGAAGAAGAAAACCTGAGAATTTTAAAAATTCAAATCAGGGCCTTTCCCCATTTCAAACTACATTAAGAAACCTTTGAGCACTTAACACAACTTCATCAGCTTTTTCAGCAAGTGTTGACTTGTTTGGTTTTGTCAGGTTTCACATCATGTTAATAATAATACAATAAAAATTATGTATGTCTCATGTTTCCTTGTAGGCAATAAACCACCCTAAGATATGTTGAAAGGGGCACAGCTGAGTGCCTCGGATTCCTAGAAGACTAGTTCTTTGACAACCTTGGGAGTACAGCTCTTCGTAGTGAATTTTTATTCCACTATGTATGATTAATTTTTTAGCGGACTACTTTTGTTTATTGGAAACTGTGAGGTTTTTTCTGTAAGGTTTACAGAAATCATTCTACCCACGGTGAGAAACCCACTGGGATTCTTCTAAGCTAACACAGTTTTTACTTCAGTGTTAAAGCACCTTCTTTGGTTGAGAAAGGGAATCTTGGAAAAGACCAAAGCTCTCTGGTATCTGCTTTTTTTTAAAAAAATAAAATACTCCTATCCCATGCCCGTTTGCAGATGTCTGAGTTTGCATAGTCCTGTTATACTAACACCCAGCATGGTAGCTTGAGGGAGTCAGAGAATCAAATGCCTCACTATGTACAAAATATGTATTTATAATTCTCTGAAATAAATGAAATCGTACTGTTTAGTGAAAAATCTGCTCATGTTTATTCCAAGTTGGTTTGTGTAATTAGATATCATTGTTCAAAAATGTGGGTTTTTAGGATAGTTGCGCAACAGCATATTTGAGAAAATTCCTTCTTTCAATCAAATGAAGGTGCGCATCTTAAGGGGAAATATTGTGTGTTACACTTGAAATGTACAAATGTGCCCTGTATAGCTTAAAATGATCCTTAAATGTCTCCATTAAGTATATTTTGTCTTTACATTACTACTAACTGAAATAAGAACTGGATTATTTTCAAGACGACATCAGTAAAAGTATTGCTATATCAAGCACTTTAACATACATACCACAAACCGACATGGGTTTTTCAGGTTTTGAAGTACATTGAAATACAGCTTTTCATGCTATGTCCTTTACAAATAAAACTGTGAGAATAATGGTTGGTGTCACTTTCTCCTTGCAGAGGAACCAAGAGATTCGGGCCTCAAGCAGAAGAGCTGCTCTGAACCTGGAGGGCATGTTCCACAGAAGGAACGAGTCCAACGAAATGATTAAGCTGATGGTGACTCCTGGTAGTGGGAACTTGCTGCAGCAAAGTGGGGGAGAAGGGAGTCTGAGGGCCTGCTCTCAAAACCTGTCCTTCTACCTCCCCTGACACAAAGGGGAGGCAGAGACTGTGCTGAGCCTGAGCAGCTCTTAGGTTGAAAGCAGACTTAGGTGGAAAGCATGGCTGATAAAAGGGAAGAAATGGGATCCCAGTGAAGCTGAATTCTAACCATGGTGGTATTTGCCAGGCACCCTGTGTTCCTTTGCTCTTGGTATCTGGAATATTGGGGAGAAGGAGGGTAGGATCCTGTTGGCAGCAAAATGGCAAGTGTGGGAAGCAAAAGTGTTGGAAGCAAAATGGGAACTGTAGCCACGGATCTCTTTCCTCTCTTGATGTGAGCTGCTCTGGTAATTTCAAATGTTGGAATGAAACTCATGTCCTCCAGTCTGTCAGTGTGTTGTGTAAGAAGAAGGGTTGATGGACAAGAGAGAGATGGATGCCTGCAACAAAAAGATAATGAAATGCCCTGCTTTTCCAGGTTGGACTGGATTTTCAGAAATTTCCCCCATGTCCCTCACAGCTGTAGATTTGGTGGAATTTGCAAAAATAGAATTTTTGAAAACCTGATAGTTGAAATGCAGACCCCTGCATGTATGTGTGTGGGGCATGTCTGTTCACTCATGTTAACTCTCAGTTTTGAAAAGGCAGAGAATCTCAAGAGAGGACTGTCTCAGACCTTAGGATTATATATGTGGAAATCCTGAAATATATTATTCGCTTATGCTGGTGTTTATCAACAGTGTTGCAGAAAAATTATAGGATCCCATAACTGTGGATAAAATCTGTAGGGCCGCTTGTTGTCAAATGTCAATGGGAGGAGTGGCCGTGCTTAATACTGCACCTGCTTACTAAATGTGTTAGGCTTATGTATGTAAATTAGAGATAGTGAGATCTGAGATCTCAAAGGCAGCAAGTACTTGAAGTATGGCAGGACTAAGCTTGTCCAGATGAGGAAGTGCAAATAACTTCCTCTCCACTGCACTGTCCTTGATGAAGTCTGGGAACACTGCAATGTTTTCTGTGAAGGGTAAGCAGAAGAAAACTGAGAAAATGGTAGGAGTTGAAAGAGCTCACCAAGCTTTTTTTCCTTCCAGCATTTCAGGTAAGCTTGTATGATAAAAAAATTATGCTCAAGTTAAGAGTGAAGCTGCTTCCCTGACTGTCACCCCATCAGATCAGAGGCTGAGGCTCCTGTCATTGCGGTCAAGGAGCATTTCATTGCTGACATTCCTGTTTTCTCTCCTGCTATTCCATCAGATATGTATCATTATAAGCCGGTTTGATCTCAGCACAGGATTTGTAGGGAATGGGAAGATTTCTGTATGGGTCTGCTATCTGGTGGCTGGTTATGGTAAACTATCCGCCGAAGCACTGCAGAGCTGATTTGCCAGTGGAAAGCTGGAGTTCTGTGGGAAAGCTTGACGGTTTAATGGGCCCATCCGTATTCCCTGCAGACCTCATAGGGCATCTCAGATCCTCTGAAGGAGCTTCTCTCAGAATGTGACCAGACAAATTATTTTCTCCTTGAACCAAGCCCATCTTTGTCTTGGGGGGAGCAGAGAAAAAGCCACAGGGGGAAACACAGCCAAAGCCCCCCTGGTCCTTACCCACAGCATATTTTTCAAAAGACATTGCTGTAAATGACCTCATTGCTATGTCATCTAGTGACAACCTTGTTATCATTCAATAATGAGTTCAGCGGGATCCATAAATGTAAAATAGTTGTGGGTTCTATCAGAGAGACTCAGGTGTTCGTACCAGTTACTCTGAGTAATACAGTAATATATGGACCTCTTGGTTTTACATGACCTCTTCCCTGAATCCACTGACTTTTAGACGTGGCCAAAGCAGCCAGTTACAATGGGTGAATTGTGGAGTGGTCTGTTCACCCTGTTTCCAGTGTTCAAGCCCTGTGTAGGGTGAAGGGCTAAATAAGTGAAGATGGTGAATGGACAACTGAGTTTTATTTGCAAAGTGCATTTGGCAGGACTGTGCAACAGATATAATCCCCAAGAAGATCTCAAATGCTTATCACAGAGCATCTCTTCTCTCAGCAAGACGCAGGCATGGAGAATGCAAGAGATGTCCCAATCCTCACACAGTGCATTCGGTGATAGATTTTCTCCTGGTCCCACAGCCAGCTGATACTAAAGCCTAAACTAAAGAAAAAAAAATAAGCTCAGTAGTAGCCAGATGTTGGGTTTGGTGCTCTGCAATCCTTGCATTCTCCTGCTTAGGAACACAAAGGCTGGTGTTAGCCTAAGGAAGCCATTTTCCTTGCCCTGCCTCTGCAGCCAGTGGGAAAAGATGGGCTCCTTCAGTAGGCCTTGCAAGGAGAAACCTCACTAGGCTGCTTTTAATTATGCCTAGAGAAGTCCAACAGAGGCAGCTTGTCCCTGAAGGCTAAGCTAGCATTAATCTTTACGAATATTCCCCCCAGCACTGTCCTCCCATACTGAGTTCATTCCTTCAAAGGCATCCAACTGATATATTGGCATGTTCTTTACACATTAAAAAAATGAAGAGTTTACAAGCGTGAAAGGTTAAAGTGATGGACTCAGGTAGCTGTATTTTTACAATATACTGATAATTTAGATATGAAGACAAAGTCCTTATTTGTCTTACAGAGGCACAGGAGAGAGACCAGAAAACGTGGCTTCAATTTTTAGGTCTCTCTAACTTCCACCAAGAACTTTAGGCAATATGCTTACAGCCTATCTTGCAGTTAGGGAGTGCTGGGAGTTCAGTGGAGCCAGTCTCTGCCTCGCCAAGGTAGGTTGTTCAGCCTTGGGGTCAGCAACTGCTCATCCTGCATCCACTGGTGTGTGACTGAGAGCTGCTTTTCAGTGCTGCTGTGACAGAATTGACCTGAGGTCTCACCTGTGGTTAAATCCAGTTTAAAGGCATTGGTAAAACCTGTTGATTGGTGTTGGTGTGGGCATGTGCCAGTCTGTCAAGCAGTATATTGTTAGAGAGTTTTGTAATCATTAGGAGAAAAGAACAGATTTTCTTCCTACTTAGCTACAATACAGTAATTACAGTTACTATCTGCAATGTGATTAAGCACTGCAGAAATGCATATAAATACTTGCTTGTGTGAGGATGGCAGCCAATTCCCTACCAAAAGGGAAGAAGAGGAAACAGATACTTTGCAAAAGCAACTTCCCTGACTTTTTATCTTGAGCCTATAGCTCTTCTAGGAGGTACAGACATTCATTAACATTGGGTAAATCATGTCCCCTCTCTGCCCCACAACCTGTCCCTGCTCATTGTAAGGCCAACTAGATCATCAGCCAGAAAATGCATGGAGGAAGACATATGTAGTGCTCACCAGAGATCCTGAGTAGTAGTCAGAAATTGTCAGTACAACCGAGAATCATCTTTGTGGTGGTGGTGTTTGGTTGTGATTTTTGGGTTATTTTTTAAGGCATGGATTTAATTACAAATGAACTGGGAAGTCAGACCCAAGACTATGCTTCTGTACTTGAAATAGCTGTGAACTCTTCCATGAAGTGTCCTTAGCCTGTTCCTTCTACTCAATGGTCTCACCTGAATTAAGTTTACCTGCTTGCACACATGCAGCTTTTGAACTGTCCTTACCCCATGTGATAAATAGGATGTGTTCTAAACTGGACCATGAATATGAACCCACCAGCTTGGAATTAGTGTGGCTACTGGCTTGCCTGGGATCTAAACTTCTCTCAGATGGTTTGTGGTTCCTGATTGTTTAAATAGTATGAAGCTGGCTGAAAGTGGGTGTAGTGCACAGGACATTCTCTCCCAACCCATAAAATTACTTTCAGAAAAACTGTATTCAGGGAGCATAAGTGGAAACATCACTCCATGGCTCTGCCCAGCTTTAATGTTCTTAAAGCTGTGGAAAAGGTTTCCATTCATGTTAACAGGAACACGGGAGAACTAGGAAAAACTTGCAGACCAGAGAAGCTATTTAATTCATCCTCGACATGGACTCTGTTAGAAGAGAATTTCAGATGTCAGCAGGAATTTGTGCTAGACAGGGGTAGTGTGGGTAGCTGTGTTCAGTGAGAAACAGGATAGCTGCTCTGGGCTTAGCTATTTGTATTTAACTGGCACAATGCTAAAAAGTGAGGAATGAACTAGCTGATCTTCAATTCAAATGTGTGTTCTGAGAAGTGCAAATACAAGTTGATCCACTGTGGCTTGCTGAAGCCAGTGAAAGTTCCTAAAATTGATGAGTTTAGACAGGCATTCATGAACACTGTAGTCTGCAAAACCTATTAGTTTGTGCACAGAAGAGAAGCAACTCTCTTATGGGAAAATAATAAAGTGACTACTGTTGCTACTTTCAACACACAGCATTTATTAAGACAGTCCCAGTCTTATACATAAGAGTTTGCTTCTAGGTGATCTCAGCATTTTAAGTACAAATACTTATCTCTGTGAAGGGCCAGGCTTGTGCTAATGAAGATATTCAAAAGCCTTGCGTTCATCTCTTGGTTGAGATAGCCTGGAAGAGAAAAGTGGAAGTACACAGGGTCTGACAAACAGAAGATTGACCAAGAAGACTGATGGTGTTGACTCTGTGTAGAATTGTGAATGGCATGGCTTGTCTTATCACGAAGTGCAGGATGTTCTGGGCAGATCCCTCCCAGCCCAGCATCACAGATTACATTTGTGGGCAAATCTGAGACCCCATTCGCCACAGTAGAGCAGGAACCAGCCACAGAAGACAACAGTACAGGCATGTCCATTTCCTCCTCTCCACAGTTGCTCCAGGCTCAAGTTATCAGAAGCATTTTGCAACTAAATGCACTCGTCCATTTTCCATTCACATCTGGCCTGTAGCCGAATTAAGTTTTCCTTTGACATTGGAGGTTAAACCTGTTTGCAATGGTACCAGCTCCTGCAAATGCCCAAAGTGTTGGGAAGTTTTCATGCAAAAAATTATGCAGGGCTACTTACAAGTTTTTCCAAGGACTGCAAGCCTAATAATGCCTTGTCTAGTTCTTTTGCCATCCAAGCTGGCCACATTCCTAGTGATGCCCTAAGCTGTTACTGAGCAAGGTCCCTTCTCTAAAGGGTTTCCTCATATGCCCCTCTCTCACCTGGACTTTGTTTCTTCCAGGTTTCATAAGCAGGGGGATTCTGAGTGACTTTTGTGCTGAGAGTAAGGTTTAGGAAGGGAAGAAGGAACCAGCAGCAAGATGGGGGAGGAAGGAGTCCATAGTTCATTGAAATGGTTCTCAGCAGGCAGTGTTTCCATGCAAGCAACCTCCCTGACTTCCCCCACCAAAGTATTGCTTCGGGGAGGATGGCAGGAGGGCTTGTATTCCCTTTGCTCCTCCCAAATGTAAAAGAGACTTTCTACCTCTGGCTTAGGCAGTTTCTCAATAATAATGAAAAACTATTGAGGACTCCAGGCACAATACTCCCTGTAACATCTTAATCGATTTCCCCTTCCCCCTCTTTCAAAAAATACTTGCCTGCAAGGGCCTGTACTATTTTTTTCCTGTGTTGGCACAGGAACCATGGGTAAGGAGCTGGTAGATGATGGTAGCAGCTCTGTTTGTGTCTGTGTAATAACTCATGACTCTCTTACTCAGCTAATTAAAACCAAAAGCCCTCTAGCTACTCTGAAAAATGTAAATAACATTTATTAAAACATTGTTCTGTGGTATAACCAGCACCCGAGTTACAGTAAGGCTGTTATGAAACAGGATTTTGCTTGCAAAGAAGTGGATGGCTGCAAATCAAGTGTATACCAGGCTTTCTTCATGAAAGGATTAAGCTGTGGACAAGCAGAAGTGTGTACAATTAAAAACGTATGAAAAGTGCAAAGACAAACAGCTGGCAGGGGCCAAAGCTGTCTGAACACCTTTGTATTGTGCTTTGCCCATCTTTGGATTTAGCACAGATATACATGGTCTGATATATGCAGTGAAACAAGATTTTTCCAAGGGCATTCTGTTCTTAGCACAAGCAGCAAGTAAGTAGGAAGATGAAACATTAAACACATTAAAGCAGGTGAAAAAAGTTTTGATGAGACAGGAGAGTGTTCTTGAATTTCTGGCTAAATGTGCAATGCATGTTCAATAGCAGATCTGCTGTAATGTAAAAGAAAGGCACAAAATGTGAATGTGAAGCCAGGAACAAAGTTCAGTCCAATATAAGGACACACAGCTCCTGTGTATTCTCATTTATATCAAAACCCAGGTGTGTTTTGTACAAGAACAAAATGAACCTTTGGTGCAAAAGCGAGTGAAACTCCTTGGTTGTTCTTTGCACCTGATAAAGATGTTTCAGAACAGGCCTGATGTAATTCTTCTCCAGTTGTGACAACGCCAAATTAGCTTGAAAGGATTTGATCTGACTTCTGAGCACTCTAATCTGAGTCTATCAAACCTTTAAAAGATAAATAAATTAAGAACTCTGGGATTACGAGAGCATGTAAAGCCTTGTGAACATTCTAGCCTTGCTGAGCTGAACAGCATCAGCAATCCTAAACCCCTGTTTCTTAGAAGGAAATTGCGGAAATGTTTAGAGAAGTGCTTCTGTTTTCATGCAGAAACAAAACCACAACTGAGATCAATAGGGTTGCCAGCCCTGAGGCAGCTTGTGTGGCAGCATGGATGAGGCCAGGGCTGGTGGAGAGTCTAGGTTCACAGGCAGCCAGCCAGTGCTATTCCACAAAGTTTTTAAAGTGAGAAAGGCAAGGCACAAGGAAAAAATGCCAGGAGAGTGGGCAAAACACTGGTGCTCGCTCCCTGCTGCTGTACTGGAGCATGAGTCAGAGACCTGGGTGAAGGCAGAGGCAGCTGGAGGAGGAGCAGCAGCGTGGCAGAGACCACACCAGCACGTCAGCAGTGGTGGTGCTGGCCCCTGTGAGGAGGAGGAAGGAGGAGAGAGCTGGAGGGAGGATGTATCTTTATATTCTTTTTCCATACAGCTCAGCAGGGGAATGACATGTAAGTGAAACCCTTGAAATGCAGAGATAAAACCAGACTTAAAAGTCCGCGAAGACAACAGGTGACTAAGCACAAATCTGGTGACTTTTGGCTCAATAACATAGTCCAGATCTGTTCTTTACTGAAAGGCCTGTGTCAAAATCCTTCAGGAGAGATGGCGTTTTGTTTGTTTTGTTTTTTTTTAAGCTGGACACAATGATGCAGTTTACTTTCCCAGGACAGGAGACTCCACTCTGCTTCAGACACCATGTGTGGCTCTTTTGACAGCTATGTGGAATGGATGCTGTCACTTACTTGATGACTACTTTGGAAGATGTTTTATTGTAAGATCATTTTGTGGTACATGTACTTTGCAATTGGTTATAGCTGAGTACTATTTCTAATTTTCCTGTAACTCATGTTATTATGGGCATTATTTGTGCTACCTCAGAGAGAAACAGGAGTTTTCTAGCAACAGGTTATTGACTGACCTTAGGGAAGCTGGGTGCTCCCATTTCCTTTTTATGGAGAGGGAAACACCAGGACCACATCTAGAATATAGGTGAGTTTTAGGAGCCCTCAGTGCCAAAAGAGAACTAGCACTGAAGGGAACTTGTCATGTTTCTTGAAGAGATTTATAGATGTTTTCAAGTTTGAAACAGCTGTCACCCACTACATCAGAGTAACCACTTAGTAGGGCTTCCAGACTGATGGTAACAGGTTGCACTCCATCAACTCAGCCTGAATTTCTATGAGGAATGTAGTTAAGATGCCATAACCAGCTACTCTCAGTGTTTTTGCAAGGACTGTATGTGAATTTCACACAGGCAGATGACGTGTTTTACTCCTGTCTACCTATCATGGCAGCCTTGGTGAATGGAAAATGAATAACTGCTACCACAAGAGTTGCCTGGAAACAGTCCTGTATCATTTAGGGTATGACTTGCCTGAAGCATGACTGCATGTACCTGTTGGGGGGGAGTCTGAGTCTTTCTCTGTGCATTTAAAGCCCTAAAAACATGTGGAGCAGGAAGCAGTGATGACAGCAGATTATATAAACCCAGCAAGGAGGCGTGGTGTTGCAGAGCAGAAGCTGGCCAGCATGAAGATGCACCAAAATATTTGGAAGGCAAAAAGTTGTGGAGGCATTGCTGCACCCTGCTGTCCCCCAGAAGCTGGGATGGGTGTAAAAGCCAGCACAGGAGCATCACAGCCTTAAGGCAGGGAATGTTGAGAGCCTGGGACCATGAACATGAGTGTGGACTGTCATGGCACAGAGATTACAAACCAAGGCAGTATTTACCAAACCTAAAAGTCTGTTGTTACGTACAGGGGGATCCATGCAGAAGTCTTGAAGGAAAGTGGACTATGACACTGACCTGTTTCAGTCAGTCCCCATGAAGCTGAGTTCCTATCATGCTGTGCCTCCACAAGGTTCACACCTGTCTAGGGATAGATAAAAAGGTGACACTGATTTGAAGTGGACTCTTGAGTTTATCTATCGGTATCTGTCCCCCAAACCTCCCAGCACACCCTCAAAACGTTGTTTCCATGCTCCAGTCAGCGTCTACATGCTGACTCAGTGTAAGGAGCATGCTGGAAGCCCGTTTGCCACAGCTTATAAAAGAGGTTTTAAAGGGCTGCTGCTGCCTTAAAGAGTGGCACTAACAAAACCCCCTGTTTTGCAGGCCTCCTATGAATGGCTATTTATTCTAATTTACAGCAGGATGTGTTTATAAGAGGGTAAACTTGGCCCAACTATTTAAGTGAGAAGCATTTGAATGCTTACACACACACATACACAACTAGGAAAGACTTTCACAGCTCACACACGTCTGCTTGATGGGCACCACCATCCTTGCTCCTGAGGGTTTCCGCTGAGCCACTCCCTCTGCCTTCTTGGTGTGGCTAAATGTGTTGGGTCTCTCTCTGTTCTGAAACAGCTTGAGGATCTAGAAGTAGAGGGAAAGCCAGGCTGGTCAGACCTGCAGTCTGGGTCTGTCTGGGGCCATGGCTGGTACTAGATGGCACAGAGAAAAGTGCCTGAAACCTCAAACTGTTTTGCTCACCATTCAGCAGTTGGCCCAAGCAGGAGGGATTTAGCCCTTGTTCAAACATTTCTCTTTTTTATTATATGGCAAGAATGGGATATTCATGATTCCCCATTCGACTCCGAGTACAAGTACTGAGCCCTGGCATTTGCAGGGCAAAGAAGGATCAGCACAAGAGGTCACTTCCAGAGCTATCCAGTTTTCCATCTTCCCTCCTACAGATAACAAATCAACCAGTAAATATTGCTCTTGCTTTTGAAACCTTGTGTTAGGAGTGGTTCAGCCACTGCTAAGGGTAGTTATCCTGACAAGAAGATGCAGTCAGTTCAGCTGTGGATAGAGATTTGTTTTGACAGCATGCTGAAAATAGCATCTCAGAAACCACACTGCTAGTTGGTTTTAGGAAAGCCAGTTTTTGAAGTGTTTCTGGCCAGCTTGTTACTCTGTAAATAGCTATCACTTGTTTACTGTTTTTTAAAAAATGCCCATGCTTCAAGGACAGTGCCATCCTAGGACACCTCCTCACAGCCTGGTCATCCCTGCAGGATGCTCTTATTCAATGTCCCCAGGAGTCCAACCTGGGGATTGCTCAAGGAGCCACCCTAGACATGCTCACCTACCATGCTGTGAGGAGACTGGGCTCCCTGCACTTCCCATGTGCTTCAGGGCACTGCTGCCTGGCTGAACCCCCAGCCTGCTCAGGTAAGCTCAGTCCCAGCTGGAGTATCCTTCCTCCCACAGCTCCTAATCAGCCACAACCCCTCACAGTTAAACCCAGTTACATCCCAGTGACTGAAAAAGAAAAAAACCCAACTGTGCCTCTAACCAAAGACACTTTGGAAGCTAAAATGTATGTGGTATAGGAGTCTTGAACTTTCCTGATTCAAAAGCTGCCCTATCCTTTCTTAGAGGCTTCATATGTTTTTCCTGGGGATGGAAATAAGTTGCAAAATACCTTCTCTGGCCCTGCAGGGTTGTGCTCTCTTGCATCCCTTCTTTTCTATACCCACATGGTTCTAGTGTCCTTGGTGGTCTCTTCATCACTGGGTCAGTGAGGGCAGAGGAGCTTTCCCGCTGGCCCTGAGGTGTTTATCAGATCACTCTGTGCCTGTGTAGCACAGGGCTCATGCTGCACACTGGCTCTGTGGCTCAGGCTCTGCCACTTCTGCCCTGCAGGCAGCATCTGGGTCCCTTGACTTCTCTGCATGCTGTAATTTGCAATATGAAGGAGCAGTTAGACCTGAGGGAAGGCACTATGGTCAGACATGTGCCCTGGTTTGGGTTTATTTAAGTCTCTTTCATCACCCTGTAGAGTTAATTCCTGACTATGAACATCCATTATGGGACCCAACTTGCTTTTGGGGATCTCCGGGATCAACATCTGCTCAAATTTTGCCTGAAGCTTCCCCATCCTGCCTCTGCCTTCCCCTATCTACATGTGAAGTGAGTGAATACTTCCTCCTGGAAAGTCTTTCACCTTTCCTTATCTTCTTTTTGTTTTCAGAATGGGATGCCTCTGCCCTGAGGAGGGGAGATATATCCTGCTGCCTCCTTCCTTTGTGCTGCACTCTTCCTGATGGCTCTTTTCCTCTACCTGCCCTTGGCTTGTTTTTTAGAGGATATTAAGTGTCAAACTTGGTTGATTTGTTGCAGTCCAATTAGCTGACTCAATCCAATTAAGCTATCTGAAGTTATCTCTGTAATGTGGTGGCTTTGTTAGTCAACTCCATTCCCTCCTACCCCTGCAAAAATTTTTGCCTCCAGCTCCCCCCTCCAGATTTTGGAGGTAGATTTCCACTTGGTTCTTGGCTGCTTGATCAAAGCTTGTGATTGAGACTGCAGGTTCTGCATATTTCCTTCAAGGACTATCTCCTCCTACTGCCTCCTTTCCTTGGTTAGCCAGGTCTGCCCCCAGCTCTTCTTCCTCACCAGAAGACTTGGAAGTACTCTGTCTGTCTCTGGCAGCTTGGCAGTAAGGTCAGCAAAGTGCTATCCCCTTGTGAGACTTGTTCCTTGTACGCATCCTCTGCCTTGCTTTGACTGAGTAAAAACTGCCCACAGAGAAATATGCTTTTTTCCTAGTTTATTTGGCTCCCTGTAGTCAAAATCTGAAATTTTGTCACCTCCACAAAATGCCTTTCTCCTTTGCTAGGGCTCTCTCTCTCTCTTTTTTTTTTTCTCTGGGTGTGTAGCTTTTTTCCCCCTGAAAAGGGAACTTTGTTTTGTCTGCTCTTACTGTAGATTACGAAGTGGTGTCACTGAGGACAGACCTTTCCAAAGAAAGAATGGGTGATGCTTTAACCTGGAAAGATAGTGCCTCAGGTTGCTTGTTTTTATTTAGCAGAGTTCTGGGTATGAGCATAGAGCACCTACACCTGTAAGAAAATCCTTCCTGGCAGCTCCCACTAGGAGTCCTGTTGCCCCCCGTGCTGAACGTGCTGGCTGCTCCCAGGAGAGGATATCAGGCATCGGGACATGACCTCTTTTCTGAAACATGACAAAAATCAATTTGCTTCCCTAGGTGTTTCCATTCCCAGGCATCCCTATTTACCTGCTTGATTCCTGTTGAGAAAGAGGTCAAGGGAAAAAGCCTGTCACACTGAGGTATTGCTTTCTGGGCACTATGGATGCTGTCTCAGCTACCTACCCTTGCTTTTCATTTTCTCCCAGCCACCTATGTCTGTGTTCAGGGCCATGCAGTGGTAAATAGGGTTAAGGAGATGGATTAACTTGGTCAGGAGTCTTAGGTTCAGTAAGGAACTTCAAAGAACTAATTCTGTCCCCTAAATGATCTCACCTGAGACCGGGCCTACACAACACTCTCTAAAGGAGTTACTAACTTTCTCTTCCCCAAAGATTACTCTGAAATCATCAGTACAAAAGCTGGAACTTCTCTCCATGCTGTTGGGAAAGATGGGGCTCTTGGTTCAGAGGAGAGATCTCTTTTGGGTTTCCGAACACTTGGTCTCCGTTTTCAGAACCACCCCAAATGACAGGAGGAGGGAGGATAACTTTCTTGACAGGAAACAGCCTGGCAGGCAGAGAGGACTGATCTTCTTAATGGTGTCTTCAAATCGCTTTAATATAAATCCCCATAGAATAGTCTTACTGGCTTTAATAGGTATGGAAGCAAAGAAATGAGCAGCACTTGAGAAGCTGCATTAAAGGTGTTTAAGAAGTAATAGAAAATGGTCATTTTGCAATACAATTTGAGCAAGTCTTAAGAATTTAAGAGAATTATCTTCCTCTTAAGGAATTTGAAATGTCAATTAAAAATGCTTCAGAAAGCATGTGTTAAGCCCTGATGGATTTCTTAGGCTGGGCTATAAATGATCTGCCTTATTCCTAGGAGTAAACTAGTTCAGGGTCCTGTGTCTCTGAGCCACATAACTTGAGTACTTCATTTTGGCAGCATGTATATCATAGTATCAATTTCTATTTTCATCAGACTTTGCTGTCATGGTTTGTAGCCATCTGTTATTTGGGCTAAAACATAAAACAGAGGGGGAAATCACATTTCTTTATTAGCTTGTTTAAACTACCAGTTATGGGAGCATTTGCACCTTCAAAAAATTAACATCCTGTTACTCATATGGGCCGCTGGTGCAAGTTGGAGCTAAAGAATGGATCTGTCAACGATATCTCCCTCTAAAATTGTACTTCTTGGCAAAATCTTATTTACAACTCTAAGTCAATCAACACTTTTTTTTTTTTCTTTTTCCTGAAAGAACTCCTGGTAATTTTTTCAAAATCCTTTGGCCAGGCATATAGCCAATAAAGCAAATTTTCAGATTATTGAAGTTACAAAAAATATTTTACAGTGAAATCTCAAAGCAGGAACAGCTGCCTGGGTTTGATCTTGACAGCTGCTCTTCTCCTCACAACAAGCAGCCTATTTGTGTTTACTTATTCATTAATATTGAAAAATAACACAATAGGATCAGATGTCCTTGCTGGCAAATGCCCTACTTTTCCTCTGTGTTAGCACCTCTGCCTCAGCATTGATGATACATGTATGTTTTATCTGTAAAAGCCCCTCATGTTTAGCTTTATTATGACACCACTTAAATAATTTAGCTTCCTAGATAAAATAATTAAGAGCCCATGCAGGAAAGGTACCAGTTTAACTGGAACACAGAACGGTCCCATTAGTTTTCCAGAGACCACACACATTCTGAAAGTAAATATTTTTTAGAATTGATCTAGATGAGAATAAATTCCCTGGACTAAGGCTCATATTCCAGGTCACCTGGGATCTACATGAAATTCCATATTCCTCCATTATACCATGCTCTGAGTGGAAAGAAAAATGCTTAATTTTTTAAAACAGAGCCTTGTCAAATGAGGCTTTACTCACAGTGTAAAGGTGCACATGTGGTTTCTGCATTTTCCAAATAAAACTCCCTAGGCTTGGAGTTTAATAGTCCCAAATTTGGAGCTATTTTTCATCACCCTCTATCCACACAGCAAGGTCAGACAAGGTGTCCCTCTGATGGTGTGGGGAGCACAAGTGGCCTGCTCAAAGGCAAGTCGCTAGAGGGACCTTGGTGAAAGCTCATTAGCTATTTAAGTGCCTTTTATTTATTTGCAAGCCGGCTACTAGCCAAAAATGAGAACTCAACCCACTGTTGAGTTACAGGGTAGCCCTGAAATGTCCCCAGCAAACACTTCAAGGAGAC
Source organism: Corapipo altera (assembly GCF_003945725.1). Lineage (NCBI taxonomy): Eukaryota > Metazoa > Chordata > Aves > Passeriformes > Pipridae > Corapipo > Corapipo altera. The sequence goes on along the minus strand of NW_020884873.1, from coordinate 7,447,198 downwards.
TGGAGATGTTTCAGAAATGAAGGGTTTGACCATGTTTTTCATCTATCTGTTGCCATTTGGCCTTCTGTGGACAGAAGTTGTTTTCCTCTGAGAGGCCAGGGGCAGCCAAGCTGCTCACAGGCCGGAGCAACACAGTGTTGGGAAACTCAGATCTTCCCCAGGTTACAGCAACAACTGTGTTCATGAAAGTCAGAGTGTAAGGGCATAAAGCTGTGAAATAAATATCCGAGCAGTTGTCCTGGCCCTGGTTTGCTTGCAGTCAGAGCCCACCCTGAGCTGTTCCATGGATGTTCAGCACGGTGATGACAAGGGCAGCAATTGATTGGCAGCGAGAGATCAGCTTTGTTCCACTGGGTGCTGAAAGGCAGCTTGATACCTAGGAGAATTCTCCTTGAAAATGCCGTTTCATCCTCATTTGGGGATTTAAATGCCATACTAGATGGCACTGGACTAAAAGGAATGTCATTAAGGGGCCCTGAGAAGTATGGAGAACAAAAAAATTGGGAAACAGTGGGAGAAAATCTGGGAGAATCACTCCCTCAAACCAAAAAGAAAGAAGCAGATAAACCCAGACACATGTTACGTGCAAACAAAGGTTGTCAAAAGCACTGGAAGAGTTCCCTAGACTAGGAAAACCAGGAAAATTATAGATGTATTTTGAGAAAATATTCAGCATTTGCTGCACAAGTTGAATGTGATTTGGTTTAGCTGTGTCTGGAAGGAAGCACTGGTACCAAAGGCAGCACACTATGTTCATTCAAAAAAAAAAAAAATTCACATAATAACCTGGAGACTTCCCTGGGAGACATCCTCCCACACTGTGTGCCCAAACTGTCTGGTTTTGCAGCATGGAGGAAGGAGATGGTGTAGAATTACCAGATATTTACACACAAGTGGAGAAGATGTGAGATGCTCAGACGAAGGTAAGGAGAGAGAAGTGGCCTGTCCTGCTCTCCTGAAAATTCCGGAGGTTAGCTAGTGCTGCTCCTGGAAGAAGAATCATTTCAGCAGTTCGTGAGTTGCTAAATCTGTGCCTAAGTCAGGATTAGACTGAAAAGGTCACTAGCAGGATAAAAGAAAGAAATTGTTATAGAAATATAGAAATGGCATTATTTTAGTATTTTAGAGTATTCAACAACTGCACACTGTGCCTGAGCTGCTGTTCATTCAGTAGGAAAGTTTTAAACACTTTGAAAGAAGGCATTCCATCTTCGGGCTTGATTTGAGTGTCAGCTCGGGAGGGAGTAGCTTGCAACTTTATTGCAGTTATCGGCTGTAATGGTGCTAAGTCATAACTCCTTAGGTGTTACCCTGTATATCACATGCTAATCCGTCTGACACAGTTTTTAAAGGAAACCTATTTCAACACAGCCCGTCCGCCGCCTCGTGAAGCAGCTCTTCCAAAATCGCACAAAAGAGCGTGAACCGACTTTTTTTTTGATTTTTTTTTTTTTTTTTGGTAATTCGCTCATTCTGACGCCGCGGGAAAAAAATTACATAAGGCGCCGATGACGACTTTTAAAGCGCTTTAAAAAAATGAACCCATCGCGGGAAAAAAAAAAAAAAAAAAATTAAAAAAAAAACCCAAACCCCTCAAGATAAGAAAAAAAAAAAACAACGACAACAACAAAAAAAGAAATAAAACTAAAAAAAAAAAAAACAAAAACAAAAACCAAAAAACAAAAACAAACAAACAAAAACAAACAAACAAAAAACCCCCAACAAAACACAACTTTCCTTCTTTCTCCCGGGGGCCGTGACGCTCCGCCCGAGGGGTTCAGGGCCGGTGTCCCCCCCTCTGCGGAGAGGCGCCGACGGCCGCTCCACGCTGCGGGGACGGGACGCGCCGCGCTCGGGGGAGCGGCGTCTCACGGCGGCAGTGGCTGCGGTGCCGTGTTGTGTTGGTGTGGTGTGGTGTTGTACGGTGCTGTTTCGCGGGATGCAGCGTTCCGGGGCCGCGGGAGGGGCGGGAGGCGGGGGGGGGGGGGGGGGGGGGGGGGGGGGGGGGGGGGCACGTCAAGTCACCTCCGCCCGTCCCCGCGGGCCCCGCCCCCTCCCGCGCTTCCCGCGCGGCCCTTTCTCCCTTAAAAGGACAACGGGGCGCGCGCGGCCGGAGGGGGCTCGATTGAGCACAATGGGGGCCGTGGGAACGGCGCCTGCGCGGAGCCGGCGAGGGGGCGGGGCGGGCCAGTGGGCGGGAGGGGTGAGGAGGCTCGCGCGCGCGCGCGCCCGCCCGCCCGCCCGCGCCCGGCGGCAGAGCGCGGGGATCCGGGAGCGCGCGCAGCGGCGGGAGCGCCGCGCACCGCACGGGTGTGTGTTGGTGGGCGCAGCGCGGCGGTGAGTGACTGCTGTCCCTTGGCTCCTTGGTGGGGAGGGAGGGAGGCAAAGTGCGGACGGCGGGTTTAAACTTTGAGCTTTTGGGGGGTTTATTATTTTTTTTGTTGTTGTTGGGATTTCTTTTTTTTTTTTTTTTTTTTAAATCCAGCAGCCGGTGGTTTCTGTTCCACACAACTTTTACTTTCCCGGAGCGTGTCTGCAGTTTCTGCAGCGGCAAAAAGACTTTGCCGCCTTGAAACTGTTTGACACGCGTGGTTTCTGCGCGCGGCGTTTCCCCCCCTTTCTTTTTCATCTATTAGTGGAGTTTTAAATGAGGTGCGGGCGGGGAGAAACGCCCCCCGCATTGTTGCAGACCCATCCCGATAACTCTGACTTGTCCTCCCCACCCCAAAGTACGGTTAAAGCCTTTAGGGGAAACGAGTTTTCCTGCGATTTAACTTCGAAAGCGGTCCCGAGATGCGGAGCGAGTGGGGAAAACTGGGCTGCCTGGTGATGACGGGCTGCACGGCGCCTTTCCCGGGCCGCGGCTGCCCATCCTCGCCACCACGCGGGCGGCGTGTCCCCGCCGGCCGTGCCTGCCCGGTGCGGAGCGGGTGCCGCAGGTGCGGCCCCGGGTGCGCCCCGCAGCGCACACCTGTAGCGCCGGCGAGCACAACTTGGTGCCAGCGGCGCGCTGGAGGGGAGGGGGGGCCCGCCGGTGCCCGCCATCCCTCCCTCTCTCCCTCACCGTGTTTCACGGCGGGGAGAGCCGGCAGCTGCTTTTCTGTTATCGCTACTACTCGCGGAGGGGTCGGAGTGTGGGCACGCCCCGAGACGGGGCAAAACGCGTGTCTGTGGGCTGGTGTGCGACACGTGCTGTCGGTCGCGCAGGTCGCGGCGTGGGGCCTCTCCCCCTCCTGCCCCCGGCCCGGTGCGCGGCGTTGCCGGCATGGGGAGGACGGTGTGGCGGGCGGCGATGGCGTCCTGCCGTTCCCGCAGCCCAGCGCCGCTGCAAGTCGCTCCCGTCCCCGCCGGCGTGTGCCTGTGCCCGGCGCCAACAAGTTTTAACTCCCGGCTCCGGTAGGCGTTTGTGCGGAGCGGGAGCGGGGCGGGCGGCGTGCCCCCGGCGCGGCACGTAGGCAGCGCCCGGCTGCAGGGAAAACAAAGGGCTCGCATGTGCTGCGGGCGGCGCGGCTCCCGGCGCGCCGGGGGACAGCGCTCGGCCGCGCCGGGGCGGGGGGGTGGGGTGGGGTCTCGGCCCTGGCGTGTGGGGGGCGTCGGTGGGGGTGACACTTGTTCCGCGCGGGATGGTGTTGTTCTAGGGGGCTGGCTGCCGTTTTTGGAGGAGTTTGGAGGGGCGGTGAAACTTTGGATGCGCCCGCGCTGCCCGTGTCACCGCCGCGCCGCTCGCACGGCGCCGGGGCGGGCGGGGGAGCCCCGCCGGCCGGCCCGGGGCTGCCGCGGGGTCGGGGGTCCGGGGGAGGGTCCGCGTCGCCCCCGCCGCGGCGTGACCGCGTTGCTGGGAGGTCTGCGACGGCCCTTTGAAGTGAAACTGTTGCCATGTTTGAATTACGTCAGGGCCGAGCCATGAGGAACCGGCGCGGGGCGGGGGGGGTTGAGGACGGGACCGGAGAGGGGGGCGGTGGCCGTCACCTCGCCGGGACGGGGGTCCCCGGTGCTCGGCGGTGCGGCTGGATCCGCGCTTCCCGCCGCTCCCCCCGGTGCCGGATGGGGCGCCTGCACCGAGACCGCGTGGTGGGGCGGCGTTTGCAGCGCGGGGGCCGCCTCGGAGCGCCCACCGAGCGCTCGGGGCTTTCCTCCCCGGCGCGCCGCCTTCCCCTTCCTGCGCTCTTCTCATTTAGTTTTTAATTTTTATTCGTCTCTCGGCGAGTTGAACGCTTGGCAGCCCCGCGGAGGGAGGGAGGGAGGGGAGGCGCGGCCACCCCCGTGTGCGCTCCCGCGGCTCCACCTGACCGGCGGGGCCGCCCGCTAAAGTAGGTCGTTCGCCCCGGGGGGGGTCTTTGTTCCCGCTCCGGCCCTGGCCCCAGCCCCGCCGGCGTTAACGGGGGGGAGCGGGGCCGTGCCCGGGGCCGGCGCTTTCTCCGCGCCACGCGGTGCCCGGCGGGAGCGGCGCGACCGGGCTCTCCTTTTCGGGCATCTCTTACTCGCTATTGTTTTGTTTTTGTTTCAAACTTGCGGTGTTTTGCGCCGGGGAAGTGCTTCCCAGTCGCGCTCTCCCTTTCGTGAGGTAAAACTTGCCGACTCCTCTCGTACATCCATCTCGTGAGGGGGATTTAAAGGGACCTGCCAAACCTGTTGTTTACTCGGGCCGTCCCTTAATGCAGCGGGCTGGGCTGAATCCCGCCTGCCCCGGGGCTCCCCCAGCGGCTCTTTCCTGGCGGGAACGGCCCCGGTTCGTACTATAAAGAGCCTTGTCTGCTGACGGCCCGTCCTTTCGACCCAAGTTCTTTAATAATCATTACAATTGCAAAAAAGTTTGGAGCTGCGCTGTGGCTGTGCAGGCAGCTGGCGCAGGATGCTGCCCCCCAACCTGGCGCTGTGCGCCTGGAACACGTGTCTCTCTGGGCTCAAGGCCGGGCCCTGCCATCATCCCCTCGTGGCTGGGGAGTGGGGAGGAGAAGGCCCAGCGTCCTGAATTGAGCCCAGAACTGCAATAGCATTGCACTTGGGGTGGAGACCGAGTAACGTGCTTGAGCGTTACCAGGGATGCTCTTTTTCATTTTGAGTTTTAATTCAGCGCTCAGGAAGGTGGCAGTTTGATGGCCATAGAGACTACTCTTTAACTCATTGATAAGGCATGCCAGGAGAGCAGTGCTTCCTCAGCAAACTCCTTCACTATTGTGTGTGTACTTACAGAGGTGAGACAGTTTCTGTCAGCCATGTGCTGGGTGTGTGCACCCCTGCCCAGTCTGGACACAGACAGTTTCACTGTGTAGTTTACAGCTTTTTTAAAGAGAACAAGATCGCCCAAACTCTGCACCGTAGGGACAGACAGTGAACTGGAAACCTTTCTGCTGACACCAGTGGACACTGACCTCCTTTGGCACACAGGTAAATTCTAGGTTTCTTGGGATCTGTGGTATGTGGTAAAGAATCAGCAAGTAGCAAGTCGGAATTTTCAAACACACCCACAGGCATGTAGCATCCAGCTCCCACTGAAAGTAGGTGGGATTGAGTGCCAGTGCCTCTGGGAAAAATTCCTCCTCACTTCATTCTCTAAAAGAAGCTAATTGCCTATGTGATTAGTCTTCCTTTAAGAAGAAAATATCACTGACTTCTTAGTAGAAGACATTAAAAGAGATGATAAATTCTCAGATGTTAAAAATAAAGTTAAAACTAATGGTTTGTTGTCTTACTCGTACTGAACAGCTCTTTCTCTGTTACCAAACTCTGCTTTGCATTGATTCTTAACACCTGATGCTTTGTACCTCTTCCTTAACGAGATGAAAAACATACAGATGTTTCTACTTGACAATCAGCTTCACACTTGCACCCCTTGTAGCACTTACATTTTAACACAAAAAAGCAGCCACGGAACTGGGGCTTGAAAATTGAGTGGTTATGCAGAATGCATGAGCAGGACTCCATTTCACAACTTAAGCCTTTGCCATTTTAGAATGTGCTCAGTCCAAAGTCCACGTGGAATTATCAGTAATATTACTTAACAAAATGAAAATGTATCCTTTTTAATGAAGTCACTTCAGCTGTTCTACCAAATAATTACTACACCTTCTGTTCAAATCCCAGTCTAGGTATGTTACCCTCTTTAAAAACAAACAAACAAAAAACCCCAGCCAAAAAACACAAACCAAAACTGTTCAGTGTCTCATGATCACAAGTGTTTGTGATGCTTTTTCAGTAGCAGGTGATTGCAAACAGCATCATAACAGCTGTGGTGACTGCTTTCAGATAAGCATCGCAGACTGAACTCCAGCGCTTGTTTGAGAACATCCCAGGTTCTCCTTGTTGGGCTCGTGCTCAGACTGAGCATGATGTTAGTTATGCAACAGGGAGCAGGGGGAATCATCTTTCAAGATGGAATGTCTGCAGGTGGGGTAGGTTAGGGTGGTTTTTTTTTTTCTTTTTAACCCCTATGCAAATCTTACTGATTACTGTTTTCATGCTTTGGCCTATCTCTTCTGGAGAACTAACCACATGACAGTTTAGAGGAACACCCAAGTGACTTAGCCCTTCAATTCTGTAGTTTAAGTGGGCTAGGAATTTACTTCCCAGTGAAGATCAACAGGTAACTAGGGTCCTTTGTGACTTAATTGCTTCTGAAAACTTAACTCAGAACAGCTTGTGACCCAGCCAGGATGCTGTGAATGCTCAAACACAGGAAAGAAATGTCCAATTTGATTTTTGGTACGTGGTTAGTATTTGCTGCCAGTTGCATCTGGTGTGCTAAGATTTTACTGCAGCTCTGAGCACACGACAGTAGCTGTAGACAACTACCAGCAAAAGAGTGAGTTACTTATTTTGGCAGAGAAAATGTAGTTTTGAGTTTTGCTGGTTTTACTCAGCACATCAAGTGACAACTCCACAGCATGCTGTTATATTCAGATGTGTCCTAGGCTGTAATGGCCAAATACAGCTTTCCTCCAAGTAAAGTTGTTTTGGATGGAGAGAGGAAGGGAAGTGGAAGGAAAATCTGAGGATATAGGGGGCCAGAGGAGTGTACAAGTATGCACAATTCTACGTCATGGGTGTTGGAAACTAGTCACTCTTTTTTGAGCTATAAGGACAGATGACCGAGTAAGAGAAATGTTGCTGCAGATAATGAAATTGCACTTTCAGATGACCCCAATTAGATTGGTCTCTTATGTCCTTGGAGCATTCTGGCTTTGTGCACGTTAAAGTGTTTTTTGGGGGGTCCAATTTTAACTTCTGTTCCAAGGGGGTTTTTTTGCAGCGTGTAAACTCATGGTGGAGGTATGTTTACGTTGAGTCTCTGATATAGATCAGCTCCTCTGTTGATGTACAGTTTTCTGTCCTACAGTTGATTTTCAGGAGAGGTATTGCAGTTTGTTTCCGCAGAGGGACAGGCCCAAGAATTTATTGCGAGAAACAACTCTGCTCCTGGCGCCTTAGACAGCTCTGGAAGCATTTTTCGTGTGTGTGCATGTGCCTGGGTGTATGCACTTGCAGATGCAAAAGGCAGAGCATGTATATTCTTTCTATATTAAGGCATGTTTCCTTCCCTTTAAAAGAAAAAAAAAATCATACCGTTTTGGCTATGTTTCTTAGTTCCAATGAAATGCTATAGAGACAACAATTGTGAGATTTTTACTGACAGGAACCGGCTGCATCAACATATGTAGGCTAGATCGTATTTTTTTGTAGACCAACTTGAGGGAGGCTGTGCCAAGGCTGTTTTGTACACATAAAGGCAAATCAAATTGTTCTCCTCTTCTCTGTCAATGTACTGGCAGTTTTGGATTGTACGAAGGGTGAATGATCCAGGGTCAGAATGAAGAAATAGGAAGAGAGGAAGGTATTGAGTAGTTGGACTGGCATCCCTCTGCTTTCCCATAAGTCCAGGGAATGTTTCTCTTTCATCTTTGCAAGAAGCAGGTGAGCACATTCATTCCAACTGGCCTGATAATTGTGTTACAGAGGGAGACATGCCTGCCTTCTAGGAATTCCATCCTTTCTGTTATAAAAGGTTTTCATTCTTCTTGGGTGATCAGAAAGAATGCAGAAGGAATCTGGAAAAGCAAATGGAAGTGGCTCAGCTTACTTTAAAATCTAAGAGTTCAGAAGTTCTTCCATAAATTGAAAACTTAATGAGCATCTAAAGCAATACCTCCTTCTAATTTAGATCATCAAATTAAATTTTGCAAAGAAAACTAAGCACCAAATTCTAGTCCTGACAGGCAACAAAAGCATGAAACTTTTTTCACACATGTAGTGATGCATGCTGCTTTGTACCAGCCTTTCACAAAGGTAATAAGCAGGGTGTGGGGATTCTTTTATTTCCCACTTACTTTATTGTTCTCTTCCTAACTCCAGATTTTTTTGCAAGACAAGTTTCTGGTTTTGAGGCTGCTTTTCCAAAAGTGAGAGGGTAGAATAATGGAGAGAGGTTTTTCCTGGAGTCTTTTCTGAATCCATTCAAGTTGCTAAAGCAGTTACGTAAAGCAGAACTTGGGGGAATAGGAACTTCTGCAGGGAGAAGCTGCAGAGGGGGAGACCAGGGAGGAGGAAGAGGAGAAACACTTTTCCCCTGACTTGAAGGAATAAAGCTTCCCTGCTAATGCAGGTAAATCTCCATTTCTGTAGAATGACAGATACACTCCGCTGAAATTTCTGGTTCATTGCTGGTGAGCTGTCCCTTTCGCTTCTGCGCAAGTGCTGATTTAAAAAATGTCCTATATATTTTAATAACATGCTTAAATTTGGCAAATAATAACAAGCTTAAGTAACATTATTAGTGCGCTTAGATTTGGCAAAATTATGTTGTGTAATTCTTTCTAATTTCTATGCAAGTTACTTACTTCCTACTTGCCATCTTTTTATCTGTCCCAGATTTCACATGGTTAAAATACCACAGCTGAGATTCAGGTGTTAGGGTAGCTGGCAGTCTAACTCCCTGGTTCTAATTTGAGATCTAAATTGCAAAACTTTCAGGTTAAAACCTTTCAAAGGGCACAGTCGTATGTACTTCTAAGTGCATATTAGCTATTAAGCTCTCCAGCTGACAGAATATTTAGTGTATAATGGTCAAATGGCAACTGTTTAGGATTAAATGTGTGACTGAACTGACGCCTTCCATTTATAACCGCACTTCAATGCAGTTGTCAGAGAAATCTGTTTAACTTGTGGTTTTGCTACTAGCTCTTCCCCATTCAGGCATGATGTATGGTAATACTGTTGCTGACCATTCATCAAGTGGGAAACAGATGGCACTAGTTTCCCTTCTATTGAAGGATGGTGTTGAAAGGCCGCTCCTGTGAGAATGGCAGCAATGATGCAAAACAAAATATTTTCAGAATATGTGTTTGATGCCAGTCTTTGCCAGAACATTAATACATCTTGTTCTACTGTGGTGTAAATACCAGCTGGTGACAGAGATCATCTTATCAGCGTCTGGATTTCTGGAAGAATCTGGATTAGAAAGTAAATCACGTTGTTGATGTTGATACGAGTTCTGTGCTTGCCATGCAGCAGTCAAGATGTACTTGCTGCATAAGTTTTGCAGCATTGATGAACCTTGTGTCTGCAATCAGTCTTGGACTTTCTAAATAAAAGTACCAGACCATGGATTTAACATTGGGGTAGTCAAACAGTATCTAAAATTGCTGTTTGGAAGTTGAAAATTCCCAGGTGAGTATGCTGTTGGATCTCCAGAGGCTTGTTAAAGTGTTCATAATAGAGTGTCTCTTGGAGAAGGACATCAGATGCTAAGAAACAAAATACATACTTCTGAGTGTTTGCCTAGGCACTGTGTTGTGTATTTGCCTTCACAGGGTAGGGATACTGACCTGATTGGGTTGTGCTTTAGCTTGCTACGTGTCCCTGAAAACACACCCAGCAGAAGCTGAGGGTAGTAACCATCCCTCAGTGAGCCCATTCAGCAGGTCATGGACTGCGTGCCTGCTGCCACCTGCACTGGATACTGTACCTGCTCAGGGCTTCCAGGCCACAGCTGTGCTAGTGCAGGGAGCGGTGTATCTTCTAAAAAGCCTGGCAGAGTTTGAGGTGACTTTGCTGGATATTTGCACAAGTCATCTTTGGGAGAACGTAGCCCTAGGTGAGCGTGGTGTGAATGTGAAGAAAGGAATACAGCGCCTCAAGCCTGTGGTAGACAGCATGAGGTGGGATGGGGGGAAGGAGACACCTATCCCCTCCATCTCTCTCCTCAGCATGGAGAATCTCCTTGGCATTCAGCTTGCACTAGTCCCTTGCCATTAACAGGCTTTGCAAAAAGTCAAGACAAGCTTTGTGGGGAGTTGACTGATGTCTTTCTAAGTGTTTTTGCAGTGGTAATTGCAAGGAGACTCAACCTCAGTGGGCACCAAGTGGTCTTGTGTGTGCTATACCGAAATGTGAACATACACACTCTCAGCTGGATATGGGTTCCTTAATGGATTTTGTGTAAGAGTATTAACCAAAAATATTGGATACAGTTTTTGCTTTTCTCTTATCCTCAGCAGCTTGGGAAACGGTGTGTTTATTTTGCAGTACTGCTGTGCTCTTGATCTTCCCCTCTGGGGTTGGTGTGGGGGATGTGTTTTCACCTCTGTGTGTGGAAGACTGCTAGACCTGGGTGGTTTACTAGCTTTTGCTGTGGTCCCACAAAAATGCACAGGATCTCTTTTCCTTGCACAAAATCTCTCTGTCAGTAAGGTAAGCACAATGCTACATACAGTTGTTTTGTGGAAGCATGTTTTTGACCTCACCTGAACCTGCCTTTCAAATTATTTTATTGCCATAATGATGTGGCAAGTCTTGGCAGCGTAGACTGAAGATTTGAGATTAATTTTCTGTCCCACTGGAAGATATTAGAATGACACTCCTTACCTTCCTGCAGGTGGAAGATTTGGAGACAGATGACTATGCCACATACATTAACCAGTAACCCAGGTTGGGTTGCTGGGACTTGGCAGTCCTTGGGACTGGGAAGTGACTGGGACTTCCCTCTCACTAGACTAGCCCACAAGTGATGGAGATGCTGCTTTCCCAAAAGTCCTGCCTGAGCTACTTGGTCTTTCAGTAGCATTTGTGGGAAGGCCAGTTAGTTTTCTGGTAGTTTATGAAAATATAACGACTTGGTCTTTTGTTAAGGGAAGAGGGGGAAATGTGTTATTTGCAGGGCTCCATCCAATTTTAATGTTTTAAAAGCAGAAGTTCTCAGCAGTGGGAACCTGTTCTCACGGAGCTTTCTGCAGCCAGTGGCCTGTCCCCTTCTGAGCAGATAGTGTGTGATAAGCAGCAGGGGTGGCTGCTCACTCCCTGCAGCAGGTGGTTGAGGCAAACCCTGCACCAGGGTCTGTTCAAAAGAGAGCTTCTTGGAACAGTCCTTGCCTGTGTTATGAGGCAGAGACTGTGTGGCCTGTGAGGACTTGCTGTGTGTCCAGGCCCAGCGCCAGAAAAGCACCAGCTTTGCTCAGTTATTGGTTTGGTTTTTTGAAGTGCTGTGGGAACTGTGTTTGCTCTGACAGCTTCTCATGCCGTGTCAGACTGTGCCTAACAGGAATCTGCGCTGGGGAGTAGTTGGCACCAGAGGAGAACTTGTTTGGTGGTGGGGACATCATGTGTTGAAAGGGTCTGTGTCGTTGTGACTGCAGTAAATCCACTTGTGAGTAACTTGAAAAGTTTCTGCCTGGAAAACAGCCTCACTGTATGATACCTGCTCTGATAGCAAATCCTAGCTTAGGAAAAGAATAGGCAGACCTGTGAGAGCAGGATGGCATTTTTGGCCTTCTGTGTTGGTGCTGAGTTTGCAGAGCTGGTGGTTAAAAAATTTCCTGTAACTGGAGTTCCAGTGTTATTGGCAGCATTGTGTGGTAGGCACATGCTGAGATGTGCCCCAGGGTCCTGCTCCCTGGCCCTTTTCTAGCTAGGTTTGCTTCCCATGGAAAGCAGGGTGGGGAAGGCAGGAGGGCGAGAACGGAGCATGTGCTGACATGGATCTGGGATGTGGCTGGGATGCTCACCCAGGCCTGAGAACAGAGCAGTGCTCCTTGGTCCTGCAGTGCAGACATGGCCACTGAGGGCTGGGTGGGACTCCACCCTGCTGTTTTTAGAGTGGCTTTTCAGGTATGTCTGCCCTACAGCCTGGAGGTATGACTGCAGCTCATTTGAAATGACTCCTACTCACTTTCAGCAAGGTTTGGCAGGGCTGTTTCCAACCAACACCGGTGGTAGTGACGAGGTAGTTCCAGTGACCTGGAGTTCAGCTGCCAGCTCCTTATCCAGGGGCTCAGGCAGATTCACATGGCCTGTCCTGCAGCCTGTTTTACCACATACATAGAGCTTTCATTAGCCAAGTCAGCTGCATTCACACCTCTGGGTTGCGCTGTTCTAGATGTGCCCTTAGAGTAGATTTGTGCAGTAAATGAGGTTGTTACAAGTCCTGCTGGGTATTGCTTAATATTCCAGCTGTTAATTACATAATTTTTTTACCAAGTGCATTCTAGATGCCTCTGCTCTTCTGAGGCAACATGACATGAAAAAATGGTGCCCCACTCTAGCAGTTTCCCATCTGAATTATAGTTTACCTTTGCCCAGGTTTTTTTTTCAGTATCTACAGTGATAAGTAACACCAGTTTCTCTTTGTTTTCACAGGCTACTGCTGGGAGGAAAAGATGTTTGGCTTTCACAAACCGAAGATGTATCGCAGTATAGAGGGCTGCTGTATTTGCAGAGCTAAGTCTTCCAGTTCCCGTTTCACTGACAGCAAACGTTATGAAAAGGATTTCCAGAATTGTTTTGGGTAAGATTCTTTCTTTAGTCAATGTCATGGTCAGTTGTGGCATTGATCTCCAGGCCTCCAGCCTGGTGTGCTGTCCTTCTTGCTCTGTAAGACTGAAAGATTAGGTTAGCAGAGGTGAGTGGTGGGAAAGGGCTGCCTGTGGGTTCCTCGCAGCTTTCCTGAGCAGACAAGGAGGGGCTGGATCCTCTGCTGCTGTGTACGGTACCATTTTAGTTTTGGTCTGCTGTCACTGCCCATGGAGAACTGTTAATTCCTAACAGCAAAGTTTTGGGCTCGTGCCTCACCCAGCTCACAGCACATGCAGGGATTTAAACCCCTCTCAAACTGTGCATTTTCCACTTGTTCCACAGAGGTGTAAATACCTACACAAAATGATGAACTGTGCAGGTCCATGGAGGCTCTCTGTGGCTCTGAAGATTCAAGAATGTTAGATAAAACTTGAGGAGAAATATTTAGGAGTTTCAGCAGCGTTTATGTGAAGTACTTGTTATGGATATTGGTGTCTTTGTTCAAATAGGACATGTCAACATGTAATTTCAACTTCTCATTGGAAACCCCTTCTAATGGAAAAAAATAAGCGTCAAGTAATTAGCTTTCAAATTAGGTAATGTTGCTTGAAAGCACTGGTAATAAAACTAAATATGAGTGATTTCTTGTGCCAATTACTGTGACCTTTTAATTTTTTTTAAATACTTTCGAAGAGCTTTGAAATTATGTATAAATATTTCCCTCTTCCCCTCTTTTTCTAGAAACACTACTTTCATGTACAACTTTATAGTGCTTTTTATTTACCAGGGATTTTTGTACATAAGTCTGGTGGTGACAGTTTTCCTTATCATATTTCTTGACTACTGTCCTTGGCAGTCAAAGACTGTGTGAAGATACATTGCTTTTTTTTTTTTTGGTTGTTGTTAACTGCAGTAAAGCAGCTTGCAGTGTACCAGAGCCATTGGTCTCATGCTTTCTGTTTGCCAAGGTAAAAATGCAGTCTTAACACTGAGCAAATATCTAAGCCTGCCCCATTCATCTATAAATCTTCAAAGTCTTCCTATTTAAATAGCTGAAAAATTCTACAAGGTTTCCCCTTTATATTTCTTTTAGCATGGATTAGCAGTAGAGATGATTCCTGAAGAAGGCTTGTTAAAGGGAGCGAGTATTGCTGTCATTCCAGTGACTGCTGTTTCTGAAACCTTATCCTGTGCTTATGTGGGAGTGTGTTAGGTGGTATTTGTTACTCATCCTTGAAGCTCTGTGAGAAAGTTAAGACCTGAGTAAGCCGTTCATGTTTGTTCCCAAATGTACGTTTGAAGAACATGATTATTCCTCCTTCTCCAATCAAACTAACAAACCCACTGGAACTGTGTGTTGTTTTCTGGTTTTGGGGGGAAAAAACCTCAGAACCTGAAGATGACAGGACTGCTGTTTTCAGTGCCCCTCTGGAGGCAGATTATGACACCTTTTATTTCTGTGTGGAATAGTGCTTTTTGAAAGTGAGACCTGGTCTTTAAATGGCAATGTTTGAACACCGCAGATGACTTGTAATGCCCGAAAAACAGAGCTTCAGAACTCCTCTTATTCATCAATTTTTATGCTGCTTGCTGTTATCAAGTGGGGGTATGCTTTTATTAACTGTAGTTAAGTGATTTTTCCTTTTGTTTTTACCAGGCTCCATGAGGCCCGTTCAGGAGATATTTGCAATGCCTGTGTTCTTTTGGTGAAAAGATGGAAAAAATTGCCAGCAGGATCCAAAAAAAACTGGAATCACGTTAGTAATCTATTTCTCTTCGTTCCCCAGACCACCTCTTTCTAGAGAGGGGAGGTGCTGGCAAAGATTTGGGGTTTACTGTTTCCCCCACGCTCTCTCTTCCCACTCTCAGCATCTCTAAATCCTTCCTGGAGTATTTCCTATTATGTGGCTCTTACCTGCCTTCGTTTGGCTTATGTGCAAATGGTGATTATGCAAGCCCGAGATGGAGTCACAGACTGACTTACCTTGTAATTCCTTGTTTTCACAAGCTCATAACTTTGTCCAGAAGTCTCTTATGACACTCAAAACATTTCAAATTTGGCCTCTATCCAAAACGGGATGCTTTTTCTTTTTCCAAGCAAGTGACTTGCTCCAGCAACACATAAATCAATGTCATTTAGCCAGATAATTACAATGACTAATATCTCGCAGCAATTCCCACTCATATATTCTGGTTTGATACACCTAATTCAATTTGGGCCTAGGGCTGGGAAGATGATCAGGATTCCTTGTGTATGTAATAATCTTTATCCAGGAAGCCTTGATGGTAATGGGAGCCAGAACTATAGCTATCACTACCACTAGCTTTGCTCAGAGGTTGAATTTATGATTAAAAAACCAAAAACTGCAGGGCAAATGCTTGGCAGACACTCCTAACTGTACCTGTATTAGTTTAAACAACTGTTGTTGGCTAAACTGAATTTGTCAAAAATGGTAAGTCGGCAAAAGTTGAACTAAATGTGCTTTTAAAACTAGTTTTTGCCTTTCCCTACAGACTCAGCCTCTTACAACCCAGATTTAAATGAAACGTAAGAGTGTCACTGCACAGAACTGCCTTGGATTAACTAAATTGGTTTTGAGCACCTTCAGCTAAGTCAGTACAGGTGCCTTGACTGGGGCAGTATCTGGGCATGATGCAAAAGTGTTAGGCATGCATTTTCTGTGTTCTAGGTGGTAGATGCCAGGGCTGGACCCAGTCTTAAAACAACATTGAAACCAAAGAAAATGAAAACTCTGTCTGGAAGCAGAATAAAGAGCAATCAAATCAGCAAACTGCAAAAGGAATTCAAGCGGCACAGTAAGTGGATCCAGAGAGATTTTGGCAATAAACTTTAGCCTCCCCTCACATAGCTTACAGTTAGCTGGCCAAGTTGAATCACCATCTAGATTTGACTGTACACTCACACATTTGGGTGCTGCCTGTTTTCACAACCTCTTGTTCTCTTGGACCTTGGAGAGGGGGTGGAATGAGGAGGAAGAACGTGTGTGCAGAGTGGGCTGCAAGACAGAGGTGGGGAAGTGACAAGGGGGGAGTGTGGAGCCTGGCTTGAAAGAGTGGGCAGTTGTAGCTTATGTCCAACACTTAAATGACATGTCTTTAAAAAGAACGTCTTGGGCAAGATCCTCTTTGAAACTGAAGTTGGAAGAGGCTTCCCCCTGCTCTCAGTAATGTGCTCTGGCCATTTTTCAGCTCTCTTTTCCCAAGAAGATTTCAATCTTTTTTTTGCATATATGTTTTCAACCCAGGCTTTGTATTTAGCCTAGACTTCCCCTCGCCCACCCCTAATTTAAATTCTTACCATGTTTCCTTGTACCTTCCTCTGCTGGTCTCAGTGATTTCTTTCCAGTAGCACATGGACTATTCAAATGGATTTGGATTCATAGCTTTCCAACAAAGCCATCTGCCAGTTATATTCTAAATATATGTTGGTCCTTTAGGGTTTTTTTCTAAAGCAAACCTCCTAACTTCTTAACTGTTGCTGACTTGGTCTTCTCTCTCTTTCAATTATCCTACCTGGCTTGAAGGAGAAGTCTCCAAAGAATTAGTAAAGGTCCTGACCCAAAGAGCTTGTATCTCCTCATTCAATGTGCTGTAGTTAATCTAGTTGTGTTACTGTGTCTGCTAGAGATGACAGCTGAAAGGTAGGGGAGTAGACACTCTGTTAAGGTGTGTGTCTGCACAGAGTCCATAGTTTACAGTCTTGACCCAGCAAAAGCTCAATACTATCTAATGCATGATGAGAATATAAATATATGTATATATAAATATACACATGCACACACAGACACTAGAGAGAAGAGCTTTACAAGACTTTACCTGAACAGGTGAGAAAGAAGATTTACAGTAAGAGAGAAAGGTTACTAGGTATGAAGAGCAGATCCCTTTGTTTTGAAGGATCTTCAGTGATTCCAGAGCATGGCCTGCGTGGGCTATGTTTGAGAGCCAGGAACTGAAGCCTGATCCTGAACCTCTTTCCAATCTCTCACATGCAAGGACCCCCTCCAGTTCCAAGGTCTACTTTGGAAATGCTGACAGATCGTCTCTGTATTGAAACCTGGTGGGGGCAAGTTAAAAAAAACGGGTTGTCATTGTTAGGTTTTTCTTGTTGATTAAAAAACCTCTGTCTCTCTGTTCCCAGTCCATGTATGACCTTTTTTACAAGTCAGGAAGAGGCTAAGTCATTGGATGCATGTCCTCATTGTGGCATTTATTCTTTCCCCTGCAGATTCTGATGCCCACAGCACAACTTCGAGTGCCTCCCCAGCTCAGTCACCCTGTTACAGTAACCAGTCTGACGATGGCTCTGACACAGAGATGAGCGCTGGGTCCAGCAGAACACCAGTGTTCTCCTTTTTAGATCTCACATATTGGAAAAGGTAAAAAGGTGCCCTCTGTGCAGGTGGTGACTAACGTCACATACACACTGCTTGATTCTGCTTCTTCAGGAGTTTGTTGCTGCTGAACTGTTTTTAGTTTAAGGATATAATTTAAGTCACAGAGCATTAGACAATACCTGGGAAGAAATGCCATGTACTTGAGACATTTTCCCCTATCTCCTTCCAGTTCCTTAAATACTAATGCAGTTGCTGGAAAATATTTTTACTGGTTTTGGGAGCAACTGATAATATTCCTCTCTGTCATTATCTTTTCTTAAAACTATGCCCTGTAGATGTGATGTGTTGCCAAATACAAGAGTGTTCTCAGCTTGCCAGCAAACATAGCATTTGATTGGGTTGACCTGTGATGGTAGTCATTTGGAAAAAAACAATAAATCCTGGAGTGGGAGGAAAACCACAAGGTTTTCTGGGAGCTGACTAGCTTGTTATCTTTTATTGCATGTTGTGACACAGTAATCCCTTGTTTAGCTAATTGCTCCATTGAAATTGTTGTGACTTTACTGCCTCCTCTCAAATAATGTTTGCAAGTGCATTGTAGCCAAGGTTAGTTCAGCCCAGATAGTTGTGTATCTGAAACTTCTCTGGGAAGCAAAGTGGGAGACTTAGTTTTGCAGAGATATGTTCGGATTTTTTCTCCATATTTTCGTTTCTTCCGCAAAGCAGTGTTGTGCATTTAGACACAGACTTGTTCTCTCTTTATGTGAGCAGCCTTTTTGCCCCTATCCTCTGAGTCTGGGGGCAGACTTATTTTTTGCATGTTTGTAAATTCTGTATATTCTAAACACACAAAGTATCTGTCTCCCTGCCATTTCTTCCAGGCAAAAGGTCTGCTGTGGAATTATTTACAAAGGTCGTTTTGGGGAGGTCCTCATAGACACTCATCTCTTCAAACCTTGCTGTAGCAATAAAAAGTCTGCCACTGAAAAGCCAGAACAAGAAGGACCACAGTCTCCAGCAATCTCCACCCAAGAGGAGTGGTGACTTCCTTAGATAGCTGCAGAAGGTTACACAGATCCTCTTATTCTCTGGAAAAATACTAGAAAAGTGACTCTTCACTTTGGACACCTGCTGTGCTGCCAAAAGACTATTCCCTAGAACTGTTTTGGGTTTTACTGCTACAATTCCACAAACTCTGAAGCCAGTTTGTATCCTTTCAGAAAGACTGTACATAATATTTAAGATGCTGTGGAACACTTGGCAAAGCTGAATGCTGCTGCAAGGTTGTCTGATCTTCCCCCCACACTCACTTCACAAGTGAACATGAGGATGGGGGTTTGTATATTAAAGTATATGTAGTTCATGTTTCTGTAATTGAAAGAAGCAGTGGTTGTAAGGTTTTTTTTTTTCTTTAAAAGTTGGTTGGTAAACTCCCTTAAATCCCCAAGAAAATATTTCATTCTTAGACATGTATGAGTCAATAAGATGAACTAATACATAGAAATGTTATAAGTCACCTCTCTAGTTATATAAATATATATTTTTAAAGGTGTGGAGATTTCACCCTGTACTACTGACGTAACAAAGACAAATATTTCATCCCTCCCTTGTGACACAGACTGGTAAACTGCAGACATCTCTACTATGAGTGGTAGCTTGCTGAGAAGGCCTCTAACATACAGTCCTCCTCAGAAGAGATGGGAGAGCTCTCCACCTTAGCTGAGGAGGAACATAGCAAAAGCGGAGGTTACTTTGTTTTAAGCCATCAGCAGACACCCTGGGCATGGTGTAGTAACCAGCTGGTGGGGAGAGATGGACCAAGAAACATCCTGATGCCCAAGTTAGGTGTAAGGGATGGCCAAAACTGAGTAACTGCTCCCAGTTGGCCCAGTGCAGCTGCACTGTGACCACAAACAAAACTCCTGCTGATTTTGGACCTGACATAGAACCAAACCCCTTGCTAAGCAAATCAGGCTCTGGTCCAGGGACATAATCTGATTGCAGCCTGGGGTCTGGATTCACAGTTGCTGTTTTGAAACCCTTCCCCTACAGTGCTTCTCTGTGTTTGGGTTTTGTTTTTTCTGTTTGTTTGTTTAAGCAACTGCCAGATCAACGCTTTTGTGAATACTGAATATGAAAAGTTCTGCTAAGAACGGTTCTGTGCTGAATCAAGGCAGCTCTGTTTGCATTCATGATCAAAAGATAATACTTTCTACATAGATTCCCAGACAAGCTCATGTGCAAATCATTGTGACACTCCTTCAAACTCCCCTTTGCCCGTGGGGTGGAAGCAGCTTCCTGGAAGATCGTGCTGCAGTTTTAGCTCCCAGTTGCTTCATGTTCCTTTTATGAAGGTTTAACTTGTGTGAGTTGGGAAATCTGCTTTTTGTTTGTTTGTTTTTTCTGGTTTTGGGGGGAGGGGGATTTTTTTCTTAGGATTACTCTTTTGGGATATCCTACAATGGATTGCTACATGGTGTGATTTTTGGGGCTGTCCTGCACAGGGCCAGGAGTTGGAGTTGATGATCCTGAGTTTGTCCCTTCCAAACTCAGCATATTCTATGATTCTAAGCTTTCCTTTTTGTGAGAGTCATCAGCATAATACTGTGGTGGGTAGGGTTTAGGACTGGATTTCCATGTAGTCTCCATTCCTGAAATGGGAATACTTAGCAAATGAAAATATAGATAGGGAAAGATACACAGGTTTTAAGAGGAGCCTCTGCCTTCAAAGCTTTTTTTTTCTTTCTTTTTTCCTCTCCATCTGTTGAGTAAACCAACCTCTGGAGAGAAAGAAAATCAGGGGAAACAGGGCTTTGACTTATCACAGCCTTACAGCTTAGAGCTTTCATTGGACTTATTTTGCTCTTCCTAAACTCTGGAGATTCTGAAGGGAGGACAAAGCTGCTTACCTTGCTTTCATCCTCAACTGAATAGAATCATTTGAGTTGGAGAAGACCTGAGAGCATCGAGTCCAGCCATAGATATAATGGATACTTGGTTGTATAAAGGCATAATTAGGTTGGTCATGTCCAATAAGTGCTTGAGCAAGAGTCCTCGCTATTTTTTGCAGACACTTGTTTCATGTGAATTTGTGTTTTCAGCATCAGTAATTCTGTACACGTGAGGCTGCAGTATTGGTGGTAGGATGTGCTCTGATACGAATCATCTCTTCTGTATTTATTTATTTATTGCTAGATTTCAACCACCAACTGCTTCCCCTACTCCCTCCCACCTCTTCCATTCATGGTAGTAATGCAAAAAAAAAAAAAGAACTGTATGTAGTCATGCACTTTGTATTAATGTATTAGAAATCTATGGAACCTGTTTTGTACTTTTATACTGTTCAGACACTTGTAATCCAAACTTTTTTTTACTAGGGTAATGAATAAATTTAGACTTATTTAGAAAATAAGCAACTTCTCCTCTATTTATTTCAACTCTCTTCTGTTAAATTAGACTTGGTGTTGGAACCAGTCCAGGCAACCCATGTTGAACAAGACCAAGACTTTTTTTTTTTTGAGGTGGGGTGAGGTAATTCTCTTCCTATTTAATTTGGAAAGAAAAGCAGAGCAAAGGAAGGAGAGTGTGTTTGTTATGATAGACAGCTGTCTTGGGGCGGAATCCCAGAGCTTTCCCTTGGCTCCACGTGTGCATCAGGCATTCCTTCACTGGGAATGGGTGGTGCTGACATTGGGTGTTCACGGGGAGCTTGCTCTCTTTCTGACTCACCATCATTCATTGAAGGCCAGCTGAAGTAACAACATTAAAGGGTTGATGCTGACAGCATTTGGAAACATCCCTTTCCAGATCCAGCGGAGTCGGTGGAAGAGACTGGTGCTCCTCTACTGAAGCTGGAACCTGGAGTGTTCCTTTCCACAACAGGCATAGTCAGCTGGATAAGCTCCAGCAGACTGGTGGGAGCAAGGTCTCTGTCTGGTAGGAGCTGTCCGTGAGTATCTGAGTTTAGAAGATAATGGGGAAAACATTGCAACTTAAGTTTGTTGCAAGAGACCATTTTGGACTTTGGTGGAGATGCTGATTTATTCCTGCTGAGACACTGGCTGTTTTCTCATAAATTGAGTTTGATGATATCCAGAGATTCATGTAGAAATCCCTTCAGAGAAAGCTCTGCATAAACTGCAAGACCACATGATTTTAGTACAATAGCATCTATTTTTGATGTATTTGACACATCTGCTGAAGATGCCTAAACATACCTTGAGCATAGTTCGGTTCACCTAAAATGAATTTACTATCTAAAATTACTGAAGAGAAGCAAAAGACAAGAAAAATCTGGCACGTGACAAAATGTTTTGTCAAAGGCCACCAATGGACAGGGAGCAGATCCATGATTTCCAAAGCCTGAGCTGGGTGTCCAGTGCTGCTGCTGAAGCATGCAATGGCAAGTTCTGTTTGCTTTTGTATGGTGCTGCATGAAGAGCAATTTTATTCCGATTTGTGCAATTTTGAAGTTTCTTTGTGACTTCTACAACACTGAGCCTATGACCTGCTTTCTGAGCAGGTGACTGGGTGCCATCCAGCCCCAGTGACCAAAAGTTGCAGCTCTTATGAAGTCATATAAAAACTTAGTTCCACTATGATGTAAGAAAAAGGGAAACTCCTCCTAAATGGTCCTTGCAGTATATAATGTAATTTTTTAGGCTGTCCAGACCAGAGGTAAGAGCAATCTGCCATGTATTCTGCAGACCTGGCCCTGCAAGTACCAACATCAGAGACACAACTATCTCCTTTTGGTTCTTGTTTTCTATTTTCTTTCCGTAAAAATCTGTTGGTGAGGAGGAAAGGGAGCACGTGTCCAGTTCCCTTTTTTCAGACACTGGAAATGGCACCCAGAAAATGCTTCCTCCATATAAACAGTCTACAGTAAACAAACACAAAACCCATGCTCCCTTTCAGGATAATTATATATAGGATTTGTAAAGCTGTTGGAGGTATCTATTTGGTTGTGATGGGCATCATGTAGCCAATCCAGCCTTTTCAGTAAACCCCACTTTGCCGTTTGGAGGAGAGGTTCCAGTCTGTATTTCTATTGGAAATTCCATGTTTGTGTTGACCTGCAGCAGCTTTGAATTCTGTTGGTGAGGAACAGGTAAGTTAATGGTTATGGGCTTACAAAGAAGTTACACTTTCTGGAATAAAAAAATGGTATGCAGAGCACTCGTGTACTCCAAATCCTGAATGTTTTTGGAGTGCATGTGACACATTTCAAGGCATTTAGCGCAATGATTTTAGGTTTTGTTTCTCTTTTACATTTATTACTGAGAGTTATTTGGAGAATACTTTCTACTGTATCTGAGAGAAGTTATCCCTACAGGAGTCCATGATATCTGCTTTGCCATAGCCTCCAGCCCAGTAGAAGATCGACTGGAAAGGAACAGACTGCCCAGATGTCCCGAAGACCTCAGTTCTGTGGAAGGGACTGTTCACGATCCTGCTCAGCCGAAAAGGGACTCTCACTGTCGGAACCTGTGAACCTAGCCCTGGCTCCCTGCAAAGACAAAACGGAGAAGGCTGGAAATGCACTGGGAAACATGGGAGAGGTGAGACTCGTCAGAAAGGGACGGTGGAATCGGGCCCTTTGCAGCCGCAAAGAGGGATGGCACGGGTGCCTGTTATTGCCGACCTCTACAGCGTGGCTTGACGATACCGGGGAAAACACCCACGTTTCGGAGGAGGTCGAAAAGCCTCAGTCCCCGGGGACAGGGGGAGCTGGGGAAGGGACATCGGGCCGGTCCCTCCCGGTGGCCGCGAGGTGGCGCTGGCCCGGCCCGGCCCATCCCGGTGACAGAGACCGGCCGTCCCTTCCCTTCCCCGGCTGGCAGTCCCAGCGGCCTGGGCATTCCCGGCTGGCAGTCACAGCATCCAGGGCATCCCCGGCGCAGCCCTGGGATGGAGCCGTGAGTTGCCCCCGCTCAGGCACTGCTGGCAGCGCTCGGCTCTCTGCACTGGCACGGCCAGCGCCTCCGGTGAGGACCTCCTCCAAGGGCACACGAAGCTGGGGCTTTAATCGTTGTAATTCCATCTCAGCAAAGAGCTACTAGGAAAAAAAAAATTTTTTTTTTTTTTTTTTTTTTTACCTGGGCAAACCCAAAGTGATGGTCTTTGTTGTCAGCCAGAGACTATAAGGGGTGCAGGGGAGTCGCTGCTGGCGGGATCACTTAGCAGGGAAAGCAGCTCAGTGGGTGACGTGCATGTCTGTCAGCTCTCATTGCTGCTGTGTGGTGATGTGAGAGCCACAGCCACACTCACAGTAGTGCTGGCCCCTGGTGCTGCTGTTTTCAGCCTGTGGTTGCCCTGCAAGGCTCTGAGAGCAGCGCTCCACTTGGCCGCCCTCCACGGCAAAGTAGGGCACAGGCCCAGCGCTGCTGCGAGCTGGTATGCACGGCAGGAGATTTTCTTAGAAGCTGGGCTGGAGATGCTTCTGCTGCCAGGTCTGCTCCCAAGAATTTAAACTGTGAAACAGTGAGCCTTGGTGATTGGCAATCTTGAGTGTTTCACCTTCTGACATCTAAGAAGTAACTGCTCCCTGATGACTCTGACTGATCTGGCATAGCTTGATCCTTGGTGTTTGCCTCCAACTGATGATCTTTGGGCTCCCCTTCCACCTGAAATGGAGCTGACCAGGGACCATGACCTCTTCCTCACCATCTGTGACTGTGAGAGAAACAGATATAATACCCATCTACAGCCTCTTTTCAAGTCTGCTTTAGGGAGAGCACACATCAGGTCATAAATCAGCAGGTGAATTTTGCTGTTACATCAAGAGGCTCTGGTGTTCTTCATTTCCCCTTAGCTGCTGGTATGCCTTCTGTGATTTTTATCTTCAAGAAATGAAAATGCAGGACACACAGGAGGAACACGTGGCATCTATCGCTTGTGGAGTCCACTAAGTATCAAGAGCCAAATCCTGCTGAAGGATGCAGGCCACTGCAATTGAATCAATCTGCAATTGTTCATCTGAGAACAGGTGCAAATTAAATGGCTGAGAATTTTACAGCTGATTCTCAGACACAATGTAACCAGGATTAACAACTTTTTTTCCACTCCAATGAGATTTCTTAGCCATGTACTGCTGCTGCTCATTAACATTGCCTTAATTAGGGCATGGCATTCCACAGCAGTTTGGTACTGAAGCAGAGTTTTGATCTAGTAGGAGGAGGTCTTTCACCTGCTTGAGAAACCTTACTAAGTAATTGGAAAAATGCAGTGAATTGAATCCAGGTGAAGCATCACAGGTCAGTCATTAATTAATGCCTCCTCACAAGGATTGCTTTCATGGCAAGGCCACCTTGTTAGGAATTGGAGTGCAAACCACAGCCTTTATGTGTGCCCCAATGCCACACAGTCAGTCCATGGGCTCATACTGAAGCAGCCACAGGGACAGAAAGGCCAGTGAAGGAAACAAGCCGGGCAATTGTTCCTGGAGCTGCTGTGGCATAGAGGATACTGGAGTTAACATCTTGTCTTATGTCCTGAAGGGATAGCAGATTTATTGTCCTCCTTTATGTTCTGTTGAAATAAAACACAAATATAGAAACCTCTTTGCTCCCTTTTTTTCTGTTATTTTTCATCTTCTGGAGTTACAGAGCTTCTAGAAATTTTAAAATAGTCTTAAACAGAGGTCAAGGTACCCTAGAAAGAAAAACTGAGCAAAATCTAATCATATTATATACTAGCTCTCCTAAGTAACATCACCTCTGTAACATCACCTTCTTAGTCTGATCCCACCTCCTGTTTTCTCTCCTTCTCTCAGCTTTGTCTCTTCTAGTGTTTCTGTCATTTCTGTAATTTCTGTCTATCCCATTGGACAGAATTTTGAAGTCTGAGTGATAACTGGTTCTATTTTCACTGCTGGCTCTGCACCTTTGGGAGTAGATGGGAGTCCTGATACAAGTTGAATGTTTAAAACAAAGATCAGATGGAAAATGGGAACAGAGAGTATCCACACAGATTTCACAAGAAGACTAAGCTAATGTTCCTCTTAAGAGAAAATGGAAAAAAGTAAGTTTTCTAAATGAAGAAAAAGATGGTTTTTCTAAATGTAAACAGTGGCACTCATATAACGCATGTTCCTATTGCAGGTGAGCAATGTGCTTTTTAGGAAAGGTATGAGAGAATACAGAGATATGTGACAATGTGGAATAAAACTAGAGCTGAGAAATATCAGGACTCGAACAGATTTGCAGTGGTGTTGGCACACAGTAACCATCTGTTTTCTCTTTTGCTTCTGGAAGGCCTCTGTCAGCAGACGGGAGGCAGGAGCTTCACCTCGTCTGTGTTACCAGCTTTCCATGTGAGACAGGCGCTTTGCTGGGCAGGCACTTTCTCCTCTTTTGAAGGCGGGTGAGTGAAGAGCCCATCCCCTCCCCATCGCCTCCCACCGTTTACACAAGCTAACCCTCGGCTATTGTCTGTGCCTGTGTGAACAGAGCTCTGTGCAGCACGATGCACGGCTCCCAGGCTTACATGGGAAGCTTGTGAGCTGCAGATGGCTGCCCCGGGACAGCGTGGGGCTGCAGGGAAGGCACACAACACAGCAGAGACCCGCTGGAGTATGTGCAGAGAGAGCTATCTTCCCATATGTCCTCCCTGGAGCAAAATCTCCAACCACAGTGACCCTGTGTAGGTTCCTCAGACCTATTTTTGCCTGCAGGGAAAACAGAAAAGAAACTAAGACTAAATAGGAATGATTTAATATCCTTGCAGGAAAGGGTAATTCAGACTTTTGTAGGCTTTGAGGGGCAAGGGAGAAGTTATTGAGGGGAATTTTATGCCGTGTGGTTTGGAAGATGATTCTGGCACTCTGATACATACTTAGAGTTGATTCGATCTTCTAACACAAAAATTTCAGGAAAGTCGTGTCTTTCCCCTCTCATGTTACTTCTTCACTGTTTTCTACATCTCTTTAATTAGGTTAAAATCAGCAAGCTGTAAACCACGAGGTAGATTTCTCCTAAGTTTCTAATGTGGAGATTACATACCTATGAGGTGACCAAAATAAAAAGGCAGTGTTTGTATGAGGGATTATGCTTTCTGGTGGCTGCAGGGGAACCCATTCCATTACCCAGGATGGGTCCTGTCACAGCTCTATATCCTGTAATGAGTATGGAGATGGTATTTTAAACTGTGTGAATTATTGCCTGCCTCCTTGTTTAGAGGGGTTTGGACAGTTATTGCCAAACCTAGTGAGAGGACTGTTCAAAAATTATGCTGTCACCCCTGCTCTTGTCTAAACTAGAACAAACTGAAAATTGCATCTTTATCTTTCAGTCTTTTCTCTCATTTACAGCGTAGTAATAGTGTGAATTACAGGTGTATGTCCATGAGATGGGGAGTTTACCCAGGCCCTTTGCTAACTTTAAAGCTACCCCTTCCCCTTGGAACCCACCCTTGGAACTTCCATCTAATTTCAACTTTTTTTAAAATTTATTTTAGGTTTTCTAAAAGCTTGTGGGTTTTAAAAATAATAATAACAGAAAACTCAAACATCAAAACCAAAAAACCTAGACCAAATCAAACCAAAAAAAAAAAAAAAAAACAAAAGAACCAACCACCAGACAATAAACCAAACATGCTAATTCATTGTGGGTATTAGCTGACCACTACTCCATGCATACTTTCAGCCATAGCCCATTTAAGTACACTGGTTGTTGTGAACAACCCAACACAAAGGAAAATTAGATTTCTGTTTTTAGCACTGTCTTTCTGTCATCTCTTGTAAGCTGTAAATTCACTTAACTTTTCAAATTAGTTGAAAAATTATGGCCAACAGAATAAATAGAACATTTGGCTTCAAAAAAACCCCACCTTCTTCATCACATCTACCTGCCTTACTATGTAGATAGCAGTAAAAATAACAAATGATTCAGTCTCCAGTACATTCATTTAATAATTATAATAATTCACTGTGCTAAAAGGATTCAAAGGACATTAATTGTGCAAGTAACAGGCCTCATGACTATGCAACAAAGTGGAAAATTTTCAAATCATGGTTTTAAAGCATGTGTATGAGTTCACTGTTCTCTATTATCTATTTAGAAATCACTGTCACAACTCTCTTATTAATGTATGAGGTAGAAACCAAATGTATAATAATTTCAATCAACTTCATAATTTTTTAAAACACTGCTTTAAAACTCTCCATTATCATATGCAAAATGGTAAAGTCAGTTCCACTTAATCTATTTCATATGTTATTCCAACAGCATCACAAATAGTTCATTGTTACACATCTCTCCAAATAATGAGTTCAAGACATCTTTTCCTTCGCACCACTTCAGCTGCATGCTGCACACTTCATATTGTGTAATTGTCTGATGAAGAAGGGAAGCAGCATCAATGAAAAAGTGTTGGACACAGGTCTTACACCCCCTATGGAATATTTGGACGATGGATAAAAAAGGAAACTAATGATGAAACTAATCAACAGATTACTAAAAACATAGTTTAACTTCCTTCCCTCATCAGAATGCTACCCATCACCACAGATGCTCTCACCCAGGATGGGAAACTTCCAGACAACCATGAGATTCCCATAAAAGGTGCCAGATCAAATTTAATGAGCTCTGTCTGAATGCTGCACTTACAGTATTTGCTGGAACAATTGATGTGAGTCTAACAAACCTCTTATTAGCTAAACAATATACTTTTTAAAAAACCTAAAGAAACTAAAAAAAAATCACCAAAAAAAGGGTGTTAAATTACATTGGAGGCAGTCAATCTCTTATGCACTGAAGTCTGTGCTTTGCTGGACAGTAATCATATAAAATGTATCCACTCAGAAATACCCCTGTTTCTTCTCAATCTACAAAATGTAAATGGCCCCCCTTCCTCCACACCCATGGAGAGAAGCACATGTTCCTCTTCTGATGATTGTAATGTAAAATGTTTTGTAGCTCATTAAACTGCTATAATTTTTCTACTTGAAGTCTGTATATAGAATTTCAGAGTAAATAATCATATCTTGATTAGCTGTGAGAAAGGTAATTTTCTGTGAGGCTGGGGGGGGGGATAGGAGTTCCATAAAAATATTTTCTTTACTGGAAATAAAGAAAATAAATATTTCTGCATTGGAAATTTAGGCAACTAATTTAGGTTCAACCCCGAGGTCATTCATAATTGTTGGTGTTTAGTATGTTGGGTTTTCTCTGCTACTTCCCACCATGTAAAGAAAAGGGCAGAAGAGGAGCTGACCAGTACTGTACCGCTCTGTGTAGAGCCCTTTTATACTTGGGGATGCTCCAGGTCTGTGGATCCCCTGTGTTTTTTGAAAACAACCCACAGCTATTAAGAGAGTCTGAGATTCAGCCTGTGATCCACTGAAGAAAGACAAATAAATAAAAAAGCCCAAAAGAACAGTTATAAATTATACTGGCATTTCATTTGGCCATCATACTTGAGTATCATCTTTATAAAGTCATGCAGTTTCTAGTGACTTTTTGAGATCCTGTGAGTTTTTACTGTATGTTTCCCTGTAGAGAGCAAAAATATCCACCTAACTGCAGTCAGGCACTGTTTCAGGTGCCTTTCTATAATGATACAATGTACTTGAACTACACAGCAGAAGAAACTTCTAACAGCAGCCAAATAAAATGTGAAGCTGAAACTGGTAATCCTTTGGGTGTGAAACTAGCAGCGGCATTATGGCAAGGTAAGGGGGAATGTGGAGGGTTTTAATTTAAAATCTCTCTCATAAAATATATTCTAATATTCAAAGTGGGGATTACTTTCTGTTTGTTGGTTGGCTGGGTTTTTTTGTGAGCACATAAGTCAAATTTAGGCCTCCACTGAATACGTAAGTACAGTGAGAGTCAGGGGCAAAATACTGAGAGGCCCCTCCAAGAAGCCCACAGAAGTCTCCAATGGCTTCGATGAAGGCTGGATAATGTCTTGCAAAATTACTTATGTATTTAAAGATAAACCTGTGAACAAATATTTACAGACTTGGGGGCTTTGGGTTTAGTTTTCAGAGTGTCTGAGCCTTTCTGGTTACCATGGATGTCAGAAGGAGCTGCAAGTGGTTCAGCATTTCTGGAAGTGGAGGCTTTTAGTTACAGAGTTGCCTGCTCGGTCTAGGGCTACCTGGAGGTCTACCTACCCTAGGGGACTTGGAGGGTGTTAGGATGAAAGGGCTCTTGATTCTGCATCCAAGATCTGATCCACTCACCAGTTGCACACCCCCACTGGAGCGTGCCCAGCCTGGGCCCTGGTGTGTGCAACTGGCTGTTCGGGAGGGAAACTCGGGTGCCAAACAGGCTGACTTTCATCAGCTCACGTCCCTACATGTAACACCAAATAATTCAAGTGGTTCCAGAGGACTCTGAGGCCTGGGAAGTATGGCCACAATCCAGGCACACGGCCCTGCATTTTTTGCTCTTGTTTACATGCTGGTGGCAAGGATGGTGTGGCCATAACCTAGGCAGGTATGACAGGGCAGCATTCAAAACGGAATTTTTTTTCACTTTGTGTTAACGATCCTGTGTATCATCATGCTGTTGACTCCTGAGTGAATCAAGGTCTGTGAAATGAGAGCATGTTTGTTTACCACTGAAACATGAAGATAACCACATCTGCCTTTCAGCCTTACTGGAAGAGAAGATTTGTGCTTTCTTGTAGTTTTCCTTCTAAGCTATAGGATGGTCACTAAATCTCTGCCTCTCCCTCCCAGGCTCACCCCTGGCTCTTTGTTTTGTTATCAGCAGTGGGAGTGGTGCAGGAGTATAATACTGCTCTGCTTTTCTGAGGATCTGAAAACACTCTGCTGCTGGTAACTTGTCTGGAGGCTGAAGGCTCTGATAATTTCCCAGATTTTTGTCTTCAATCGTGCTAGTGCACAGCTGGTTGAAAAACAGGAAAATTGAAATTATTCTCCTCTATTCTGGCAATCTTCAGAGATGGTTCTGGTATTTTTTTACCAGAAAATGTTCCTCATATTCCATTGGGTCTGTGAGCTATAACAGCAGTATGCTTTTGACAACATTATTCATTGCTTTTTCATAACTATGTCTCGATATTCCGAGTGCTGCAGAAACCCTAAGGTTTTGTTTGCTTTTCTTTTTTTTTCTTTCAGCAGGATCTCTGAATTGACTGGTATTTGTAACCTTTAAAATCTAATGATACATATGTATCTGAATTATATGAATGAATAATACAGAGAGTAAATTATTATTCATCAACACTTTAAGTAAAGTTCTTTCATGTAACTTTCATTAGCATACTAATACTGTGCTGGAAAGCTCTCTAGATTTTTATCTCAAGGAAGCTCTTACTGCTCCTCCTTAAGAAGATGAACTGTTCCATTAAGATCACAATTCTTGTGAACAGGAAAAACAGCAAAGGCAAAACCCCCATGTTTTTCAATAGGAACCTTTAATAAAAATTAAATTTGTATATTGTCTTAATGAAGTCAGGGGGATTAGCCAATTGCTCAGAGTTAAGCATGGGTTTATGCAAATGGTTACTAAGGGTCCTGAAGAAAAAAATAATTTGCAGGCTCTACTGCAGTTTATGCTCCCTGTGGCTCCATGTTCCAACATTCATGTGAATGACTGCACTTATATCAACACAGCCAACATAAAAAATGCAAAGTACTTAATCAAATTGTTCCAAGTGAAAGCTTCCTTCTTGTAGCAAAACTTAATAAGGTAGGAGAAAACCAGATTAGTTTCTATGCAGGCACTTTAAGAGGGAGATTTGTTCGTAACAAATACCGAGAGTAAATGAAAATAGGAGTTAGATGAAGCAGGGGATTAAAACAATGGCCAATATTTAATTCATTTTAATAGTACAAAAATATTAAGACCCAACTTGCCAGGATCCCTGAATAAATGCATCCTGCCCTCTAAGGGCTTTATGAAATTGTTTCAGCCCTGTTAAAAACTGTCAACAATATTCTTATTTCTCATAAAAATCTATTCCTATTTATCAGAAAGATACTGATAGATTTATGAACAATTTATTTGCTGCTGAGTCTAAGCAAATAATGGTAGCAAGATAAGATCTTTTTAGAATATAAATTAATAAAGTGCCTGAATTTTATTAAAAAGTGGGAAAATTAAAGACTATGATGAAAATTGGTTTTTATACTTTGAATTCTACAAGGAATTATTGGAAGTCTTCAGGAAAGTCAGGCCCTATCCTATAAATCTTAAACATGGTTATTTGTATTCATGTGATCAACATTGTTTTATTTTGTGAGAAAATGGCCAACATAAAACTAAGCATATGCATGCACATTTTTAGAAAACACCTCTCCAGTTTATTAGAGTATGAGAGGGGTGTTTTGGGTTTCTGCATTTAATTTTCCCTATAAATTCTATTTATCATGCATTTTAAACTTTGGTTAAAATCTTCCGCATAGAAATACCATATTCTTTCATGTAAGTTTTAAATTTTTACAGGAACACAGACGAATTAAATAAAATAACTATAATAAAAATCTCTACAGTCTTCAAGCTTCGTTCCCTAGTAATTTTGGATGTTTTTTTTTTCCCTACTGAGTCTCATAATAGCACTTTGTGAAGTTGCCAAATTCTTCCCCTCTTTTTATTCAGTTACATACAGACACACAACATCTTGCATATTACATTGCTGAGAACTTGCAGAATCAAAAAAAATGAAGCCACAGAGACTGCGTCCTAAATTCAGGTCACAGATGGATTTCAGGAATGTCAGCTGTCTGCCATCCATCCTTTCTTCCTAATGAGAAAAAAACCAGAAAGTGGGGCCTATTTTTTTCTTTCCTCACAACTTATTGGGTAGTGATGCAGAGAAAGCTACCAGATTGTAGAGATAGTCTGCTATGGTCTGAAACCAGACTTATAAATTAAGTTTAAATGAGTCCCAGAATGCATCTGTGACATAGTAGGAGTCAAAGGGAAACACAAATGAAAATATTTTTCATTGGTCCACCTGAAAAGCCTGAGATCAAAGGTGTTTACGTGGCAACAGGAAGGAAATAAATCTGTTATTAGTATTTCCCTGGGAATAATAAAAATCCATTAGCTTCTCTGGAGGAGTCAGGGTTATTGGGTTTAGGATGAAAGGCATGCAAGCTGCCCAAATCACTGCTATCTAAACCATACCTAAGATAAACAACTGGATAAAACAACCCAACAAAGTCAAGCTGTTATATTTTTAAGGCCTATTTGGCTTAAATATTTTTGAGCCATGCATCATAGTTGTAAGCGTACAGCCAGTCTGAGATTCATGCTTGTGAGATGCCAGCAGATGCTCTGCTGCACAGAAGCTGGAGCCATGAGCCATTAAGGATCCTGAGTCAGTGAACAAGCAAATCAGATTCTGTGAGAAGAAAGTGTGTTTGCATAAGAACTCAGAAATCTGAAAATGATGGACCTCAGGTGTTTGAGAAAGGTTTTTACAAACCATTGAGAAGCTGCTTTAATGGATATGAAAACCATAGAAAAAGAAGTGCTCTAACAGAAAAATGTAACAGAATAAAATTTTAATGGAAGCCGGCAGAATCAAAGGGTTCTTTGGGGCTGCGATGGAAGGACAGGGTCACTGAACAATTCATAGCTACTTTTTGGGAAGCAAAGAAACCCTGGACTATCTGGGCTCTGCCAGTGGAGCAAATGAAGGTAGGACACCCAGTACCTCAGAGTATCATGTGGTTAATCTCTGTGCAGAATGGTGAGCATGTACAGTTCTACAGTTCCTCTTTGTAAGAAACTCTTTCCACCACAAAACTCCCCTTCACATTTAAGAAAAGGAAAACATTTCTCCACAGACTACCAAAACTAAATAATAAAGATATGTTTTGGAGACAGTGTTGTTTTCAAATGGACAAATACACTGGGCAGCTTTTTATCAGCATTCTGGTGAATGGTGGAGGTGGGATTATCCCCCTTTTCTACAGGAAAAAGTCACAGATGCTACAAACCTTAAGTGCGTAATTCAAGACGTATAATGCCTCATTGTCCAGGAGATTTATATTCAGAGGGCTATGTTACGCTCAAAGCATCCCACCTATTGATGCTAGTTGCAGCTGTGAATGCTCTGTACCTACAACCAGATCCTAATTCATCTAGAAAATGAAGAACATATCCACGTAAAGTTCTTCAGAATTATGTAGCAGAAATAAGTAGCTTAATTTAGCTTAAAAGCCAATGTTTGCTTGCATTATCCATAAAAATATATTTTTCTGCAGTTATTTTGCTCATTCACTCTAAGTGTTCTAAATCCTGCAAAAACTAACTCCTGTCCTGAACTCAACAGTTTTAATGCACAATCCAGTTTTGTTCTAAGCCCACATCCATGCCAGGCACAAAGAAAGGGGAAGGGAGGAGTTTCATGGAGAAAATAACACTTTAAATGTGTTCATTTGTCAATATATCAAAATACCATCAGATAGACATAAAATTAACTGAATCAAATTTCCAAGGTTTCTGCAATAGTCTATCACTCTGACTCCTCTTCTGCTCCATATATTATCTTCCACCCTTTTATCTCCTCTGCACCTGAGTTAAGCATCTTGCCTATGTGCTTGGTAGCAGAAACACAGAGAATTGAAAAGTAAGATTCCCATCCTGAAAATTAGAGTGATCCCACAGCACAGTGGCCATCCAAAACCTGACAGTCTGCACGTCCTCTGAACATGAAGTCTGGAGAGAGTTTAGCTGCCAAAAACCCTAACAAGCATATGTGTGAGTTGCAACCTCCAAAAGTAAACAAACTTTTTTTATAGGGTCAATGAAAAAAATGCTTCTGACACAAATAACAAATCCACTTCCATGGATTGATCCTTATTGCAAAGTGTTCATGGGCAAACGTTCCCTTTGATCTCACCACTGGAAATCAGTGAATTTCTTTAGAAATTTTTTCTCGTGTACACACAAAAAAAGAAATCCCATATGAATGCCTGCTCTGCATTGTTCCCCTTTTTGCAGCTGAGGTTTGATGAAATCCTAAGCAAGGACAGAGACATTAACAGAGGCAGGTGCCGCTGCTTACACTGCTCAGACCACATCATCTCCCTCCTCAGCTGGGCCCTCTTACTACTAAGGTTACCCAGCACTTTTAAAATTTGCTTTTGCTTTAACACTTTTTCCATTCCAGATGAACTCTTCCATTCTAGGTGACTGCTTCAAACTGAGTTGAGATCCACTAGGGTCTGGGCTAGGTGATATCTAGAGATCCCTTCCAACCCCAGGAATTCCATGATTCTGGGTGTGTTAACCATTTTCAAGAATTGAACTGAAAAAACAAGCAGTTCATAGGATCCTTTCTGTGCTTTCACTGAAATTCCAGAAACTCACAGCCTGGGAACAGGAATTTCAGCTTCTGCCAGGAAGCATAACTTCATTCCCTTGCAGATCTTATAGGTATTAACACAGACTTTAATTAAACACACTCTGTTTGGCCTGGGGCTACATAGGTGAAATATGACTAAGCTTGTAATGGCTGCTCCCAGGCACAGTAACTATTTCTGCTTACTTTTTTTGCTCCCTTTCCTCTTTTCCTGGAAATTTATGGAAGAATAAAACAATCAATGTAAACACCGAAAGTGAGTGAAAAAAGGGAAAAGTAAAATGAGAGGAATGGAAAGGAGTCAATAGAATCAAGAATTCTGGTGAGTGAGGTGACTAGCACTGGCTGGGAATTGGAAAGGGTGCCTGGCACCGGTGGCACGAGAAGAGCAAGAATATGAAACAGTTTTCTAGGCAGAATTGAACACGGAGGTAAAAAAAGGACAAAAAAGACAAAAAGCTTCTGTAGAAGGAAACTGAGACAAGGATCCTGTGAAGGAAACACCAAAGACAAGGAGCTGGAGTGCTAAGGGAGAACTGTATATTTAAGAAACCTTTGCAAAAGTTAGCTAGAAATCACTGTGGAGTGCAGTAGCTTGTGTAAGGCAATGCTGGACACTGAGTGGGGCACCCAGACTCCTTGGTTTTGAGCTCTGAACAGCAGACAGGGAGCCACAGGGTATACACATGAAAAAATTCCTTGCAACGTAACATAGCCTTGCAGCAATGTATTTCCTAAGATCCTTCAGGTTCTTCCAATAAATTGGATGTAATTCTGACTTATATTCCTCTTTGTGAAATCTAATGTATTCATCCCGTGTTGGTTCCAGAACTCCTCAACCTTTCTGTCTAAAATATGTTCTATGACTGAAAAAGGCTTCTCTAGTCCATCACTGTATGATCTTTGCAACAGCTTCACTGTGTCTTTCTCTCCTAAGGTTAACAAGCAGCTGATATTATTCTACACATCGACTTGCTTTCTGGAGTTTCACAACAAAATAATAAAAGGGGTGGCAGGGAACGAAAGTGGGAACGTGATCTCAGTCTTCGCCATGGCTGGCTGGGGGTTGTCCCACTGTACTGCAGGGAGGCAGGCTGATGCTGGATGCCACTGGGATTAGGAATGTTTTTGGTAGGCTGGATAAAGAGTCAGGTGTGGAAAACTCAAGTGGTTGGGCAAAGGTTTGGAATTGTGGGCAAAGGAGCCTGTGACTTGGACAACATGCAGACCTGGGGAGAAAGACTGAGCCTGGGGTTCAGGGATAGAAATAGAAAAGCAGGAAATATGAGAGTGGGATAAACTGCTAGGACTTGGAAAGATTAGAACAGTCCCAGTGAGAGGAGATAAGCAGAATCAGTCAAACATGAAAAAAAGGACAGAACATTTTTCTTCAGCCATCAGAGTGTAATCTCCTTCTGATCCTGGAGTAAAAGGCACAGATTCCCAGGTTGGGAATGCTGGGCATCTGGGACTCCACAGCTATGATCGATGTGTGGCTAGGCTATAATAACCTATGATCATCTACTTAGAGATGATCTCACAATGGATCTGCAAAATGGAATTAAACTAATTAATTTTGGTTGTGCTTAATCCTGGCATCTCCTAACTTCAGTGGGCTTGAACTTGTCACATTAATAACACTCTTTACAATGCGCTAGAGATCACATTTATACTATAAATGATACAGCAGAAGTCTCAATCAGATATTCTGTATTTGTTTTAAAAGAAAATTCAAATATCCTTTGATTTTAAATATGGATTTGGCTTGTATGACTTTTCTTTACAATTTTTTCCTCTTTTATACAATTTCTTAATTGTAGAAGTGCACTATAAAGCAGTTTGCCAGCTGTAGTTATGACACAGAATATTCCTGGGTGTATGAATGTTAATTATGACTTATTAATATATGCATTAATTGATAATTCATTTTATAATTACTTTGCAAGGATCTATCCCATCAGTGCTAGTTTTGGAAAAAAACACACAAAGAACATGAATCTACTGGAAAGACTCCCAGTGCACACTGCTGATCTGAGACACAAGCTGTGTCTTATTCATTAGCATTTCTTCTCAGTCATGAAAAAACTGCCCCACAAAATTACCTCGTTCTAGGGGTCATGGATATAAGAAAAATAAAGTATTTTGAGACTTGTGACTAAACCAGGAGAACTGGCAAGATTGTGGACGCTACAGGTGGCTGCATGTGGCTGAATCTGATTCTGTGATACTCTGTGAATTCTCCTTATTGTTTGAATCGCTTATTTGCTTGTTCTACTTTTAAATACAATCTTTCTTTTTTACAAACCTTTCCTCTCCAGTTCTCTTATCCATCCTGTGTACTACATAAACACTTCTTATGTTCTGTAAAACCTCTCTCTGCAATCCTTCTTCACTGACTTATTTTTATCTCTTTCAAAATGCCTCTACTTTCATAACTTTCATGACTTTCACAGCTTCTAGGATTGCTATGAACTTGCTGTATTATTTATTGGTTTTTTTGAGGTAATGGTCACAAAAATGGAAACACAGAAAACAGAATTCCATCTTAGTCTTCTGATCTTTAGAAAGTCTGTTTTGTCTAGTCTTCCAATCTTTGGCCCCTTGTGCAACACTGATGGAGTTTAACAAAAGTTTGCGTGTGATTATTTTATGGTGTATGTTCAATGCACTTTAAGTGCTTTTACTAGTTATCAAGTGTTTACATGGCGGGATTTCATTTGGGTTGCATTGGGTTGTCCTACGAGGAGCAGCTGAGGAAGCTGGGGTTGCTTAGCATGGAGAAGACGAGGCTCAGGGGAGAACTTGCTCTCTACAACACCCTGACAGGAGAGGGGTCAGTCTCTTCTCTCAGGCAACCAGTGATAGGACAAAGGACTAGTCTTAAGCTGCTCCAGGGGAGGTTCAGGTTGGATATTAGGAAGAACTTCCTCACAGAAAGGGAGATCAGACATTGGAATGGGCTGCCCAGGGAGGTGGTGAAGTCAGCATCCATGGAGGTGTTTAAGGAAAGACTGGATATGTCTACTGGACATGGTGATGTTTGGTGACAGGTTGGACTTGATGATCTCAGGTCTTTTCCAATCTACTTGATTCTGTGATTCAGTGATTTTTAAAAGACATACACATTTTTTTGTTACATAAGGTTACCCACAGTCCCACAAGTCTCCTCCAGGAACTCTGTACAGGCCTAGAAGAACCCTCCAGGTGGTTTCACAGGTACCCTCCAGGTGGTCCCACGGCCACCCGCGTTATCCAAAGGATGCAACAGGGCCCTGGGCTGGGAGCAGGTGGAGCCCCCGGGGTGATCCCCTTGCACAGGGATGACAAGACCTCTCGCTGTTCGGAGAGAGCAGCCCGCCTGTCCCGGGCTGGCTGTCGTAAGAGGCTGAGGCGACACGCGCGACTCGAGGGCAGATCGTGGCTCCGCCAGAGCTGTGCCAACCTCTCCCGCACGGACCGCGCCTGGCGGGGCGGGGGTCGCACCGCACCTCCCGTCCCTGTGAAGCGAGCGGCAGCCCCGCTCCCCCAGGGCGTCCCGTCCCGCGACCCTGACTCCTCGATCCCAGACACCCCCACAGAGCCCACAGGCGGCACCCGGGCGGGACTCCCCGACCTTCACGGGGGCCGCCTCGCGGTGCCCGCCCCCAGGTGGGGCGGCGGCGGCCATTGGGAGGCGGGCGGGGAGCGGCGCGGCCTCGCCCCGCCCCGCCGCTATATGAGGCGGGGGGCGGGCGGCGGGGCGGGCCTGAGCGTGTGCGGGCACCGAGGTGAGCGGGGAGGCGGGAGCGGGCGAGGCGCTGCGGGACCGGCTGGCTGACCGCGGCCCCCCGCAGCCCGGCCGCCGCAGCGGGCGCAGGAAGCCGAGGAGGAGGAGGAGGTGGAGGAGGAGGAGGTGAATCCCGCGGCAGGAAGGAGCCGCTGCTCGTCTCTTTTCCCTCCTCCACCGCCGCCCTGCTCGGGGAGAGGCGGCGGCCGTGCCCTTCTCTCCCCTGCCCATCCCTGGCAAGGACGGGATGGAGGGCTGAGCCCTGCGGGGTTGTCCCGGAGGGAGGCAGGTTTTCCCCCCCTCGCCCGCGGGGCTGCTGTGGCGCGGCCTCCCCGGCGGCGGGCAGGCAGAATTGTGGTGTCATTGCTTTCCAGGAGCAGGTGTCCGTAAGTAGTTGAAGATGAGGGTGGCGGAGCATCTCTTGCAGAAACTCTCTGCTCAAGGTTACAGCCTCTCCCACGGAAGCTGGTGTCTTGCCGTGGCACAGGCACGTCTTTCGGAGGGGTGTAGACAGGGACCGGCTCCTCACGGAGGGATGATGCTGTTGTAGCCGAGCGTGCTGCCGGCTTTATTCAGCGTTTTTTCTTTTGTCATCCCTCTTTTTTCCGTTGGAATATTTTTAAGTTCTCGGTTGGACTGCTGCAGAGGTCATATAAGGGTAAAACCGATTTAATGGGGTCTATACCTTCAGGCATTCCACTTCGAAATCTTCATTCAGGCTGCAGCCTGGATGCCAGGCTGGGGGCGTGATTTGCAATTGCTTGCTTGCAGTTTTTTTTTTCCCCTTGTGGGTGATGTGTGCAGGAAGCCTGCCTAGTTTTATATGGTCACTATATTGGATTTCTGGAATCATCCCCTGTGCTGTCTAATTCTGCCTATGTAAAGGATTTCTGGTATCTGGATGGGTGGGGAGGCTTTGAACAATACAAAGTTTGCCTTGCTTTGAAATTCGTGCCGCAGATTTTTTTGAAAGGGAGGGAGAAGAGCGAAAAATTGCGATCAGTTCTTACTGAGACTCAGTTTTGCGGTTACGTGTTCTGATGTACGATAAGAAAAGATGTAACTTGAGAAAGGGGAGGGAGGTGAGAGAGAGAGCTAAATAAAAAGAGTTTCTTTGCAGCTCCATCCATTTCAATGGTGCAGCTTTCCCAAGCCCCTTTTCATCGCCCATCATCACCTTCAGGCCGGTCGGAGGAAGGGGAGGAGAAGAGGATGAAGGCGGCCAAGCAGCAGGTGACCCCGTCTGGGGAGAGCCCGGCTCCCGCCAGCCCCCTGCAGTCCGCGCTGAGCACGGCGGCTTCTCCTTCCCAGGCTTACGAGACGTACATCGACAATGGGCTCATCTGCCTCAAACACAAGATCAGGAACATCGAGAAAAAGAAGGTAACTTGGTTTTCTTCGGTATTTGAGCTGCCAGTTGTAAAGCTCGTTACGTATTATTGCAATTATTTTTAATAGCTGGAATATGGTTATGTGTGTATATAGAAATCAAGTATATGTTGATCAGAACTGGAGATGCTTCTCCAGCCTGAAACAGTTCAGAACACACTTAGAACTGATTTAAATATGGCTTATAATCTTGCAGAAATATCTATTTCTTTCATCATTTACATGCGTCTAATATTAGGATGTAGAATTGTTTGTAAAATTGGAAACTAGAACAGCACTTCCTCTGACTCGTGGAAATGTCAGTTTATATTAAATATGTATTGCCCTTTACTTTGCATAAATATTTGACTTATATATTTTAAATATAGACAAATGTTGTTCAATAGAAAGCTTTTATATAGAAATCCTCCAAGGCCTGCTCTCTTGTTTTGGCCTCTGCTTTTCTGAGGTTGTGGGAACTGAAGAGTGTTAATGAGAATAATAACTTAGATGATACACTTAAAATATTGTGGCTATAGCTACTCAGACTTCTGCATTCCAAGGCTTTTCAGTTGATTGGCAGGTGACAGAAGGCTGTGTGCATGGCTTTTAATACTATTTTCTGTGAGATAAAAGAAAAATTGTACCACTGCTTTTAGTATTGGATCAGGATCACAAGTAAAGCAGCTGTGTGAATATATTGTGTTTCTCTAAATGTCTGCAAAGCTTTGTTATGTGTTTGGGTGAGGAGAAGGAGTAGATCAGACTTCTGACCATGTGGTTAGGGGACTTGATCCTCCTGCAGGAGATGCAGTATTACTGCTGTCTCATGTCATGCATCATGCTGTAGTTTTGAATAATGTCAGACAAGCATGTTTTCTTTGTGTGATTAACCAACTTTGTATTGTATTCTAATTCTGTCCTGGGTAGCTTATTGTTGGTAATTTCTCTGCTATCTTTGATTTTCACATGAATGACAATGTGGCATCACCAGCAAATGAAAGTGTGACTTTCTACTCATATTAAGTATTCCTAGTCCTAGGCTTCTGTAGGTACTGTGTCAGTAAAATTCTGTAGATACACAAATTAAACAGTATTTGATTTCATGGCAGTAAACTCCCCTTTCTTTTCCCTGTGTGCATAAAAGAAGCTTGCAATACCTAATAGTTCAGTTTTGTATTGTTTACATCAGCATTTAACAACTGTTTCAGTATACTGGAAATAAATCTTATTTCTTTCCTGAGGACACTTGTCCACTTTCTTAGGGAATAGTGCTATAGAATCTTGATGTAGCCAAAGCCCAATTTTTGAAAGACATGTTTTGGAGAATTCAGAAGGATTATTCAAGGGTAATAGAACTGAATTCCAGCATTAACTTGGAAAAGCTAAACAAGCTAACTTAAAATAAGGACACTAGATATATTTGGAGCCCCTTAGAAGTCTTGGATCAATGCATTAATATTTCTTAAATGAAACAAAGGTAGCAAGTAGGAACTGAAAGATCAATAACAGGGTAAGGAAGTAGACAGTCCTGCAGGCTAAGATTGCCAAATCAAAGGCAATAGCAAAACTTCATATTCCTTTCTCCTGACAACAAAAGGAAGAAGCAAAATCTCTATTCTCTTGCACTATGTGGATGACTTAAAATACAGAAAGAATATGTAACTTGACTCATACCCCATAGTTCACATTAGACAGAAATTAATATAAAATTGGTTTTTGAATTTTCTGCAGCTCAAACTAGAAGACTACAAAGATCGTCTGAAGAAGGGAGAAGCCCTCAATCAAGACCAGTTGGTAAGCTTGCTTTATGCATGAGTTGAGGGCCTCAAAACCTTCCAGTGTGTCAGAAGGGACAGGTTGCTGAAGGAGATGATGGTGTGGTTTTACAGAAGCAGTGCCTGCAGGCTTGCAGTGGCATCTTTCGCAAAACCAAATGAACAAATTATTGGTAATTAGGCTGAACATTGAGCCCACAAGCTTTGTCTCCTGCTTTAACCTTCCTGCTCTGTAATGAAGTGGTAGAAGGTCCTTGTTTATCTTTGCTCTGTAGACTTTCAGCTTCAGTGCTTCTGCACCTTTACTTCATAATGAGGTGTCTGTGTGCAGCTTATCTGTATTGGTAGTGCAGTGTCAGAACCCAAACCTCAAGAATTCTGGGGTAGCTAATTAATCCTCATGACTTTTTCATTAACAGGTCTCACTTGGAATTGCCTGTTGGCTGCACAGTGCTGTTGGTTACAAGTAGCTGTTAATATAACTGACAGGGTTTCTAGCTTTTTTTCTGTCTTGAACTGGAATGGATTCTAGAACCAAAACAAAGTTTCTGTACCATGGAAGTTATTAATTCTTAAGCACATCCAAGTAGCAGTGTCACATACTCCAAGGGGTTTATTGTTCTACTCATCCAGGAGTCACATTTTTGAAATGTACTGCACACATGCTAAAGAATAATTGTGTGATGAAGGGTACTGACACTTCAGTGGTAGTGCTGATCCTGCTAATAAACCAGCTGGAAAAATATTTCATTGAGTGCTAGTTTTATCACAGTGCAGCAGCATGAGAACACAGATACTATATTCTTACTCTGAATCATTTGTGAAAGAAAGCTTAGACATAAATGGGATAAGGGGGAAATGATAACTTGCTGCTTAAAAGCAGACCTACTGGAGTGAATGATCATTTAGCACTTAGCAGCAAAATGTGATGTAGCCTCTTGCCATCTCAAGTGCAAGAGTAAATTGATTAAACCTGATGGTTTGAAGTAGGATGATGGCCTTTCAGTTCCTGTAAACTCAATCTGGAATCAGGTGGGCAAGAATCTTTTGTGTTTAGATCACAGGTATTCTTTGCAATCTGTTTTCTGCCATGAGCAGTGAGACTATTTAACAGTATTCTGTGTAAATTGGATTAGTCTGGAATATGCTTTAAAGCTACATCTAAATTTGACCACTCTGATGTATGCCCTGGACTGTGAAAAGCTGTTGAAAGTGAAATGAAGATGTGGGGAACCAAAGAGATGAAGGATTATGTAGATGCATTTCCTTTCAAATGCATATGGCAGCACTAATTTTGGAAAATGGCATTAACTTGGTTACTGACTTCTAGTATTCCTATCTGAGCTTCACTTTTTAAATATTAGTATTTTTATCCCAGTTTCTGGGATATCTCAGGGTTTTAAAATGTGGAATTAGATTCAGTCTTGCTAGTCAACTGGCAGGTAGCAGTCAGACTGTTCAGATGACTTGAAGTGCATATACACTCAGTATGTAATTAATAATCTTATGAAAATTCCTGTTTCAGTGGTTAATACACAGAAATACTACGTTTATAACTTTCAGATGCAAATTCCTGCCGTATATACAAATCAAAGCTAGAGTAGAGCTTCATACAGCCTAACACTTAACTAGAGATGGCAGTTCAGTTTCCTTAGGTTTCAATTTCTAACACAGTGGAAGAAGTGCACATCTGGTGATGATGAACATGTTTTGCAAACAATTTGGATTAAGCTGTAATTACTTATGGTGCATGCCTGCCAGAGCTACTGTGTGCTAGCCTCGCTTCAGGAAACATTTGTTTCAAAAATGAGGAGCTTCCAGCAAGTTAAATGTTCTTATTGGCAATATTGTGCTGTTTTGCAAGCTGAGCAGATTTTCCTCAGTCCTGTTCCTCCGGCATGCTGTTAATGAATGTTAATAACAGGTGTGACAGAAAACAGCTGTGGCTTTCCCGCAGGCTGAGTTATAGCTTGTCATCAGAGCAGTGGTAACTGTTCTTAGTGTTTTCAGGTAGGGTGTTTTACTCTAGAATTTGCTTTGTTAAAAGCACAGTTACTGTAATCTGTCTAGTAAGATGTGGGTGTTACATTGTGAGTCTTCCTCAAATGTGTGGGCATTGGGGTCTTAGAAGTCATTCTCCTGAGTGCTAGGTGAACTGCTAATTAGCACTTAAAAGTTCCTTTAATGGATCTGAGTGTGGAGACAACCTAAACTACCAGAAGAGTGATTCACAGTAACACATGCAT
Source organism: Corapipo altera (assembly GCF_003945725.1). Lineage (NCBI taxonomy): Eukaryota > Metazoa > Chordata > Aves > Passeriformes > Pipridae > Corapipo > Corapipo altera. Next base: position 7,403,613 of record NW_020884873.1, on the reverse strand, counting down.
TATGTGTTGAGTAGCATTTAGGCCTAGTGTTGTCTAGTATGCTACAAAGGAGTCTATAAAAGTACCTAAGCAATCAAACCGATTGAACAAATGAACATGTAACTTATTTTCGAGTTGCTTAGGAACACACATGAAATTTGCAGACGTCCCAAATCATATTGGGACAGTAGATTAAGCTTTTGTCAGTGCACTGATGAAACTCAACACTAACACTGCCTTGGAAAAGCCTGTTACAGAAAAACTTACGATGCCATGTCAGGAGCACAAACCAAACTAAGTGTAAAACACCCATGAACAACTGAAATTAAACTTAACTTGTTACTTCCCAGACATGCCTTATGGTGTGAGGATATGGGCAGCATGTCCGAACTACAGCAGTTTGTTATCTTGAGAGCTGTCAAGGAAGTTTATAAAAATGAATGACTAATTAAAAAAGGGTATATCGAAATGCAATTAATAATCTACTGCAGTTAGTCTTTTTGAAGACTAGCTAGTAAAATATTGGTTAAAGCCATTAGTGAAGACAGGAACATGGCTTAATTTGTGGAAGCTAAATTTGAAAGACTTCTTTTTCTTAAAGTATGACTTGCCTTGTGTATTTCTAGAGTTTGTACAAGTTGTTTGTGAAGGCATTCACACATGAGGGTAGAAGATCTGTGCTGAACTTGTCTCCTGTATTCCTTCTGGGTTTTCAGATCAGTGCCTGATTTTAAGTACCTGTTTACCTGTGATTGCCGAGACCTATGGCACCAAAATTTAAAAAAAAAAAAAAAAGAAAACCTGTATCCAGGCTTTCTTGTGTCAACATTAGTATACCAAGTATTGTAAAAGATATTGCCTGGAGAGTCTAATGCAGGCAAGTTCGTAGCATATCTGTCTGGTGGTGTGAGCTGGCTTTCTGCTGCATATTTCAGATAGCTATGGGTCAATTATACCTGCAGTTAAATTTAAAGTACCAACTACACACAGTATCGTAAAGTTACAATTTCAGAGAAGTACACACTAAATGGCTGGTTCACAATGAGAAGTACCAGGGAACTGGTAATTTTAAGCATGAAAAAATACATTTTTCTGTTCCTTTGTAGGAGGCAGTAGAGAAATATGATGAAGTAGTACATAACTTGGAATTTGCCAAGGAACTTCAGAAGACTTTTTCAGGACTTAGCCAAGATGTAAGTATAAATGCTCTTTCCTATATTGCCAGGAGGTAACTGCAAGATTTGTACTACTTTTCTAATGGTTACTGTTGAATGCCAGTGCACACAATACTAGGAAGTTCCTGTCTTGGAGCAGAAAAGTGTGGACAATTTTGTGTACCCCTCCACAATGTAGTAATTCACTGCATGCCCCTATAAGAGCTTGTGCTTAAGTAAACTGAGTCACTGAAGCTCAGCTGCTTTTGAGATGATTCCAGTTTACTTAGATTTGTACCATTAACTCATCCCCTGCACAGGTGCAGACTGTTGGGGAAGCAGCTCTACTGGATGGGACATGTGGGTCCCTGGGGACTGCAGGCAAAGTAAATGGATCACCCTTGGATCACTGAAGCCTAGACATAGACTGAGGACCAGGAGATTAATGTGAACTGATTATTTGGTCCTTGTTGACCAGTTGTGTCTGATTCTGGTCACTTGGTAGACAAAGGCTATAGACAAGCTTCAGTGAGTCCAGTGGTGGGCCCCTGAATGGCTGGGGCCTGGAAAATGAGACCTCTGAGGAGAGCCTGGAAGAACTGGGCTTGCTGGGTCTGATAAAGTGAAGGCTTGACAGGAGGGGAAGTATTAGCCTTCAGATACCAAATACTGAAAGGGTGGAGCCAGGATTTTGCTGAGATATGTTGTAGGAGAAGGAATGATCACCGGTTGAAATAGTAGGTTCCAGCCAGGTAGGAGGAAATGGATACTCTGAGGATAATTGAGCACTAAAGCAGCCTGCCTAGAGAAGTAGTAAAATCTGTCCTTGGGTCTCTTCAAGACCTGACTGAACAAAGCTCCAAGCAATCTAGTTTTGATTCAGTGGAGCCTTTATTCTGGAGGCTGGGCTAGACAATGTCTCCAGATCACTTCCAAACTGAATAATGTTTGCAATGAGGGAAAGTGCTGAGGTTAAATCACTTTGGTTTCCTTAAGAAGTATGTTTCTCAGTAAAATTCAACTAAAACTTCTGAAGTTTGCTACTTAAATTCCTGTAGTTTTCTCTAATTATGGCAAGTCACATAAATAAGGTCTTTATTCAGGATTTAAAGCACTACCTGCATTATTTTTATGTATGCGAGTATTTTATCTTTGGAGAAATCAGTCTCTTTGCTGAAGCAAATACTACCCTTGTGGGAAAATTTGATCCAGGGTAGTGGTGGGGATGCTAAACATGATTAGTCACTGCTCTGGCATTATTTCTCTGCCTCCTACAGAATGCTGAAGGATTGGTAAAATGGCTTGTCTTGGTGTTTACTGAGACCCAAACAGTTTTGCGAGAGAGTGTATCTTGTGTGTATATAGTATATGTAGTAATTCCAGGTACTGTGGTAAATCTCTCAAAGCACTGTGTGAGCAGAAATCTAAGAGCCTTTTCAGCAGTGTTATTGCTTTAGGTTCCCTCTGTCATTCTATGTTGAATATAGAAACTACTGTACTGAATGTTAAAACTTGGATTTCTTCCTATTGCTTTCCTTTGGGTAGCTGCCCATAAAAATATCAGAAATGAAGGATTGTGACCCAGTGTATCTGTGTGCAGGTGTTTTTAGTAGTCCAGCATTAGCTTCTAACAGTTTATGTTTGTTCTTGAACTTATGCTGTATTTAAAGGGTAACTCACATTGTTTTTAGCTTGGCTCTGCTTCTGCTGTTATGGATTTTACAGCCAATAGCCATTACTGGAACACTAGAGGCCTTTCTGGCAACAACATCTTTGTAGCCTTTACAGTGTGTTCTAGGAAACAAAACTTTCCTAAATCTTGCCCCATATTGAAGCATTTGGAATTCTGCAGTTACTTGGATAGCTTCTGCCAGATAGTTCTACTAGCACATGATGAGAAACTTCTCAACTGCATGAGCACTGTGTATGTTCTGGGACTTGTGTTGTTGCTTATTTAATGAGTGTTTCAGTCTTCTGCCAACAAAAATAAAAGTAACTAGGATTCTGCTGTATCAAACTGGAGTATGTAAAAATGAAGAGCAGTTGTCTTACTAGGAGAAACTTGAGACAACGTCTGCATCTCCAACTTTGTGCTAAATGTTAAAAGTCAACTACGCCTGAATTTGTGCATTGGTATCAATTCTACCAATTCCTTTGAAAGCTGTTACAGTAAAACAACTAGCAGACATAATCAGGATCTAGATATCATAAAGGCATATCACAAGTGAAGCTACCAGTATCCAGTTTGACTAAAAGAATTAGTAGAGAGATGGGGAACTCTTCCAAAGGAGGAGCTTGACAGATCCTGGCTATCTGAAGAGCGTTAGGAGGTTCTGTTACCTAACCAAAATTAATAGTTATTTTGCCCAGTGTAGGATGATAAATAGTATAACTCAATGTTTTATCCTGGATGCCTGTTACTAAACTGTTGTGTTTAATTGTTGAATTTGTGTATTAAAACAGCTGCTGAAAGCACAGAAGAAGGCTCAGCGGAGAGAGAGTCTGTTGAAGCTTGAAGCAGAGAAGAAGAAACTGCGTACAATACTTCAAGTCCAGTACGTGCTGCAGAACTTCACTCAAGAGCACGTTCAGAAAGATTTCAAAGGTGGTGTGAATGGTGCAATATACTTGCCTTCTAAAGAACTAGACTACCTCATAAGATTTGCAAAACTGACATGTCCAGAAAGAAATGAGAACCTGAGGTAAGTTCAGGGGTTTTGTCTAATTAGTATGCTTCATTCATTACAGTAAATGTCCTCTGTTTGACACTGCCATGTCTTTAAATACTGTGTTTTGGAACACTAATTAAAATTCTATTCAGCACCCTTGCTTTAGTCTGAGATTAGGAATGTAACAGATTTACCTCACTCTGAGCATTAAAGGAAAGCTGTAGTAATTACAACCTCAGGTGCAAGTTGCAGGCAAATTTTTGCCATCTCATGTCACCCTGTGGCACTGCAGGGAGATAGTCCAACACCATCCTAAACAGGGAGGCTGGTGGTGTGCTGCTGCCTTTGAGGTCTCACTGTTCATGAAGTGAGAAAAGGGCAGTAAATTCAAAACTGTTCTATGTTCCATTCACGTGATGATCCACATGTGCTTCTTTACATTCCTTTGGAATAAAGTGTCGCTCCCGAGGCTCTCTTGCTATTAACTTTAAAGTGGTTTTAAAAAATTGCCTGAAGTTTTTGATACTTCTTCACTAAATGTCATACATGTTAACAGGTTGTCAACAGAGGTAGTGTGTGTCAGGACTAATGTGGCACTGCTCTCGTACTATGATGGCTCATGCTTAGCATGGCAGCCTGTCTGCTTTTAAGATAGTGTAGTAAAAGTTGTATTTGAACATGGAATAAGTAGTTATTGGGTGGTAAGTTGAAACGCTTCATGGTTAAGTCATGTTTGAATATGGACTAACTCTTAAGTTCCTAAAAGTTCTAATCACTTGTCAGACACTAATCTTTGCCTAATCTTTGCTTAAGTTAACTTCTAAAGAACAGCACTTATAAAATGCTTCACAACAGGAGTCTCTCATTCCAGTGAAATAATTTCTGGATTACTCTCATCATATTATGCTTCCATGGGAAGCTTAATCCTTTCTTTTGGGATGCTGTGTTTCATCATGTTGGACTTCAAATTCCATTATCTGGAGGGTGTGGATCATGGACCTGTCACAAGTTTCTCAATAATTGCTGGTTATTGAGAGTGGCAGGAGCTGCTGGTGGTTACCGCTGTACATGTTTGTCCAATAAACACGGTGACCAGTCAATTAAACATCAGTTGTTTCCCTGTCTGGGGATCCTGGCTTGGAATGAAGTCAGCTATATGGGTGGGATATCCTGTGGGATAGTGCTAGGATCTGTGTACTGACCAACTAAAGCACTTCTGTTTGCTGGGTTAAATCACATGGACAGATACATTATAATTGCTTTCAGTGATTTCAGGGCTTAGTATTTGCTCTGTGTGTGCAGCCTTGGTTTGGAGGGCTGAACTTGGGCAATTGGGATGCTGCAGCACTTGATCTTGGCTATGATTCTACCTGGTGAAACTTGTCACTCGTTTTAGTGTTGAAGACCAGATGGAACAGTCATCTCTCTACTTCTGGGACCTTCTAGAAGGAAGCGAGAAACCTGTAGTTGGAACAACATGTGAGTGTCTCATCTAGAGAAATAACTGAAACATCTGAAATTTGTGTGCTTGTTAAAACATCTTAAAACCAGTGAATATACATGGAAGGCTACCAAATTAAACACTTTGAAGTGCTATGTGTAACTATTATCCAAGGGTGAACTGCTGTTTTAAGTTCTGTTTTTTTAAGTACAGATCAATAGCAGTACAGCATACTTGCTTTTTCCAGGTCAAGATTTCTAACCAATATACTAGCATCCTTTTGAGGAATAATTATGGTAGTAATTGAAAAACTGATGTGTGAATACCTTGCAGAACAGTGGGAAGCTTTTTGTATAGCTATGTGCAAATGGGTTAAATTTGGAATAGTTCCCAGCCATGAAAGGCTTAGTTGAGCATGCTGATGTGTGTAACAAAGCTTCATTGGCCCCAGGCTGAAGGTCCCACAGCACTGAAGATTCTCCCTTATTTGTAGGAATTCTAGACTCATACCTGTTGTCTGCCTACAGTGCAGAGTACCACACTAGAGAAAGATAGTCACTAATGGAACTTACTGTGATCTCTGATCATGCACAGTGCAGTCTTACCTTGTACCTGTGTCAAGTGTCCTCACCTTCCAAGCACAGCAAAATCTGTAGGACTACATATCTTCCATTTATGCCATACTTCCTAAACTTCTGGTTGTAAGCCAATATGCACATTCTTTTCTGTTCCTATTTACAACTTGCTTACTTATGAGGAAACTGCCTTTACCTGAGTTGTAGTGTCTTTCCTATTGCAAACAGACCTTGCTTATCCCACTTACTCCAATCCTGTAGTGATTGTGTTGCAGGAATCTTTCACTTGTCACTGAAAATGTTGAAGCTGTTAGACCAGAGCACTGGTGTGCCCTATCTAACTTCTATATGCAGGTAGTTGAACTAATAGCTAAGTGTTAACTCTTTCCACGTACTTCTGGAGGAACTGCAAGCTTCCCTTATATTGCTACAGGCTGGTAACTTTAACCTTGTTTCTATTGACGTGAATAGATAGTTGCCTTGGACTCCAAACCTTTGTTTTGTCTATCACCTAAACAACTTCTGTCATTATTTTATCAGTATCTCTGTCCCTTTAATGTCAATCTTGTGTCCTTCTGTGTGCAAACTAGACTTCAGATAAAGCTGTTAGGTCATCTTATTAGCATTCATTGTCTTGGAAGACAATTTTTTTATAACCATGTTAAATTCTAGCCACAATTCTTGTTTGTGTGGTTATCACTGGTAGGAGTGATCTTTCACAGAAAATTCTTCTTGTTCTCAAGGCTGTCCTGTCTCTAGCTCCTCTTAAACAATTTCCAGTATCACTGTTCTTTCTGAGGTCTTGCTCTAAGCTGCTGTTTCTTGTTTGCAGAGAGGAAAAAACTGGAGAGAGCTTCTCAGAGTACACAGCTAAGCTTTTGTTCAACCATGTCAGCTTTGACTCTTTTCAAACTTGAGGATTAATTTCAGCCTGAAAGAGTCTCTTGCATTCTCCCTACTTGCTTCTGCAGTTCTTAACTTTTCCTTCTGAGACTTACTGTCCTGTTACTGGGAAAAGGGTCTTGTAGGGCAGTTCCACAGTGAATGTTTAGCTTTACCTCCATTGCAGTCTGCACATGATTTTAGTATCAATGCTTGCTAGTTTGTTCATAGTAAACAAATCCCTTTCTAAACATGTGAGACCAGGTGGCTCACTGTTTATCTTGTGTGCATTTAAACACAAGATGCAGTCTTACCTCTGGATTGAAAAGATGTTTTTAACAGTAATATATTAAGCACTCTAACAAATACTTTTCTTTACGAAAATGTTTTATGGCTATAACTGGGTAAGATGTGTAAACTTGGAGAAGCTGCAATTCATATACAGGGAGGAAGAAGGAAGTCTTAATCTGTAATCTGAATACCCCTTAATTTCAGATTTTCCAATTTTAACTTCATGGGTTTTTATTCTTCAGATAAACACATGAAGGACCTGTTATCCAAACTTATAGACTCTGGCTACTTTGAAAGTATTCCAACTCCTCGTACCACTGTGCCAGTAAAAGAATTGGAAGAAGAAGTAAATAGAAAATCTCAGAAAACAAGACAGATGTCAAAAGAAGAGTCTGTCAAGGAACCAGGTGGAATATTAAAGGGTTCAATTTTTGTATCAGTGTTGGGAGAGGTTTGAACTGAGCATTAACTTTGCATGGCTTGATGCTGTAGCTTGCTTGCAATGTAGTAACTGAAATGGAACCTGCAAGTCTTACAGCCCTATACTGGCTAATAGAATATTAGTTATAGAATGTTTTTTACCTTCTGAGCAGCTCTCCATGTTAAAGATGTGGGAACTGTCTGGTGTAGGGAATATTACATATTACAATAACCAAATTATGAATACTACAAAATGTTTCTTGTTTAACTCTGAACTTTTGCAAATGTAAAACCTAATCAGAAAATAAAAGCTTGTCTAAAAATAGCAATTTGGATGGCAAATTGAGCTTTCAGAATATCTAGTTTAGCAATTGGCACTGCTATTTAAATAGAATTAAAGAGTTGCTACTGTTTGGTCTGCCTTTCTGCATTTGATCAGTTGAAACAAATTAACATCCTTTCTCTAGAATCCATTATGGAGCTTATGAAGTCTGAAATACAGCCACAGGAGGTAAGATACTCCAGTACTAATTGCTTTCCTTTAGTATTGTGATTTATCAGACACATAATTGCACTTTTGCAGCTCTTTTTTAAACTTAAAAAGGGAGTCTGAACAGCAAAACGTAGGTGTTGCTTTATGTAGGAAGCATTAAGAACTTAGTTGCATTTCTATTTCTAACGCCAAATTTATGGCATCTGGGGCATTTTGGGATAAATGGAGCAGGATTACATGAAGCAGTATAGTACTTTAATGCTCTAGCACTTTCCTGAATAAAACAAAGCCTTTAGAGTGGAAACACACAGATCTTTTGTGTACTGTGGAATAGAGAAAATACACATCTACTAAAACTGTCTGTAAAAGCTAAGCTGATTGCAGTAGGTTTGATATTGGTGGGGTTGAGAATGATATGGGGTTTGCCCTGATTTGTCAGGAAAGTAGGGATTCCAAGACAGAGTTGTGTGCACAGGGGTGTGAAAACCTATTTCAGCAGCTCTTCAGACTCCTGTGCTCAAGCTTTGACTGTTAGTAGCATAAAACCCATTAGGTTCAAAAGGTGGGGAGGGGTGTCCTTTTCGAAGTGTAAATATTGGTTCTTAAAATGCTGAATCCCTGTTTCCCAGGTATCCCACTAGAGGGTGTACTCTAGAACGAGTTTTTGTAACTTGCTATTAACAGTTACCTGACTCCTCTGGTGTCTTGTCAGAAAAAAATACCTCAGCCAGTGAGCCTTGTACATTATTCACTTCACATATTTACTTCCTATTCATGACAAAGTGGTAACTCAGAAAAACTTCAGGACATCATTAAACTCTCAGACTTACTGATGCTAATCACAGCCTGCAGTTGAAGTCCAGTGGTACTAAATCTGAGAATCTTGACTTTTTTTAGTATTATAACTCCATTAAGAATGAAGGTTATACTTGGTTACTGGGTCTAATATTTGGGGGGGAGATGGCACTGCTAATCTTAGCACAATGTTTGCTAATACAGTACCATGGCATTTTAGATGCTTAGGAGGAGAGTTAATTTTCTAAAAAGTTGCAGTTGAACTCGATATTGTCACTGCCTAGGAACACCAGGTAGCATTGAGGATATGGGCAGGAGATTCACTCAGCTCTAGTGGGTTTTACTTGTGCTGTTCAGGACTGTTTCCTGTTTCTCTGTGGCATGCCAAGCAAAGCTAGTCTGCAGTGTGGTAGGATAAAGCCATGGCTGTCCACACAGTTTCTATGACTAGTGCTTAGACTGTCTGGGCTCTGCTTTTAGTCAGCAGTTTTCAGTAGCTGGGTGACCTTATTTAACTGACCTGAACTGTAGTAGCAAAATGTGTTCTTGGGAGCCATTAAGTTTCTCTGGTCTATATAGTTTCTCAACAGGCGTTATTTGCCTGAAGCAGAATACTCTGTCAAGAAGAAGACAGAAGAGCCCAAATCTTGGGAAGCTGAGTGTGCTAGAAAGCAAGAACCTCCAAAGTCCTGGGAAATGCTTGTTGATACTGAAGAGAAGGAACAGAAGCAAAAGCAAGAGACCTTAAAGCCTTGGGAAGCTCGTGTTAGACAGCAAGAACTAAAAAGACCAGATTCTCCAAAGCCTTGGGAAGCTCGTGTTAAAGAGGAGGAACAGAAGTGTGAGTCTGCAAAGCCCTGGGAGACCCATGTTGAGGAGGAAAAACAGAAGAAGCAAGAAGCACCAAAGGCCTGGGTAGCACATGTCCGAGAGGAGCAGGAGTCTCCCAAACCCTGGGTAGCAAAGGTTAGGGAAGAGCAGGACCAGAAGAAACAGGCATCACCTAAGCCATGGGTAACAAAAGTTAGGGAAGAGCAGGAACAGAAAAAGCAGGAGTCCCCAAAACCTTGGGTAACCAAAGTTAAGGAAGAACCAGAAGAAAAGCGGGAATCTCCAAAACCTTGGGTAACCCAAACTAGGGAGCAAGCAGAACAAAAGAAGCCAGAGCCTGTGAAAACATGGGAAATGCCTGTTAGGGAAGAGCCAGAGCAAAAGAAGCAGGAGCCTGTGAAGGCTTGGGCTGCACATTTTAGGGAGGAACCAGAACAAAAGAAGCAGGAGACTCGAGAGGCTTGGGAAAAAGCTGGCAGGCAGCAGCAAGTGTCACCACCACAGTTACAGAACCCTCCGAAGTCCTGGGGAGCTGCAAGTATTGGGCCAAAGGAGCAGATGGGGCCAAAGAAGTTTGATATGGAACCCAAAGAAGTGAGTTGGCATATGCAGTATTACCTGTCCTAAGCTTTTGACACTAGTGTATTGGAATAAAGCTACCTGTTAGCAGAGCATTTATAAGGTGAATTTTGTAGGCCTATACTTAAACCCCCATTTCATTCTTTCTTGGGGGTGAATAATTCTGGCAGTTAAAGTTTATACTTGAATAGCAAGATGGTTTGCTTTGCTTTTTACATCAGCACAGTGTTTGAGCCTTGAATAAGTGCTTTATGCACAAGACAGAAGAATTAACTTGGTTCATCTGTAGCTGTTGGCTCTGTCCACTTTTAGCAGTACAAAGCAGGTATGACTCATCCAGGGATCAAATACTTTGTGCCTGCATGCAAATAACACTTCAGTAATTTTTAGGCTTTTGATTAAAATAGCTGCTGATTCAAGAGAGATCTAATGTCTAGATCAAGCAATACCAACTGTACAGGGGCTTAAATATGTATTTCCAGATGAATGCATGAACCATACTGCTGTCCTGGGGAGTCTAACAATAGCATAGCTTTAGAAATGTAAAATGAAGCCATTGCAGGACTTTCAGCTGAGGAGGCTGGTCACATTACCTTCCTTCTCACGTGTGCTTGGATAGCAACAATTTTGATAACTGTAAAAATGGATAACTCTGCTTTATCTGCCATCTTACGCTATTAAGAGCAGTGTTTAATTTAAAGTCAGACTTCAGGAATACAATATGGGGAGTTGAGCAATTCTCTGTATACAATGTTGTCAGCACTACTACCTTTGTGCAAGAAAGCAGGAATCACAATACACTCTGTAATAACCACAGCAAATGATTAAGTTTATATCTTGTCAGTAAACTTGGCATAACTGAAAAATGGATGTTCTTGTGCCTAGAGGCGAGACCGCAAAGCGAAGGTTGAACACGAGATCAAGAGAGTATGTAACATGCAGCACTGGGTAACCAAATGGGATTGAGGTGTTTCACTTTGATTCATCTTTACACTGAAGCTGAGTGGAATCTTGTGTCCACTGGTGGTGGTGGTTCTGGCAGAAAACCTGGTTGTCTCCCTAAGTAACTCTGAGCACTAACAGGTGTGGTGCACCCAACTATGCACAGTATTATTGTAACTGAAACTAAGTATTGGAGTAGTCTCAAGCACTTTAAGAGGCCTTGGGATTTCTGGTGGCAGGTTACTTTAAAGCTTAAATGCAAGAGATGGGGCTGTTATTTTTATATGGGATGGATAGATGGATGGCTTAAGTGGTTGACAAAACTTTGCTGCAGTGAGTAAAAAGGAGGGTCTCCAGTCAGTTGGAGAAACTTGTAGACTGCCTAGGAATCTTCCACTGACAAAGGTAAACTAAATGTTGGAATGTGAGGTCGCTTAAGGTGGATTGCTGAATTAAGTAAAAGCATAATTTAAAGTATTCAAACTTTGATTTACTTAGTCCATAGAGAAATATCTGCTGGCTTTATTTTTGCTTAGTAGCTGTTGAGAAATCCTTGTATCAAAAGTATATTGAATGAGTAGGAAATAGTGTACTGGCAACATAACTAGTCTTCACAACCAGTTTTTAAAAAAATGAAGATATCTTTGGCTTTAGGTGCATATAAAGAACAATTAAAATCATATTAAGCTTTTCAGACAAGTTTCTCTTATCTTTGTTTATGTGAAGAGGCAATGCAGTGCTATAGCTGGATCTGTTTAACTCCCAGAGTGACTGTATAAATGACTGTGTGCAAAGATGTAGGCATGGCAGATAAAAGGCCTGTGTCAGTGCTGCTGCCCTCTGAGTAAAACTAACCTTTCTTTGCTCTGAAATAACTGTTAGAGCTCTGAGGTCTTTTAAAAAACTGTGTTTAGAGATCTTCAAATACACTTATTTAACTGAATGTACCATAAGGTGCAATGCCTAAGACAGCAGACTGAGCTGATATGCAGGCCTGTTAAACTGTTTAAACGTCTGTGCAACCTGTGGACCAGCAAACTTGGTTAGAGCTGAGTTTGTGGCCTGCTATGGGAAAGCAAAACAGTTTGGCTTGTGCTGTCATCCAGTTCCATTTAATTTATACCTGCTGTGAATACTGCCCTGAGTAGAAAGCAAATGTTAATTGTGTATCTACATGGTACAGCTGTGATTACAGCTTAGGTATCACCATTCCACCTCATTTAGTACTCCACAGCTAACAGGAGTACTTAGTATAGTGACACTCTGACTAATAAAATTCCAGGGTGGTCAGTGTGCCTTTACATTGGTTTATTTGCAATTGTTAGGAGGTCCAAAACCAAATCCTGGGTATTTCAACTCCACTTTTAGTCAGTTCTGTGGATGTATGTCAAGACAGGTTTTGCCAAATGTATAAGTAGTGTTAAAGTTGGTTTTCACAAACATTGTTATGACAAATTACACCTTGAACTTACAAGTACTGTGTTACTCTAGTGGTTCAAGCAACATTCAGGTTCATGTTAAGTGATCCTGGCATTTACAAGCTTGATGTGAGCTGGAACAATAGGTTACTAAACTAAGAATCTGCTACCAGCTTGTAATGATTTCCAAAAACAGCATCTAATTGTAGGCTAGAAAGAAAACTTGGTTTAAAGCCATCCTAAGAATGTTAAGTACTTACTCTTCTTCGAAGCATCTCTTTTTATAAAAGGCATAAAAACTTGAAGTACTTTAACTTCCTGATACCTTCTCATAAATGATCTTGTTGCACTAAATATCATAGTTTTGAACACCTAGGAACTAGCAAAGCAGCAAATCAATATCAGGTAACTTCACTACAGCTACTTCTGGCTGGTGTATTTTAATAACTGTAGGAACTAGAAAATAAATTTCTATGCAACAGAAAGTCTGTGTTTCAGCCCTGGCTTAAAGCCTTAATGTCATGTATGTAACCCTGTATGCTTCTGCTTCTTATTGAAGTAAAGAATGCTACCAACATAAGGCAGAGTATGAGCTGTGGAAGGAGAGAAAATCTCTAACAAACTTCTTAAAGCACACAGAAATTTTATCATCTTTGGAAGCAAAAGTGACACACTGCAATCTCTTCTGTTTCCATACTCTTGAGTCTGTTTAAATTCTTTTGTGTTTAATGTACAAGTCTCACTTATGCAGCTAAGACTCTTAAGACTGTCTTAAGAGCTTGAGACACTGCCAGACTTGACCTGGCTAGGTGACTTAAAGGTGGAAGGCTTCTGTTACCCATTTTCAAACATACAGAACCAGTTTGGTAGTGTACTTGTGTCTTAGTATAAACAGTAGTGAGGAGGAAAAGGATAACAGAAGCATTAATCAGTTTAATGGATATAATGGTTTTCCGATATATAATGGATTTAATAAGACAGTGAGTACTGTAGACTTTAGTCTACTTGTAAATGAGGGCTAATAAAGTGATGGACAAAGATTCAGATTCCTAGTAACTTTATAACTTTCTGAGATTAACTTTATTCAACTGTATCTTTTGTCCTGCACTTAGATGCTTAATACCTTCAGTTACTGTTCAGTATTGGAAACTACACAGTAATATAAACCAAGTCAGTAGTTGAAGTAGTGCTTGTGCATCAGAATTTCTAATTAAGATAGTTGTACAAAGGTGTACTCATCTAGTTTTAGAATGAAGCAAAACATCTCAGAGCTCAACAAGTAGCTGTTGTGGGTCACACATATTAGAAATGGAGCCCTTCAGTTAATCATGTGCTGCAAGCTTCTTCCCTGTTCACAGTATGGAAACTTATGCAAATGTGAGTGATTAGTTTCAGGTAACTGTTGAAGAAATGCAAGAGTGTTTTTTTTTTTTGCTTGCCCTAAAACTGGACAAAGAGCACTTAACCAGTTTGTTTTGAATTTATTGTGACAGGTATGACACATACCCTTCTGTCATACAGTCTTCCAATGATTTCATGCATGTACTCAACACACTGCTATACAGTATTGAAGTAGTAACCTCCTATTAGAAAGACAAGTCTTTGTACTGTAAGAAGGCAAAGGCTTTCACATGTTCCTGTGTATCTCAATGTTTGGACCAGTTGAAATAATGCAACTAAATGTTTTCAGATTTGCCTCCCTCTAGCTGCATAGCCAAACATAAGAGCATCAGAACTTTAGAGAGCCACAAAAAATTTTGGGTTTAAAATACTTATAACAAGCCTAACTCTTCTCCAAGTTGCTTTCAAAAGATGTTAAACTACCTAGACAATGTAATATTATTGTCACTCTGTAAATACCAGGGCTTCTGCTACTTAAGGAGCTTACTATTATGATTCTGCTACCTTAGACTTACCTGTTCTTTGACAAAAAATTTCCCTCTTTGAAAGTGAAGTGACAACCAGTTGGGATGAACTGTTAAGGGACCATCTGAAACAATCAAGGAGTAATAAGAGAAGCAGAAGTTAGCTACAAAGTTATATTTAGTTAGTTATATATAGTTAGTTATATTTAGCTACAAAGTTAGACTCTCATGGGGGAGTACAGGTGTATTTATGCCAAACTTTGAAATGTTTAATTAATAGTTTCTGCAGGAGCTGGTACATTCAGAGTATTTGGCTTGTTGGGGTTAAACCAAAATGTTTCCACTGAATTACCAGCTCTCAATGTATTTCTTAGGTGCAGTTTTTTCAGAATGTCTGGAAATGCCATGTTAATGAATGATCTGTATTTAGTGGCATGACCTCTACTGGGAGGAAGTATGTTCTAAACCTTGAGTGATGTAGCTTTGATTTTTAAGTTTGTTCTGGCCTTCAACTTAAATATGTGAGTTTACTTAGATGGAAGTGCCTAATTTTGCAATAGATGCAGGCAACTTATCTTCTTTACATTTGATGATAAGAAACCAAATGAAGTGAATTAATCTAGTGAAAGGTGCCCCTGCCCATGGCAGGGGGCTTGGAACTAGATATTCTTGAAGGTCTCTTCCAACCCAAACCATTCTATGAAATCTGTAGCTTAACTAACTGTAGCAACAGAAGCTGACTTTTTTTTTTTTCCTTTACTAAAGTGAAAGCTTGATTCAGGAAATATCAATAACAGCACAGAATTCCTTGGCTTCCAGTGTCTGACACCTGTAGGTTACTCTGGAATTATGTTGGACAAGGCAGCTTGCCTTGCTTCCAGCATTAGATTTAATACAATTTCTCCTTATTAGGTGCCTAAACCTGTACATCAGCCAGCTGCAGAGTTTTGCTCTACTTCAACTCTTCCAAAAGATCCAGTACTGAGAAGGGAGAAACTTCAGGATCTGATGACTCAGATACAAGGGACTTACAACTTCATGCAAGTATGTTTTTCTCTGCTGTTGTAGCACAAAGCTCCAGTAACCCTACCAAGGGCTAGGGAAAACAGTGCTGACAAAGTGTGTTGGCACTGAATGAATGAATTTAGTGCTAATTAGCCAACAGCAGCTTGTCAAGTGAGAATGTTTCATTTGTATCTAGAGTTTAATTTTTTTTCTACCAACTGGTGATCTTTTTTCGAAAGGAGTCCATTCTGGATTTTGATAAAGCTTCACCAAGTGCCATTGGTTCATCCCAACCTCCTTCAGTTACTCCAGCAAGTACCCCTGTAGGTAGGTGATACTATAAGTGTAAATGGTATGTAAAATTCTGCAAGCACTAACAGGGTTTGCTTGGGCTGTAGATCAGTAAGCCAGGTGAGGACAGCTTGTCTAACTATAAAGAATAGGCCATGCTAAGAAACTGTTTGGGTGGATCTTGGGCTGTAAAACTTAATTACCTAGTTTATTTTTTCTAATCTGTAAAGTGGGTATCTCATTTGTGGCAAAAAAACGTATTTATCATTGAATATCTGTCCCCTTTTATCAAAAACACTGAAGTTTTCAATTGGCTTTAGGTTATTGATAGTAGGTTAAATGTTTGCAGTGCTCATGCTAAAAACAGTGTGCATTTTCATATGTGAAATGTTTGAAAGAAATAGAACTCCACACTGAACCTGTATGTGGTGTTTGAATTTAAAAGTAAATGCTGCTTAATGCATTCTTTTTTTACAGCTTCAAAAGAACAGAAACTGCCAAGTCAGAGTGATTTTCTTCAACAGCCCCTTCAAGTAAGTTGAAGTTAGGAGTACCCCAAAGAGGCAGATAGAGGTTATTTACTAGTATAGACTTATATTCTAATTGGTTTTTCTTGTCAATTGTTTTGTAACAAATTTCATATAACCTAGTAGCTTGCAAGTCTGAGATCACTCAAATGCTGCCAAAGTTGGCTGCTTTTCTGCTTCAAAAGCAGCAAGAGATGCTTGAAATTTCTTGAAGTATGTTGAAGACATGCTGAAATAGTTTGAATATTTAACTCATAGATTCAGGTCATAGCTAAAAGTTGTGTGCAGAAGAACATTGTTTCTTTCCTAGATAGTCCATATTTTCATCTTTCAGATCCTCACTTGTCCCAAAAATAATGTCTCAAGCTTTGGTAGCCACAGTTAAATGAACCTTAAATTCACTTACCCTGCTTTCATGTCTTGCTGCTTTGGCTTTTAAATAGGCTCCCTTTCCAGTAACAGAATTTCCTGAAAAACTGACTAACTAGTCAAAGCACTTCAGTTCCTGCCTTGTTCTGTGCTTTACTTATAAAGGCTCAGAGTGTGAGTTCTAGTGAAACTGAACATTTAAATTCATTTTTTTCAAAACCTTGTCTCTGTTTTCTCTCCTTGCAAGGCTGCTGCTTCATCCATGGCACTGCACAGTTCAAATACTTCCCTGGCATCTGCTGATCACACTCTTTCTGGCTCTGAAACTGAAGACTTGGTGACACCACAGACACCACAGGTAACATACCCTGGGGTTCACTGGCATTTAGAAATCTGTGTGATAGCCAACCCTAACAGAAAGCTGTGCTGGGGCCCTCCTGAATAACTGTACTTAAACAATATACAGGGGCAGAATGCTGGTAACACCAATAGTATAGCCCACAATCTGGAATACTTAAAGAAGGTTGGAAAAGTCTTCCTAGTATTGCATGAATGCAAAGTGAGCAATCTGCTCCTTGAAACATGAAGGGTGTGGAATGAAAAGTGCACACTAGAAAGTGTAATGAATATTCTTGTGGGAACATGTGAGCAGCATAAATGTTTGCTTTGGTTACAGTGTAGAATATTCCCTCTAATGATGACAAAGAGGTTGCATAAATTGGGATGGATATTGTCATGAAATAGCAGACTTGTGTGAAAGCTGAAGACTGAGATGTTCTCTCAAGCTTCTCTCAAGAAATACTCAGAATTGGACTCTGGTGTTCAGCCATGACCTCAAACCTTGTTTTCTTAACTGTATTTATGTGCAGTTAAGTCTTCAAACAGCATTCAAATATTGCTTAGAGCTGAAAAGCTTTTCAATTTATGCAGATCACTGTCTTAAAAATCTCTTGTGAAGTGTGTTGCTGTGTTGAGAATAATATGCTTGACAGGGATATTATAGTTTCTTGCAAACTTTGGAATTAGGGTTGCTTATGCCCAGCATATCTCTAGTCCCTTTGGTTTGAAGTCTAGTATCTGTCTTTTTCCAGTCCTGCTTCTCATGGGAAGAAATGGATAGGTTTTGTTTGGTCCCAGCACAACCAGGGAATACACTCCATGGTGAGAGTGCTCTCTCCTGGTGTGCAAGTGCATCCCAGTGCTGTCTGAGGCACCTGTGATGTGTGTACGTGGTGAGCACAGGATTGGTAGTCATTAGCCTTAGGCTCTGTATTTAAGTATTAAGCAACTCCTAAACTTAGCATTACAAGTGTGAGCTAACTATAGAA
The DNA here is from genome assembly GCF_003945725.1 of Corapipo altera. Taxonomy (NCBI): domain Eukaryota; kingdom Metazoa; phylum Chordata; class Aves; order Passeriformes; family Pipridae; genus Corapipo; species Corapipo altera. Next base: position 7,385,759 of record NW_020884873.1, on the reverse strand, counting down.
CGTGCAGGCTTTGCAAAAGCAAACCAAAGCTTGGCTCTGAAGCTTTGTTCAGTAGAGCTCACTAGAAGCTTAATGTAAGATGTCTTTCCATATAATTCAATGAGACAGGTGTGTGTCACAGACTTCACTGTAAGTAACTGCTTGAAGCAATCTACAGTTCTTAAAATTATCTGAGTTTTTTCATCCAGTTGCGTAAGCACGTTAATCTAAGTCTGAATCTCTAAAGCCAATTACTTGAAGCTTTTGGTTAAGATGACGATTTAGTACTTTGGCTTTGGACTTAATGTTTGTCCTGGTCTTTCAAAATCCATTTGTTTCAGCTTATGCACTGGTGTTTCGTAGCTCTACCAGAACTCTTTAGTACTACTTGTAACAGCAGGTTTCTTCTAGGCACCAACATCCCTTTCTCAAGAGGGTGAGAAATACACTTCCCAACCATTGTATCAGACAAGTTCACGTATTTCTGAGCCACTGATACCTAAAAAGATTGAAATTGCCCAGGTGAGCAATCACAAATACAGGTAAAGTAAACCTATTAGTTACTGAAATGTAAGGCTCTGGACATGTTCCTTTTGACTTCTGATTCCTGTAAATATTTGTATTCTAAACCAACACTTGATTTTGCCATGGGCACAGATGAGATCTAATGCTGGTTAATACTTTGTCTGGACAACTCAGCATTGTTTCTAATCTGAAACATGATTAAGTGGGGAAGGGGGAAAAAACCAACCCCCTTAAACTTTCTAAATTCCTCCAGAAAAGAGAAGCCACTCTTAATATCAGCCAGAGAATTATCTTTCAGTAAATGGAACAGAAAGCATTCAGTGTTTCCTTACTGGTGGGAAAAATACCTAATGTCTCTTTATTGTGAAATTATTGCAATGAATGGTATGTATAGTAGCTCATAGGCACATTTCACTTAATCAGCAGAGACTGCAATAGAAGTACTGTTTGCTGAGGATGCACAGCAAGATTTGAAATTGTAAGCAAAAGCTATTTTGTAGCTCTACTATGTCCAAATGTCATCCTGTAGAAACTGCTGACTTCTGTCAGTCTAGGCTTTAGAACAAATTAACTGCTTCTGTTACTGCCTGATAATTATCAAGTGACCTTTCGTTACATTTGTTCTTCCCCCAGGCAACTATTCCCCTCCCAAGTGAGCCACAGTCACCATTGCCTACTTCAAGCGCCCCCATGTCATCGGTACCACCAGCGCAAAGCTTTCAGTCTCCTCCTGCAAGCAGCAGTTCTGTCACAATAACAGCAGCTCCCTTTCAGGCTATGCAGACTGTAAGTATGCAGCTTGAGGCCACACAGAAATAATTGACAATAACGTTAGTAACTTGAGGCTAATGCTGAGGAGCTGGCTCTTCTTGGTATGGTACAGAACTTGATAGATCATTCTGTTTTAACATTGAAAACCTAGGTTAGAACTCTGCTTCTCCAATGCTTTCAGAACTCAAAGCAGATCATCTAAGAACAGAGATCATAGTTTTGCTCTGTGTAGTCCCAAAATCTAATACTGGGATATGTTAGTGGCCTCAAGGAACTAAGAGGGAGAAGTCAGACGTGGAATGAACAGATTTATAGCTGTGCCCCCAGGTAAGGTTGACTGTGCTTAAACTGTTCTTGGGAATAGATTTCAAATAAAGACTACACAAGAGAGAGAGAATTGTGAAGTACATAGCTGTTAGGACAAAAAGCTATTTGAAGCCTGAAGTTGTCTTGCTGCTTTTTAAACAGTTTCCTTCAGTGGAGTAAAACTCAGTCCACTGGAATCACAGAAAATGTGTCCTTGATGAAGACTGGTGTTGCTCACTATCCTATCTTGTTAACAATATACATGTGTAGGAAATAGACCCCACACAGTCTGAGTTGTTTATTGCAAATAGAGAACACTAGTAATGGTGTATGGCCTGAAAAAAATAGTATCTAATATTGCTACTCTCTGGTAATCTGCAGTGCAGGCTTAGAGGAGTTCAGAGGAAGAGTCTCCATTTAGTTCTTAGTGTTGCCTTCTCTGTACTTGGTCTTATTTACTCCTCTGATACCTTCTTCAGAAGATGTTAACCCTTCATTTAATGGTCTTACTCAAAAGAAAGCTTAGAAAGAGGCCACTCTGATTCTCCAAAGGTGTTTTCTGTTTCAACAAATGTGCCTATGGAGCTCCACAACTGGCTGGACAATATCTTCTTGTGTTGAGACATATGTTGTAGGATTTGGTGGAATACAGTAGCTAATAACTGCTCAAAGCACAGGAATTAATAACTAAAACTTCAGTGACATCCTGATGTGGTCTATGGTAAAATCACTGCATTGACTTTTTCTGCTTGCTGTTCTGTATGTGTAGAAGAGTTTCAAGTAGAACCTACCTCAGAGGTACAGAATTTTGATACACATTACAAATAGGGCAAGTGGTAGGGAGATGGTGCTTTCTGAGCTGGATCTATTTAAATTATGCTAAGGGCATAGGTGGTGATTTTTCCTGAAAGTGGAGAAATAGTAGCATGCTATGATCAAGAATCTAGAGTCTTTTGGCAACCCAGTCTATAAGATAAGCATCTGTCATGGTATAAATATGGAGTCTTGGTCTCAGTCATTCTGATTGTCTGTGTTCAGAGTACTTTGATCATAATGGTACCACTGAAAGTTCACTTGATGCCATGTTTTCAGATATGTTAAATGTTCAAGATTTCTCTTGGGATTTTTGGGTAAACCTAGAAAACATCTGTCACTAAATTGCTAGACTGTTCATTCCTCTTGTAGTGGTAGCAGTCTTTAACTTTCCAGTGCAGGGTTTTCTTGTTCCCTACATTGCTTAGATTCTCATTGCTGCCAGGAAAACACAGCCATTGGATTTGAGTGGAGAGTCAGGAGTCAGACAGTTCATTGCCAGATAGTGGTATCAGTGACAGTAATGCAAGTATCTGATTATGTCCTCAGCTGTCTGAACAATAAGCACAATGGCATCAATAGGAAGCTTAAAGGCAGACATGACCTGTAGCCCTAATCCTATATTCAAATTCCACCTGTAACTTTCACTGTAGGAAAAAGTAGACCACTTGCTAAAAATACTTCAGGATGTGGGTGTTGACAGCCTGACTGCACAGCATCTTCAAATCTCTTTTAGAAAGTGGACTGCTTTGGATCATTCTTCTTTTACTAGAGGAAATGTCAAAAATAATAAAAAAAAATCAACAGAGCCTGTTTCATTTTACAGTGGTTCAATATTTATGCTCAGCATTTCAGTATCATAAGGAGTTTCTGTGCTGACTCCCTCTTAGAGGCAAGATTTTGTTTCTTGACCCTATAAATGTGTTCATTTCCTGCTTTAATTATAGAGGCTTCTGAAAACAAAAAGAATTGTCAAGCTGTGAAGCTGTTCTCTGCATCTAGCTGTAGTTTTACCCTGGTCTGTCTTCAAAGAGTTTATAGTCTTGGGAAATGGTCAGATACACCTCTAGACCTGGTATCAGAACTGCCGATGGTTCTTTTTGTGAAATTTAGACCCTTTTTACTTAAAATAGATCTTTTTTTTTTTTTCCCTATTTGATGTCAATAGTAGTTGTACTTTTGGCAGCATCATTTCTGGTAATTTTGTATTAGTGGTTACAAAGCAATACAGTCACTGGAGTGAGTGAACTCTGGTTGATTAGATTAAACTATCAGTAATATCTGCTCACCATTGTACTGCCCAGGCTATAACATTTGACTTAGGTTGTGTTTACTCTTGGGAACTTTATAAATGAGTAGGAGATTTGAGGCCCAGTTGACTGAAGGGGCAAAGGTTGTTTAGTATGGTATTTGATTGGAGAGTAGTGTTATATCAGATTCCAAGACATATATGAAGACCCAGGTTCTTCCCAAATATATGTCCTCTCACTATAGGCTGTCCCAGCTTCAGGGTGAGCTGTAGGACAGGTGAGTGAATTTAACAGAGGATTTCCCAAAGAAGGAAAATAGCTTATATGGTAACTGTTCAGTTAAATACTGTAGCTATAGTCAATCAAGCTGTTTATTGAGGAGTAGCTACATAAACAGGTGTGTTCCATAAGTTTACTGAAATAGAGAAGGATGGGTTTATGTACAGTATTTTCAATTATTTCTAAGAAACAGTTGGTGTTCTAGGAAACATATGCTAAAAAGCATATGGATTTGAAGCACAGTGTAGCAGGGTGGTGGCACTAGGCAGAAACTTTAGCTGGTAGTGTTAAACACTTGTCTTCAAATATGTTGTAGGTATTTAAAGTGAATGCACCACTGCCTCCACGTAAGGACCAGGAAATTAAAGAGGATTCTTCGTATTCAGCAGGATATAACCAGAGTTTCTCTACAGCAAGTACACAGACTCCTCCTCAGTGCCAGTTGCAATCTTCTCATGTTGCAGAACAAACCTCTCTTTCACAAGAATCTCTGTCTTCAGGTGAGAGCTGCACTTGGGTCTGAAATTCAAGTAGACTTTAAATATCTTCAGTGTATAACAGTCTTTTAATTCATTATCATGTGCTTTGAGTTTGTGACAGTGAAATTGTTAACAGGTGCTATATAAGTGTTTAACGTGAGGTTTACATCAACTCTAATGTAGTCAATGGTATATAAACTTAATTTCAAAACTGCTAGCAGGGTGAAAGGCTGGTTCAAACTTGTTTCTCTTCTAGATAAATAGACTGTGTCACCTACATGCCTGAATTTCCCAGTAGGTGAGAAATTCAAGTATGTAGTGATACTTGTCAGTCAAACAATTGCTTTCTTGGAATTGAAGCAATGATGAAATCCTCTTATTTGGAACCATTAATTTGGTCTCTGGTAATAGTGCTGTGCTGAGACTTGCTAAATGTTAAGTAAGAAAGCTGGGGTAAGTTCTCAGTCTGACCTGAGGAATACTAAACTGAGTAAGTGGTCTTGAGCTGTTGTATTTGACACAAACCTGACCTGCTTGACATTCAGATAGTGCACCAGGTGGATTTATGTAGCTGACACTAAATCTGATGTGGTACTAGCCCCTAAGTGTCTGAAAGAGGTTTCAGGATGAAAGAAAGCAACAACTAGGGATCTGTGTTCGTAAGAGTATCAAACCAAATGACTCAAGGTCATTTAAAACTACTGTTTTTCTGCCAGACTTATTTTCACATGACTTAGAGTAGAAACAGACTGATAGTATGTGAAGTCAGTGAGACACATGAAGATTAAGAACTCAAAAAACAATATAAATATAGAAGTCAGAAAAGCATGTTTAGCTTCAATGCTCCTTCTCATCACTGAGAGTATAGGTGATCAGCTTTCTGTACATTTTTTGATGGGAATCATCATTTTTTGATCTTGTACAGTGGCTCTGCACAGACCTCTCAAAAGGGTTTATACTGTTGCTCTGGATCAGTTTTAAGCTTCTTGGATCGATTTAAAGCATGGTCCTGTGGAAATACACTCGTGATTGCAAAGTCTGTATCTAAAGCTAACCACTCAACCACTCTGAGTGAAAAGCATTCTTGAAAAGCTTGGGGCTGAACTGCCTAATAACATGTGGTAGGAATGTCTGCTGAAGAGACTGAACCCAAATATCTGTTTTCCATAGTTATCTTATTACTATCCAGATAAGACTGAGTTTATCTCATCATTCTGAAGGATGTCAATACTGAGGTGACCTAGTTTATCAGATAAACCCCTGAGGTCTTGCTAGTAGAACAGCGTTGATTCCAAGTGAGAATTCTTAATCAAATGTTACTTGATTTTAATCTAAATTGGGCTTTTTCATGCTGCTAGCAAGCTTGTTCTCACCTATGCAGCTGAATATTGCAGTTGTTGAATGCATTAGAGGCTTACATTGACAGCCTGGGCTCTCAGTGGCTTTAAACAAGCATTATACTCTACAAAACTAAGGAAGGGATCCCCACTTATTTCAAGTAATGGAGGGGCAGAAGAACAGAATGTTCAGAGCAGCTTAATCAGTCTCTGAACATCCTAATGCTGCCCTTGCTTCTAGATGTGGTAACTTATTGCAGTTAGAAAAAGCTTTAAATTCATCTGTGCCTTCTGTTTTAAGCAGTGAACTATCAATCTGATGGAGCTGTTCCTGTTAGCAACGGTAGCCTTGCCTTTTATCCAGCACAGGCTAACGTTATTCCCAGACCCCCTCAGCCTTACCTTAACAGTCGTGGGTCTGTCAGAGGATCTGCTAGAGGTGGAAGGTCACTGGCTAATTCATATCGCTCCCCTGGTGGCTACAAAGGTATGTCTGTATTTACCACCACCTTAAAATTTGCTGTACTAACACTGCAATGTGATTTAACACAACACAGTATTAAATTCAGGTTCTGTATGTGAAACTTCTTAAGACAAGGCTTTAAGGGCAATGTGCAAAGAACAGAGTCCTCTTGTAGAATTCAAGGAAGTTCATTCTGACTTGTGGTCCCTGTACTTGAGATTCTCAGGTCAAATGGCAGAGCAATTTCATAGCCTTCTTAATTATGAATATAGAAACTTTCACTAATAGGTTATTAGATTATCTAATTGTATGGACTCTTTATTTCATTTACTGTTCTGAACTTCTTACCCACTTCTGTTCTTTCTCTTGGCATCTGTCTTGCTGACAGTCTGGGCAGGCATTTTTCTCATCAGATGTCACTTGTAGTATTTGCCCAAACCAAGATAGTCTTTGCTTAGCACTGCTGGCTTTAATATTGCCAGCAGAAACCAGGATGGGGGACAGGCTCCCAGTAGTGAAGATCCCTTCCAGATTAAAACCAAACTGAAGAGTTATAAGAGGAGGATTATTTGGTCTCTGCAGACCAGTTGCTCTTTTGCTGCAAGCTGAAGTATTACAGAAAGTTTCAGCTGACTTTCAGCAGATACTAACTTAAGGTTGTTGGTAGCTGTGGTCCATTCCACTTTCAAGTGGAAGGGCATTTAGTGTGTGATAGTTGCTTCAGTTATTGGGCTGAGCCTGCTCATACCTGGTAGGAATTTGTACCAAATGAGTTCTATAGGTCTAATTTAACAGCAGTTAAGGGTTTGGTGGTGTCTGGTATGAGATTGCTTGCAGTCCTCTTTGGCATTTAAATAATAGCTCAAGTTAATACTTTAAAGTAATGAGTTACTAGCTCAAGAGGCAAATTATTATAGTAGCACCTAAATGTATGACAGTGGTAGTTATATGTAATAGCAAAAGAAAGTATTTCTTAATTCTCCATTAAATCCTGTTTCTGGACCTAGCAAGCTTTTCAGCTGTTCTGTGAAATCCCATTAGTATCACAGGCAATTGTAGGGTCTGTTCATATTTGAAAACATGCAATTTTGATATATCCACAGTGGATAGTTATGAGTAGCTAATGAAATGCATTTATTAAAGGAGTAGTAAGACTCTGTTCCAAATTCTGAATTTAAGAATAGCTGTTTTAATGCATAGCTTAATATGCATAATTGCCAAAAAAGAGCTCTAGTTATATTCTGAACCTGTAGTTTAAACCAAACAATGGATAATATTGAATAATCAATGTTATTTGAACAGGTTTTGATGCTTACAGAGGTTCACCTTCAATAACTAATGGCAACTATGGCCAGCTTCAGTTCCCTGGTAGAGATTATGCTGGAATGCCATATTCTCAGAGGGTAAGTATTGACTTTGTTTCCAGTAGCCTTCCAGTGTAGAGAAGCTAAGTCTTCTAATATGATAATATTTCATAATCTTAACAGGTGAACTATTTCTTACAATCTAGAGGTTAGTTTTGTTTCCTAGGCAAAACTCTTTTTTTGGAATGGTAGACAGCAGTTGAATTAAGTCAATTCAGACAGATAACATTTCTGTACAACAGGTTGAATTTTAGTCTGAAGGGGGTCTTTGAAATGCAAACAGATGATAAATAAGATGTTGTATGAGTCTGTTTTATTACTTTAAAAGTTGGTACACTAAAATGACTTTGTAATGTAAAATAATGAACCCATAAATGGACTAGCTGAAAATGCAGTTATGCAAAATAGCAAATAAGAAGTAAGAAAACAAAGGTTCTTGATGGGAGGAGAGTCTGTGAGGGTCTTCTCTACAGGCTTGTGCACTTCTAACAGACTTGATGTTTGAAGTTCACTGAGTTTGCTCAGTAAACTCAACGGAGTGCATAGTTCAGAAGCTAACTTGCATTAAAGAAGCATCAAAATAGCTCTTTAATTTTATACAAGCTGTTATAGAAGTAAATTTTCCATGAGTAAGGCTGTTTATCTAGATCTTATTTCTAAACTCCATCATTGTCTATTCTAGAGATTAAATTTGTTGTGCAAAAAAAAAAAAAGGCATATTTGCCTCACTTGACGTCAGATTTGCTTACAGCCATCTTCCTAATTCTTCTCTTTTAGGATGTTAATTACCAGCAGTGCTATAAACGAGGTGGGATAACTAGTGGTCCTCGAGCAAATTCAAGAGGTAAGGCTGACATCAGGTTCCCAGTGGTACATAGACATGCTTGGGTGTAGCAGCTGGGGTGTTATGAATAGTGTGAAAAACAGTACACCATCACTGACATAACAGATTGAGCTTAGTATGAATTAACTGAGCTAGGTGGAAGCTTGAATACTGTTCTTAGACAGCATTGCATAGCAACAGATTTAATTTCACTGTTCTCAGGTTGGAGTCTTCATGTATCAAAGTTCTGACACAATGGTGCCCTACTGAACTGCATGAATAAAATGACTAGGAAAACACACATAGGGTGGTTCTCTGTGTTCAGGGAAGAAGCATTTAGCTTTCCCTTAATTGTGTTTTCTCTTGGTTCTGGTTAAGATATCAGATCCCAGACACTTTGTAAGAGAACTTTTTTGATGAAAAATAGTGTGTTTGGTAATACAGGCTTATTCTGTACTTCTGTGGTGCAGTATAAAACCTAAAGAAATAAGTAAGACTAGTTGTTTGAAACCAAGCACAAAATAGCATATATTTTGAGAAGTTGTAAACAACATCCTACTGTATGGGCTAGAAAAAGCTGGACTTCCAGTGCTACAGGTGAGAAATGAGATGAACAGTAGCTGTAAATCACTACTTTAGAGAATAAAGGGATTTTACAGCATATCATGGAAGCTGTTTCAGGATAAAGCAGGTCATCTCTCAGTTTGAGGGAGGATTCACAGAATATATATCAGAAGAGAACTGAGATGATGGTTAATTAACAGTTGGCAGAAGTACTCATTAGCATTAAGATCTCATAGCAACTTTCCTTAGTTTCATTGATTATCTTTTAAGATGTTGCTTTCCAATAGAAATAGCGATGGTTTGCCACTTGAGTGCGATTGTTTTAAATTTCTCAGATCTATTAATGGTTTCATTCATTTTAACTTAGATATTGGAAAAGATTAAACACTTCATTTTGGGAAATGTAGTGCAGAAAACTTTAAGCAACTCTAGTTTGTCAGGCTTAAAATATTCTAGTATCACAAGTTAGGACTACTAAAGATGCAACTCTAGAAGAATGGTGTTGAGTAACTTGAAGTAAAAATTCAGATCTTGAAGGTGACTAAATGACTACTTGGCTCTAACTTTGGCGATTTTTTTTTTTTTGAAATTACATTTTATCTCCCCTCAAAAGTTAGCATATGCTTTCTATGCTGATATATGTGAAAAAGTAAAGCTAAAACTATTGCAATTTACCATCCTCTCCTACTTAGGAGTATAAGAAGTAACTGTTCATAGCTAAATTATGTCCTATGTTGCTGAATGCAAGTGTGATGAATGTAAACCAGCTTCAAAGCTTTCTTCTCACTGAAGTCCCTTAACTTGCTGTGGCTGAAAGACAAACCTGTTGTGAAGCCTGCACACTTGGTGCTTAAGATTATGCCTGCAGGCCTAAGTGTATCCTTTGGTTTATAATACTTAACGCTGTGCCAATGATTTTTAACAGCAGGGTGGAGTGACTCCTCTCAGGTGAGCAGTCCAGAACGAGACAATGAAACCTTTAACAGTGGGGACTCTGGGCAGGGAGACTCCCGCAGCATCACCCCTGTGGACATGCCAGTGACGAGCCAAGCTGCCACCATCCTCCCGGTGCACGTCTACCCGCTCCCGCAGCAGATGAGAGTCGCCTTCTCTGCTGCCCGAACATCCAACCTGGCCCCTGGAACTCTAGACCAGCCCATTGTGTTTGACCTGTTGCTGAACAACCTTGGGGAAACTTTTGATATCCAGCTTGGTAGGTTCAACTGTCCGGTGAATGGTACCTACGTCTTCATCTTCCACATGCTGAAACTGGCTGTAAATGTTCCGCTGTACGTGAATCTCATGAAGAACGAAGAGGTCCTCGTGTCAGCGTACGCCAACGACGGGGCTCCTGATCATGAAACAGCAAGTAATCATGCAGTCCTGCAGCTGTTCCAGGGGGATCAGATCTGGCTACGTCTGCATCGGGGAGCCATCTATGGAAGTAGCTGGAAATACTCCACCTTCTCGGGATACCTCCTTTATCAGGACTAAAATCCAGTGCGATGTTTACAAAAGAGCTGCTCCAAACACCTTGGTGGAGGGGGGTGGGACTAGCTTTGCACTTACTACTGACTTTATAGAGGATATGTGGTTCCATTATTGGGGGGAAATGATGGTCCTGTTGTGCAAGGTGAAATCATGGAGTTGGGGTACTGAATCAGCACTAATTTGGCACTTTATCAGTTGTGATGTAGCCTTGCTAATAAAGCTGTGAATGTATATTGTTTGCACTTACCCTAAACTGTATTAATGTCCAGCTTACTACACTATTGATTGCCTCAAGTATGGGCTATTCACAATGCCTTGTTGTGCCTCAATAAAACAAGTTAATATGCATTTTAGTATTAATCTTGCTCGTGGTTTCAATTTTAAAATATATCACTGAGCTGATTCCTGATGTGGGGGATACATGAATATTATTGCATAGAACTGGTCTTCAAGTTTCAGTAATTCAGGGTAATCTGTGTTTAACTGGGATTACTTGTTTATTCAGTTCCTGCTTGATGTCCTCATCAAGTGTTCACTTGATCAAAATGAATTCGATATTTAATTATATACCTTCTTTCTTTTTAACTGAAAGGCCAAGAAATGAGAAGTGAAATGCTACATACTTAGTTAGGACTACTTATTCCATATACATATCCTGTCAAAATCTAGCATTGTCATAACATCAATCCTTCAGTAGTGATGCAGTTGAAATTCTTAAACCTCAAAATACTCACTGAAGGGCTAGCTCACAGTGTTATTCAGTTCCAAGATACTTTAAAGTTAAAATTCACCCTTCTGAAGCATAAATGTGTATTGCTTCCCTCGCCCATGAGACTTGAATCAGATTGTAATGCAAGTTATCTCCTCATTTGAGAAGACTGCTGAGGAACTTTGTATTTGAAACCTGCTGCTTGCAATTTAAATTGAACCTGAACACAAGTGCTAGGAAGCATTCCTGAAATCCCTTTCTTGCAGCTATTGGGTGGTTTGACCAGCCTTCAGCACTCTCTTGTGGCCTGAGGATTGAAAAGACATGAGGTATGTCCTTGCCTGAGCTGCAGTGTGTCAAATACTATAAATAATTCCGATGTTTAAAATGGTAATATGAACTAGTAAGAAGGTAGGTCACTGTCTCTTCCTCCTTTGAAAAGCTTCAGTAGATTGTTTTAGCAGTAAGAAGCACTTTATCTGAGTGTACTGAGGTAGCCAGTGCACAAGCCTGACTGGTATATCTAAGGCTGAACTAGAACTATACAAAGTAAAGGCAGCTTAGCTATCTGCTTATCTAAATAAAAGTAAACCCTTAAATTTAATAAATTTCAGACCTGATATAAAGCTGCTGTTTCTAGGTAACTGGTTTCACAACTTTAAACATTTTGCCCTTGCTACCATGCAGGTGCCAAAACAAGTCTGGCATGACTTCTGACATAAAGTCACTGGTATAAAGATCTTGATTTTGTTCCAAACTCAGATTTGTTTTTCATACAGATTTTTTAAATGGTGACCATACTTCAGGTCTTGATTTAATTCCTTTGGCAAATTTTGAGTTGAGATATTTAGGTAGGATAAGCTTTAGGGAACTTAGTTTTTACCACTACAAAAATGTCAAGCCTTAACTATTGTACACTATGCCTGTATTTTGTATTTTTAAACTCACTAGTTCTGACTTTAGCCAGCAAAGAGCCTTATGTCTAGAACAGTCAAAACAGAGTAAGTGGTAGCTTAATTAGCACTTTTTCCTTAGAATGTTAACTCTCCTTGTAGATTGAGAAATATGGTAGGCAGGCAGAAGTGGTAAGATAACTTCCAGCTTGCAATAGCTTTGCAGCTGTGGCCAGACTGACTTCTATTGCTTTTTTCACAGACCTGCAACAAGCTATTTTATTTATTATTATTTTATTTATTTATTTATTTTTTAGACATGTGGGGCATTGAGTCACCCTTCTCCCAGGCTGTCTCTAATGGGACTGGTAAATAAGTAAGTCCTACAGTGTGTACAGCAGGGTATCCCTTGCACTTCAAACTGCTTTAATGTCAGTGCACAACTGCTTGGTGGACCCATGTTACCATTTGTTTGAGACTAATCTTATATCTCACTGGTAGTTCTAGCAAAATGTATCTTTACCTTGCATATGTTTAAGATATCTGAGATAAATCTCTTTCAGAACTGGTTGTCCATTTGTATAGTAAGGATTTTTGAATTCCTAACTAAAAAGAGTACAACCAGAATTGTGTGGATATGATGAATGCAGTAATTGTACTATTCCTTGATAGCGAACTTGACAGTAAATCACAGCTTCTCAAAAACACAAAGCTTTTTAAGCCTTATCAGCCTGAATTAGAATAATCCCTACAGTAGCAGCTACTTTTAAAAAAAAAATCTTGTTTTCTCCTGATATTCTTTATTTAAAAAAACTACAAAACTTGGACAATTCTCTTCCCTTAGAATAACTAAAAATATGATTAATTTTATGCTATGGGTTTCTCACCTAGTACCTTTTCATCTACAGCTCTTGGTTTTCACTGTTTCTAGTCAGCTCTGAACACTGCTTTTGCCAACCTCTGTTACAAAAAGGAGCATAAACACAACTGGACAGGTGCTGTCATAAAGAAGCTTTCAGACCAGAAGCAACTCAAAAGGCTGTTACTGAACCTCAAATGCTAAGGCTGTGTTTAAAAAAATACTGCAGAAGACCAATAGCTGGCCAAAGTCCCAGGGTAGAAAACTTGTTATTCTAATCTCCAAAACATCTAAAAAAAATCTAAAAATGTGACATGATGGTTTTCTATGATGATAAACACCCAGGGTAATGATACTTCATCTTTTATGCTTCTAGATGAATACTTTTTGAAATCTTCTCAAAGTACTTCAAAAGATTTCAGTGCATTTACTGACACAGTTTTAGTCTACCTCAGAATGTCCAGACATAGGTGAGTTTCACAACTTGAAAATACTTGAGGTAACACTGCATAGACTTCATGTAAATACTGTCTGACAGCACCTTTATCCTCAGTAATTGTTAAATGGAGTTGCTTGAACTGTTAGGAAAAACACCCCAACTGTATAAGAATGATAGTCAGGTGTAATTAAAGCATACAAAGGGACATCATAGTTCTGCTAATTTCTTAATGCTGTCTTGCTTCGTAAATCTGATACCACCTAAATTCTCTCCAGTTTAGTTCTCTTGTGTGTCCTGCTGAAGATAAACTGTAAGGGTAAGGAACTAACACTATATTTTGATTTGGAATGAGTGAATTTCCGTGTTTCCTTCTCCTGAGGTCAGTGAAATACTGGAATTACCCTGAAATGGGCGAGTGTAATGGTTTTGGCTGGGAGAGAGTTAATAAGAGTAACTGGTATGGGGCTCTGTGACCCAAATCTTTTGAATTTGTGACCAAAGCACCATTGATAACACAGCGATGTTTTGGTTATTGTTGAGCAGTGCTAGCACAGTGTCAAGGCCTTCTCTGCCTGTCATACCACCCCACCAGCAATTGGGCTGTGGGTGCACAAGGAGCTGGGAAGGAATACAACTGGGACAGCTGATCCCAATTAACAGAGAAGATGCCTCAGCCCCTATGATGTTGCTCTCAGCAATACAAGATGGAGGAAGAAGGAGAAGGGGGCATTCAAATTGTGGTGTCTTGACATCTAAAGTCACCATTACACACAATGGAGCCTTGCTTTCCTGGAAATGGTTGAACACCTGTCTGCCCGCTGGAAGTGGTAAATGAATTCCTTATTTTGCTTTGCTTGAGCATGGCTTTCGCTTTACCTGTTAAACTCTTCTTATTTGAACCCACTGAACCCACAAGTTTTCTCACTTTTGCCTTTCTGCTTCTCTCCCTCATCCCCCTGCAGGGGTGTGAGCGAGCAGTTGTGTGGGGCTGAGCTGCCTGGTCGTGGGGTTAAACCATAACAGGTTTCCTAGAGTTTTCAAAGCAGTAGGGTACCAGTACTTCCGTGATTTATTTTTTTTTTTTCCCCCCAGGCTATGGAAGCGAGGGGAGACCACGAATAACCTCCCAGAATTGCCATGGCTGACTGCCTGCAGTTAGGGAAACCTCCATCCTGCAGGCTGCAGTGGTGGTGCAGGGAATGTCACTGCTCTGTTGTACTGGTTCAGTTTATGCACCTTTTCCTCCCTGACTGCTTTGTTATCTACAGCTGCTCCAATGAAACAGTCAGTGGGGGTGATTGCTTTGGAAATTTAACTCTGATCAAAGGCTTGTATCTGGAGGACTGGAATACATTTATCTGCTGCAGATCATCCTTGCTAACTCTTTATCAAATCTATACATATCTTTTGAGAAAATTGCTTGAGTCTTGTGGAGGATATGAAAAGTCTGTTGTGTATTATAATTGGAGAGATACAGTATCATAACCAGATAAAAATGAGTTAACTCCAGTTAAGCACTTGTTCCCAAGTCCTTGATCAACTGAATTTCGTGTCTTGTCTCCCAACTATAGACAATCCTGTTAAAAATGAAAAAACTTATAAATTTGTATCTGTGGACTGAACATTTCCAGGTGGTGTGGTACTTGAAAAATAATATGGTGAAGCACTAACCTAGCTTGATAGGTATGAACCTATCAGTTCATACATCTTTTGGACCTTAGATGAGTAAGGTTTGAGATGTGGCTGGTATGGAACAAAGGCTTTATGCTAAGTACAGATCTAGTCACTTTGTCATTATTTTACTCCAATGAAGTAAACCCTATATTGAAAACACAGGATCACTTTTAACCTGTAGCACATCACACAAAGATCATTTTCTTTCCATGAGTGTCTGCTATTAACTACAACTTAGAACTAGATGCTGTCTTAGAGGAACTTGGTTGGCATGATAAGGGAGTTGTTTTTCTATGCCAGCAGAAAGTGTTACACATTGTGTTCAGCCAACACTCCACATGCATTTCTAAACCACCAAAAGTCGAAAGACTAATTCCAAGTAACCTGCAATATGTAAGGCTTTTCTAGTTTTCCTCCACCTCCCCAAGTTCTTGAACTTAATCAGGTTATCTTGATGGCAACTCCGTCAGGAACTTGCTCTGATTTTTGTTGAAGTCAAACTTGCATTGCTTTAAAAATCTTTGGTTTCAGCAACTGGGTTTCAAAATAAGATTGTTTGTTCTAAATGCTGTATAAAACTCTTGTTATAGGCACCTGGAATGCTTCTGAGCTTTAAAAAAAAAAAAACCTTTGCTTTCCCATATCACTATCTTCCTTTTTTTTCCCCTGTACTTGTATGCTGGCACAATTTTGATTTCAATTTTTTGATATCAGTTTCTTTGTATATCACTTGTCCCTTTCACACTGGGACTTCAATCACCAACAGTTAGAGAGCTGACAAGCAAATCTCAGAATTTTACCTCAGATTCTCTATTTGCAGAGTAGCAAACCAAACTAAAAAAACCCAAATAAATAAATAAATAAACCCCAACCATTCTAATTCAGTTCCAGATCCATAATTTTGAAGTAGATGAAGCCTAAAGCGTTAACAGAACCTTTGCTCTAACAATATGAGTTCTTGCTTCTAAATAGTTACTTTCATCCTGAAGTTTTTGAAGTTACATAAAAATATCTCAACTAATGACTAAACTTAAGTTTAGAATAACATAGCCATTGGTATCTGTGGAGGTTCATGTTGTACAGAAAGAAGTACCAGGCATCCAGAAAATCCAGCACACGGGTAGACTACAATAATTCCACAATTAAATCACTGCTGACATATTACAAAGAAAATAAGCATTGTTGAACTGGATGTTACTTGATTTGGACACTTGCTGGCATTGCCTCCTTGATGTCTATGAGTACAAAAAGCAGGTCTTAAAAGCCAAATCTCAGGTGTAAAATCTCTTCCACTTTTTGTGTAATCAGTGTTGTGTGTTAAAAGTGCCATTTTACATACAGGTAGTAAGTGCAATAAAATTCCAGAAAACATTTGAGGAAGATAGTGAAATAGCCTTTAAGCACGTTTTGTTCTCTATTAATATGTTTTTTGTCATCAGCTCTGCAAGACTGAAGTCCTTCAACAAATAAATTTCATACCTTTTAAGTTCTCTCACCACAGATGAATACACAGAAATGGAATGAAACAGATCTGCTCTTAAACTGTCCATAACACCCCATTTTGGGAAAAAGGAGTAGAGAGAGAACACCACAAATCCTTTAAAATAATTTGGTTTGGGTATGATATGTGATCCAAGATCTTTGAAATGGTCAGTTTTCACTGGACAAGTCTTATTTACTATCTTAATCAAAATGGGAAAATAACAAAAAATTGCCATAGTTAACGATTACATAGTTAATATACTTTTTACACTAACATTGTTTTTGTTTCTATTTTATGATTACAGAACGTATTCTCATCTGCTTTCAAGAAGAAAAGGAAAGGTGAATGAAAGTGCCTACAATTTTGTCCTGGATGCTGTAGAGCTGTTGTTACTGGAAAACAGAAAGATAATGATCAGGTGTTCTGCAACACCTCAAAAAGTGATGAAAACCACAAGAGAGCCCAGGATCTCCAAGTGCTTGGTAGGTGCAATTCATTGTTACAGCTGAATTCTTTCCTAATTAGAGGCAAAGTTACTAAGGGACAAATTGGAGGGTTTTTTTTTAATTAAATCACCCTAGTGCTACCTGCTTTAACATCTTCCTCTGTTTATCCTGTAATTACAATGAACAAATAACATGTTGTCCTATTGTATTCTTAAGGCACCAATATAATGGGATGATCTCGTAATTGCCCTTCCGTTTGACTCTTCCTAAGCACAGCAAATAGTCTTTCTGTTCTTTCTAACAGCTCATCACACTTCTCTGGTTTGTAAATGTTATGTAAAACATCACCTGCAGAAGTAACCAGAGTATTTGGCTCACCAAGGTCAATATTAGTCACGAGGTTTTTCTGGTCTGTTGTTCACCTGCCAACTACACCTTTGACAAGCATCTTTCTTAGACCTGTGCCGATGCTTAAACCTTGCTTTGGTTCACCTGTGTGTTCTGGGATTTAAGGGAGAAACAGGAGGACAGTGGTGGAGAATCAGGATGGGTCAGGTGCTTGAGTTAGAAGCGTTAGAGGTGGTGTTTGAAGTTAGAAGTGGTGTTTTGTGTTTGACAACCTGAGGGGTGTAAGCACCTTCCACCCACTTTCACACACGAACAGCATTAAGATAAGCAAACCCTTTTCAGGTTCTGCTAATCTACGTAGTGATGAGGACAAGTATCCCACGGAAACATGCTAAACAGCACGGTAGTGTGTGTCCCAACTATGCATTTTAGGAAGCTCCTGGCAGCAAATTTCTGTTTTCCTGTGCGTTGAGAGTCGTTCTTGTGCAGCTGCGCATCCTTAGGCACTTGGATAACGGCGCGAACGATGTCAGTTCTTTTCCGTGGAACTGACTCCACCATTCAGTCCCGGGGTTCTCACTTTTAATTCTTGTGCGAACAACTCACGGGGCCGCAAATACAGAACAGCCCAGCCTGGCATGCACGCTGGAAAGCTGTCTAGAAAACTGAGTAAACTGTGGAGAAGGAAATTTGGGGGTTTAAAGCCCTAATTGAAGAACAGTCCGCGCAGGGGCGCGGCGGGAGGTGCCGCCCGTGTTCCGTACAGCGACATGGCCGCCCCCATGGAGCCACGGCCCGCAAACCCCGCCCACCGCGCGCCGGCCCGGCCCGCTCTTGTCCGCACAACAAGATGGCGGCCACCTCTCGCCGACCCCTTCCCGAAGCCAGAAGGCGGCGCCGCGGCCGTAAAGCGGCGCCCGCTTCCCGATACCCATCTGTCGCAAACCGGTGAATGGCTGTGGCGAGGGGCCGGGGGGGGTGCGGGACGCGGGCCCGCGCTCGTGGCACGGGGGGGTGGCGGCGGCGCTAGCGGCGGCTCCTCCGCCTCCTCTGCCACCCCGGGGAAGCGCTGCCCGCCGGCGGGGGGAGGGCGCGATGGATCCCAACAGGATCATCCAGGCGCTGAAGGGCACCATAGACCCCAAGCTGCGCGTGGCCGCCGAGAATGAGCTCAACCAGGTGAGGGGGGGGGCGCGCCCCGCGCGCGGCACGGGGGCGCCTGGCCCCGCCGGCAGGGGCGGGGGGCGCCCCTGCCCCGCACCGGGACCGCCCGCCCGGGCCGGGGACGGGACACCGGGATGGGGGAATGGGGGGCGGGCGGGTCGCTGCCCGCGCCCGGCTGTGCCCGCAGTGCCGGGACCCCCGGAGCAGCGCTCCCCAGGGCGGCAACCCGGCCCCGGGCGCGGCCGGGGCGCCGCAGCTCGGTTCGGGAGGGGGTGACATTGGTGTGGCCCTGCGGGGGTCGCGCCCCGGCGCTCGCAGGGACGGGCGGCACTGGCGCCCGGGGCTCCTGCTGTCCCGTTCGGCAGCGCGGCGAGTGGAACTTGGGAGGAAGGCGCGTTAGGTTTCGTGGGCAGTGTTGGTCACGGCATCCCGCAGTTAATCGTAAAATATATGGAGTTGGAAGGGACTCATCAGGATCGAGTCCGACTCCTGTCCCTGCACAGGACACCCCAGCAATCCCACCGTGTGCTTGAGAGTATCATCCAAACGCTTCTTGAGCTCTGTCAGGCTCGGTGCTGTGACGACTGCCCTGGGGAGCCTGTTCCAGTGCCCAGCCACCCTCTGCTCTGGGGGAAGAACCTTTTCCTGATGTAAAAACCTTTCCCTAATGCAGCGGTACTAGGCACTGAATCAAAACTCTGACCACAGCCTTTGAACATCTGAGAAAAGAGAAAGCTCCCTTGTACAGCATTAATAAAGCTTTAACACCCGTGCTTCGGTGGAATATTTGATCAGTTCTATAGGAGGACTTGGGTTTTTCCCTTGTATCGGTGTGATAACAAAACAGTCGCTGAGCACTGGCTGTCAGGAGTTACGGCTGCTTCAGGATTGCTCCTCTGGCTTAGTTTTCTATTTAGGCAACCTAAAACTCCTTCTGAATTAGATACAGCTAATCCTTACTTTAGCAGTTGGTAAGGTCCTTTAGTAAATCAGTGGATTAAGTGCTGGACATTGAGAATGCTCTTGGGAATAGTTAGATAAGGATGCAAGACGTTTTTTCTTTATTTGGCATAGTTACTTTAAAAGTTCATCAGTACTTATTTTTATCCCTACTGTTGAGGGCTGAGAGGGAAATCACAAATATTTGTCAGCAGCCTGCTGCATGTAAGTCAAAACTACAATACAGACTACTGCTACTGCAATGTTCTGTTCAGAACAAAGAGGCAGCTCTCTGGGTTCCTGGGTCCTGCTCCTAATGCTGTTTTCACATCACCAGTACCTACTGTGAAGCTCAGGAACAGTTTTGAAAGCATTTTAGGTTTGAGAGCTGTAAGATGTTTTAAATTCGGATGATGGAAAGTACAGTTCTCGTGAAAGACACAGGTTTTGGGTTCAAGAGTGCAAGTGGACTTATTGAGAACAGGTTGAGATGCAAATTTTTCTTTAAAATAGTTGACACATTTTTTCCTAACTATTATAAAGAACGAATCTCGAAATTATGGCATAGCTATTTTTGTGTAGGCTTCCTGTTATAAATGAAGCACAGTGTATCTGACTGACATAATGTGCTGACACCGCGCTGGGTTTGACATTACTCCTTGGATGAGAGGAACAAAAGTGCTCCCAAAGAATGTTACTTAACGTGAGGCTTTGACATCTTGAAGCTTTTCAGTGCTTTTGAAGCAAGACTTCAAAGGGATGTGTCAGACTCCCATGTGCCTGATGATGGTGTTGACATGTCATTGTGTCCCTGCAAGTGCTGGATTCCAGATGCTGTTCTAGCATTTATCTTGTTCTAGCAAAGGAACCAATCCACCAACCAAATAGAAAACTCTCCAGCAATAGGTGCCTGAAGTGGTAAAATAAGAACAGAACAGGGGTCACCTTTATTCTGTGCCGTGGTTACAGTGATGCTGCTCCTGAGGCACACTGGTGGGTGTTGGGGTAAAACTTGGCTGTGTTAGCCCGTCTGCAGCGTGCATTGGCATTCAGGTTTGAATCCAGGCAGTGACAAGAACTTCCCAGACACTACAAATCTTACTACTCCACCAATATGGTGCCTCTCTATGGGTACCTCTTTGCTTGTACCAGTACTGTGAGTCCTTTAGGACAGTATCAGAACAGTCCCCACTCCATAGTTTGCTTACAGTGTAGAGCACAGGGAATGGAGATTAAAGGAATGAAAGCTCTTCTACCTGTAAGAAGTCCCAGCATATTTGAAAATGCTTCTTTTTCTTCTGTATGTTCCTGTTGCATAAAGGTAGAGCCAAATCAATGAATTTGCTGTCTGCCTTCTAGATTATCATCTAACTGCATTCAGAAATAGAATCAAGATTCTTTTTTTTTGCCCTTATTATATCTGCTGTAAGGCTACTTGTGAGTTTTCTTCCTCTTGCAGCTAGAAACAAGTGTTAGTTTCCAGGCAAAATTAGTTTATGGTCCATTTATATCCATTTGTGGCAATCTCACTTCTTAACTAGAATAGGTTTCTTGGTACCCTCCCTGACATATTTGTCAGGGGCTGATCCCTGGTGGCCTGTTTTCCCAGCCTCAACAGGCAATATTTCCTTTGCTGTGTCATAAAACTGAATTTATGAAATCTAATAATAGGAGAGCACAGCTTTTCCCTGTGCTGGTTTGCCTTTGAATTGATCTTTCCTGTGTGACCAGGTCGCTTTGTGTTTGCAGAAAGTCTTGTGCTCAATGCCACTAATACCTCATTAGGTACATCCCAAATCTACAATTATCTTCATGTCCAACATCTGCATATTTCTTATCACTCAATATGACAAGGTTCTTTTATCCTATGTTTGTTCTTTACTAAGAAACCTCAAGCTTTTAGGAGAGATTCCTGTTGTTCTTGAGTGTCTGACCACGTACTTTGTCCTATTACCCCACTCCATTTTTGTTGGTGCAGTTCTAAAGATCATTCAGTTCTTTATAGGATTTTCTGATCTTTTTCCTTGCTTGATGCTGCTTCTGAATCATCAACAAACTTCACTTCTCTCTGTGATCTGAACACAACCATAAGTGTGGGATTTGTTTGAAATCTGATTCTTGCTAAACTAGAGCAGTAATTTCCTGCCAGGTCAGTAATCTCTGTCATGTAACTGCTGTCATTTCCCTGTTGGTTTTTGAAGTGTACACATCTTTCCATCTTCCTCTTTTTCTTTTGCCCCCCTTGCCCCACCTTTTTTTCTTCAGCTCTGTCACATCATAATCAGTGTGCACTTTATGATTGTATTTGTCAATCACACTGTGCTTACTCGAACAGTCAGTTGTCATACCAAGAAAGATATTCAGTTTTTGTGCATCCTTCTTCAGTATCTGTTCTAGGCTATTCCACTTCTTACATGCATCTCATGGACTTCAAGAAATTCTGCTAAGTTCATTTATTTATTTATTTATTTATATTAAGGCTATATGCTGCTTTCATGTGCCAGTTCTTAGAGTGCTGTGGAATGTACTGTCTGATTACTGAACATACAGAGTCATTTCAATTCCAGTTCAGATAGGATTTCCATACAGGTTTTATGCATTAATCTTCACTGACCCAGTGTGCTGTAATACATTTCTTTGGCTTGTAACAGAGGGGGAAGTAAGAACACAGTTACAAAAATACAACTGTTTGTTTTAATATTGGGTAGTAGTGACATAATTTGGCTTTGACAGGAATTGAGTAGCAGCACTGGAAGAAGTGTGAGAAGATTGCCCAAAAGCAGAGGAGTCCAGAATAAAGTTTGGCTTCCTTCTGTATCTTTACACATTGTTTGAGTGGCTGCCATAGTAGGCAGGGATCTTAAGGCCGTTCTGAAAGTGGCAATGAGCACCTCATGATACCTACAGGAAGGAATTTCAGGTATTTGTATTGAATTTTATGAGGAAGTTGATTTGGATGATTAGAAGTTCTGTGGAAAGTGGAGTTTCGTTGGGACTGGGTAAATTTGACAGCAGAATCAATAGAGGAAAGAAGCTCAGGTAGGTTCTTACACGTGCTTATTTTCACTGTGTGTTTTCCCCTCCCCACACAGTACTTTGGCGTGTAGACAGGGAGGGAAAGAAGAAAGTGTCTTTTGAAGTTCTGTTTTGTTTCAACAACTGTCTGTGACTGACATGTAAAAAAACAAGAGAGAAAAATATTACTAACAACTGCAGAAATATTCCCAAGTGTGACAAGTACTGATGGAATTTCTAAGTAACACATTTTCAGTACACAGCAAACAGAAAATAAAACTTGGTAAACCGGGTAGTTGAGCATTTGGATCAAATGTATTTAAGCCTTAAAATAATCTCTGTAAACAGTTAATTGCTTAGGAATTCAAGATACAAATTTCTTCTGCATTTGTCTTTGCAAACAAAGATGTAGTGCCTCGTTTTTTCAGCAACTTTTATGTGCCATAATTAGATTCAGAGTTACAGAGAAAGTGATGTTTACTACTGGTGGAGAAGGATGATCTTAACTTCACTTGCAGAACCTGAGGAAAAGCTTCCAGGTGTCCCATATCCATTGTCCTAGAGTATCCTGTTGTTCTGCAGGGGAAGAGGCACCCTTCAGTGCCATCCTGCACTCAGGCACTGTGATTGCTGTCAGTGCAGTGGGAAGGTCACTGACAAATGTAATTCTGGAGCAGTTGCTTGCTGTGGGCTTTAAATGTGACAGCAACTGAGACACAAGAATAACTCTTCCTGAGATGAGTTTAGTAGTGTATAATGTGTGATCTTTTGAGGACTGGATCTGTGATACTGTGGCAGGGAAGAATATGTTAGGCCAAAGGAGGACCAGAGTCCAGAAAGCTGTACAACTGCAGTGCTCAGGTCTTGAGACAGTGGACACAGATGGAACAACGTGCATGGGGACATGTGTGTCTCTTCTCCATTGCTGTAAATTTACCCAGTTGTGTCTTCCCAATGCTATATGCCTCTCCCAGTTTAGCTGCTAGCCTTGCACGTTGCTGTATCCCATCTTCTTAATCTCAATGGAAATTAAATGACATTATTTTTTTTATCGTAAATGCTCTGAGCTGTGATTTATACAAGAACAGTCAGGATGTGTTCTACACAGTTTTAAAATAATTACTCTTTATAAGTACTCAGTGAAAGTTTATTTTTCAAAAACTTCCACTTTCTCCTTCAAAATAAATACATGCCCCCTTGGATCAGCACCTTCACAGAAAGTTTTACCAAATCACAACCATGTGGATTCAAGGCAATGTAATTATTCACAAGCTGCACAAAGCAGCGTGCTGTGTTAACTGGAGTTGTGCTGAAGGTCTTTTTCAGCCATCTGGTGCCTCCCTGCGGCTCCTGGGCATGGCTCTTCAAAATCAGCAGATAGTTTTCCGTTCCTTCTGTGGAACCGATGACGTTCCTGCTCTCCTTTTGTTAAGGTGCAGCTGCAGTGATACAAAGAACTGTCTGGCTGAACTCACCCAGCTGCGAGGTCTCTTCCTTGACTCTTTCCGTTTACACAGTGCACACCTGACAGTTGCCCTCGTGGGATCTGTACAGCTTTACTCGCTGATGTCGGGAGCAAGGCAGGGAAGGGATAGTCCCAAGATCACAATTAGCATAACAACTAAACAAATGAGAATGTGCTGGTATAGGAAAAATGTTGCTGCGTGCGGCTTTTTAAAAAGTCCTCTGTTCTAAAAACTGCAAGCACCATGTGGTTTTCCTGACCGGGTTTGTTGCTGCACAAGTGAGCAGGATGGAATTTGAGCTTCACAAATACGACAGAATAGGGTGTCTTGTTTCTGAAATGGGCTCACGGTCTCTGTTGGTCTCTACAGCATTCGTGTTTCTAAGAACGAGCAGTAAACGGAGCTGTGTAAAAATCTGAATTATGACCATGATAATAGTATGGAATAGGAGGATTTGGTGGGCCCTGTGATCTCCTTAGGGGTGGCAGTATGTGAAGTGTACAGGAACCCTGTATATCCGTGTGCCGGTAGGGATGGGACCCCCTCTGGGACACGTGCGTACCTTCTGCGTAATGTGTCTTTTGTCACTCCTGGCACCTACTGAGAGGATCTGGCACACAGGCCAAGTAACTGCATTTGTGTATATCCTGGCAAAACTTCAGGGACAGCAGTTGTACACCAGCGCAAGTGGTACCAATAAAGCTCCCTGGAGTAGTGCTGACTTTAGTGTGGACTCAGTAAAATCTGTTTGGGCAGAGAAAGGGAGATAATCCTGTTTATCACTGTGTCCACCCTAAATGTGGTACTGGTGGAATTACAGCAGGAAACCAACAACAACAAAACAAGCCCACAAAAAGTTGCATTTCTAATTGGTGTGTTTATAGTAGTGAAAGCTGTGTGTAGATTGGATCTGAGAACAGCATATTGGCACTGTTGAGAACAGAAAGGACTGTTAAGAGTTCATGCATATTTTTTGGTTTTCTGTGCTGCTGGGATTGCTCATGCTTTCCTTATCTCCCTGGGGGTCGGGTGTTGAGTGCTGGAGGATGATGCTGAAGCCCTATCAGAACCCACCAACGCTGCACAGATTCTGTCCAGATTCTGCCCACGCATTCTGAAGGGCAAGCTTTGCACTCCAGGATGCTCAATTAGAAGGTGATCTTTGGAATCCCAGTATGCTTCAACCAGTTCAGCATGTCTGTAGATAAATGCAGTTCCTGTGCTGTCTGTTACAGCTTTACTTCATCAGGAGCATTTCTTATGGATAATTAAAGTTTATAGAGAAGGGAATTGCAAGAGGGTATGCTTTTGATTTTCCACTACTGCTTTTATCTTAGATGTCAGATTACTCTATAAACATCAAATGAGTCTGTGAGTGCAGAGTAGGTTAGAATTACACTGTCATTATGATGGATAAAATGAGGGCCAGAAAGTTAAGTGATTTGGTAAAATTATCGAATGATAGTGTCGCGATGCAGCTGGTACACTTAGGCATCATGAAAGGAATGCAATTTTACCTCATTATGGAAATGTTAGATCAAGGAACTGGGTTCTGAGAGCAGAACCTACTTCTTATTTCACAGCTTCAAGTGAGGCAGAT
Source organism: Corapipo altera (assembly GCF_003945725.1). Lineage (NCBI taxonomy): Eukaryota > Metazoa > Chordata > Aves > Passeriformes > Pipridae > Corapipo > Corapipo altera. The sequence continues at coordinate 7,360,280 of NW_020884873.1, read as the reverse complement.
TTTATGGGAGGATGTAGTACACTTGAATACTTGTGCTTTAAAGCACAGCTCTGGAAACAACCACAGTATTGCCAGGCATAATCTAGTGGGAAGGAGACACTATAAAAGGTGAAGTACAGAAAGCTGCTGCCATCTAGCCCCAAGAAACATCTCTCTTTGAACATAAATCACATGGATCCAAGGGATGAAAGATCTGACCTGCTGGAACCGACTGATGTTGCCAAGGCTTAGTAGTAACTGCACCCTGCTGAGTCAGTGATTCCTCGCTGGAGGAGCCCTGGTGAATGGCAGCAGTATAATGCTATCAGAGTGTCACATCTCTTAAATCTGGCCTGATTTGCTCAGAAGTTCAGTGAGCATTGTTTTCTCTTTGAAATTCTTCAGCTGCATGGCTGATGTAGTGTTTGAAAAGTTCCCAGGAAGGCTGTGGGTTTTGAAATGTTATCTGTCTACACTTGATTTTAATTGAAAATGTTTATTCTGCTGTCTCCCCGGTTTTTATTTAGATGCACTATACATCTAGTTCCTTAAAAAGATAGTTGTATATGGCTAATGCAAATACTGTTTATCTTTGAAAACAATTTTAAATGTTTTTTTAATGTCTTCACTATTGGTGTTCTACCGCAAACTGTTTTGCAAATAGGTGGCATGTATTGATGAAGCACATCAATATCCATTTGACTTACACAGTTAAGTTAAATGATTCAGACAGATCTTTAGTGCTTCTCATTATGTATTCTCAGCATTATTTAAATATTCATTATCACTAATCTCTAATTGAGAAACTTGTCGCGTTACTTATTCCACCCATGTGCTTGTTGCATGCTCGGCTTTTACAAGTAATTATTTGGACTATTGCAGATCTGGGTAAATCCAAGTGCTAAAACCTTTCATACTTCATGAGGAGAGTGGAAAAGCACTGCAAAACCCTAAGTTTGTATTTCTTATTCAGCATTTGCTAACACAGCCTTCTTTAAATGTAGTGACTTGCTTGTTTTGTATGTATTTCAGTCCTATAAGATCATCAATTTTGCTCCAAGTCTGCTGCAAATTATAGTATCTGACCAAGTCGAATTTCCAGTGCGTCAAGCAGGTGAGAGAAATTCCTTGTTTCATTTTCTTTCAGTAGGAAGTCAGTCTGTTAGTTATTTCGATGGAATAACTGTTGCAATGTAAGTCAGTTCAGGTTTGTTCTGAATGAAGAAATGAAAAGGACCTATCTTTGCTTTTTCTTTCCTACATGAGGGTCAGATAAAATCCTGAGTATAGGGTAGAGTCCAGCTTTGGCCTCCCTGTGTTTGTAGTGATCCCTACTGGATCGATGTGATACTGATATGAAAAGAGAATGATTTCTACTCAAAACTGAGCACTGAGAGCTTCAGCTATTCTTTCCCCTGGTGGTGAACAAGTAAGGATGCCAAGACAAGTGTGAATTTAAAAATAAAAAAGTATATCTTGTCTGAATACATGTCTCTCTGTTTAAATCTCTTTTCCTGGAAAAACAAAAGTTTCTGAAAAATGGAAAAAAACCCTTAGTTCCCTAGATCCGGGGTAGACACATGGGCTTAGGTGGTATCTGTGGTGTCTGCTTACAAAAGTAGATGTGAAGGAAGGTCACATCACTGATAAAATACACATTTATACTCTGAGCTTGTCTTGAAGGCTTGCCCAGTTGTGTGTGAGTTCAAGTATGGTGATACAGTTAACTGTAGTTAACATTTATGTAAAATCAGATTCTAAATTCTCATAATCCATTTTAACTACTCCTACACAATATTTTTGACAAATACAGAGAAAATTCAGCTCTTTCAATAAATCATTAATACTGTTTTATTCACAGCTTTGTTTTTGTCCTATGGAACAGCATTTCCCATAGAGGCCCTGTTGGGTTTTTTTTGGTACAGATCCTATTAATCCCCTGGGTGTGTTGGGGCATGCTGACATATGCTGTTTGTCATGCTGGCATTTGTTTTTTCAAAGATAATCCAACTTTGAATGGCGTTGTTAAACCATTCTTTACTAAAGTTTGATGCTTAATCTAAACTCCATAAGGTCATTTTTATAAATTAATCTCTTACTTCAGTATCATTTAGGAAAAAAAACAAGTGTGTAGAATGTAATTTTTTTGTTGTTGTTGTTTTTACAGAGCAGGGCTATAGTATAAAAAAGCACATTTAAATTACATTGGGAGGTCAACAGATTTCCCTGGGAATTTTTTAAAAGCCAAAAACTTGTATGGACAAAGTAAATTAAAGTCTTGGGCTGGTCTTTCTGAACCTGTTTCTTGTCTGAATATTTTGGCATGTCATAGACAAAGAACTGTTTTTCCTCTTACTCCTATAAAATATTTTACAAACTACGATTTCATACTTTGTAATTTGTCATCACCAAGAAAAATTATTGTACTCAAGGATGTCTTATTTATACTTTAAACCCCTAGCTAGTTATCAACCAAAATAGTGTACAGGGATAAGAGTTTATTAAGTACATTCCTTTAGTGCCTCACACCATATTTCCTATGTTTCCTAAAGAATGCCTACAGGCATTTTAGTACTGATGCATAAATGCTGCTTTGTTTTCTTTTGAAGATTAACTTTATTTTTCATGTTTTTCCATGTGAGACAGAAGGGAACAATTCTAAGGGATTATGGGAAATCCTAATAGTGAGATAAAGCTTAGGGAATTCACAGTGAACATTTCTGTCTGAATAGAAGGTAGGCCACGTGCCAGTTTGGTACTGGGCATTTCCCCAAGCAGAGCGTCCCATCTGTGTGTGCAGCGATTTGTTTACATGAGCCTTCCAAAACTTCACTTACTGAGCTTCAGTGGTTGTTTTAGGGATGAGTGAAAATACAGATAAGCAGATTTTTGTTTGCTCGTTTAGAACGATGGAGTATTATGTCCATATGGAAGACTGTTGCAATGAAGAATGTACCTTGACAGAAGCTGACAGAAATATCCTTCTGTTCTGTTTTGGAACAGGCACTTGAACCTGATCTTGTGTGAAATCATGAAAAGAGTTTTTCTGACTCAACTGTGCTTAGTGCCTTTAATTGTTAAGAACTCGAGTGCTGGTTTTCGGTTGTCTTTTGAACTCTTTGTTCTGCTTTCAGCTGTACTACGTCTTGAGCGCTGAGTAATGTAGAAGTGTGTTAGAATTAAATTACTATTTCCCTGATGTCTATTCTTAGCTGCCATTTACCTGAAGAACATGGTGACACAGTACTGGCCAGACCGTGAACCACCTCCTGGAGAAGCAGTGTTTCCATTCAACATCCATGAAAATGATCGTCAGCAGATTCGTGATAACATTGTAGAAGGAATAATTCGTTCTCCTGACTTAGTGAGGTACCTTTCATTGCATAGAGATATTTCTATTGGTCATGTTTTCAGACCTACCAGTCTGGATGTTGATGTGAGAATCTCAATGTTTTGAGTACTTGTTTTGCAAAAGCAGTAATAATTAATTTAAACTTATTTATGTGCGCTTGTTTTTCAGAAATGTGGTAACCTGGTTGAGAGCCCTGTGATGTGATTTATCCTCTTATGGTGTTTGTTCAAAGTGTCTTGTAACACTTGCTGTAGTGACAGCCTGCCTGTTTGGCTGATTGAGGGCAGATTGTGTACAGGGCTGTCTGCAATACAGAATTAACCATTTAGGGGAAATACTGTTTCCTGTTTTCTGATAGCCCTTTTCTTAATTACTTCAACAATTTTTATATGTCTTCCCAGTATTTAAATGTGTATTAGTGTTCTTGGTTTTAAGATGTTAGAAGAATGAAGAATTACTTTTTGCTGGAAGAATAGTTAAGAATCACAAGACATACTCCAGTCTGTGGTTGTTCATCCCTCTAATTAAAGTGAGGCTGAAAGGATGGGATTAAGCTGTAGTGTATAGATGTTCATCTTTGAAAAACAGAAGAAAATCTTCCTTTACTCTCCTCCTAAATCTACCAGCTAGTGCCTGAAGTTGTCTTTATTTTTCAGTAATTATATTGAGAAGAGGAATGATTGACTACAGATTGAAATTGGAGATAAGGCTTAAAAAAAATAATGATACACCAGAATGAATTAGACTGCAATAGCATTACTGTCACTGGAGGTCTTTATGAGTAGATTAGACAAACACCTGCCAGGAATGCTTAGGATATAAATGGGCCTGTGCAGAGACAAGGAAATGAACTAAATCATCATTTCCAGTTCAGTTTTTCTAACATGCTCTGACACAGAGTAGTATCTCCACTAAGAGATAGAACTCCTTGCCAAGGTTGCACTACAAGGTAAGGAAGTGCTTGCTGTTTCTGTAATAATGAGGTAAAGGCATGTAGTGTCCCCTGCCATCATGTCATAAATACCAAGGCTAAGTTTATACAAAGGAACATAAAATAATGGAAGTTTGAAGATTTCTTTGCAAGCTGGCACAGGGATCGTTTCCTAACTTGATATTTAAAATGCCCTGATGTTACAGTGACTGCCTGCATCTAAAAGAACAGTTGAAAACCCTGGGATGATCACCAGGAATAAAGTACAGGGTTTTTAAATATTGGAAAAACTTGAAGATTTGTCAGAGGTTAAAAAAGTCAAAGGAACTCTACTGGAACTAGTCTGATATTTTAATACTGATATTTTTCATGGTTTACTTGTAAGAATAAGGGGGTAGGAGGAACCAAATTGGCAACAAGCACAAACTCCAAAGGATTGGGGGGGAAGGTAAGTTTGTACAAAGCTACAAGGATCAGTAGGTGTAGGGCCCCATATTCGCCTACTCTGTAACAGTGACTCCTGATGTAATGGACTGCAGGAGGATACCCAAGGAAAACTAAATGGAGCTGATAATAGAAAATATTTTTTCATTCGTTAGCAGAGCCAAAAGTATTTCTTTACAGCTTCTAGTTCAGTGCTGCTCAGCTTTTTTAGTCACTTCAATCAATTAACAATCTGCTTTGCCTCACCATCATGAGTGGTATCTAAAAGTGTGTGGAAGGAGAGGAATGGTAAGATGTTTTTTACCTAACTGACCCTGCCATATACTTTGAAGGTTGAGAAAGTGCTGTTCTAGAATATCCCAGGAAGATTGTAATTTCTTGAGGAACCTGTGGCTTGGATCATAACACAGGCCATTATTGTTTAATGCAAACATACAAATTTGTGTTTTTGTGGTTGCTTTCAGCCTCAGAAGCAAGTATAAACATTCATTTTTAAAGTACAAAGCTAGCTGGTTTCGTGAGCAATTCATTCTTTTAAAATATTACCTGATGCATGTGGAGAGGGAGGGGGGAAACTACCTAGAATGTTCTGAAATTAGTTTCTTCCTCAAAATTAAATCCCCTAAGATTTTATTCTTGTTTTTCTTCTACCGCTTCCCAGAACTCTTTCACTGCTGTCAAAATATGTGTGGTGCTTATGACATAATGTGTGTATTGTGGCCACTAATCCATGATTTGGGGTCTCTCCTTTAATTTTAAACACTCTACCATGATCTTACTTGCTTATAATATATTTCATTTTCCCTCTTGCTGTAGAGCCCAGCTGACCATGTGCCTCCGTGCTATCATTAAACATGACTTTCCTGGCCACTGGACAGCTGTGGTGGACAAGATAGGCTACTACCTGCAGTCTCCAAACAGTGGGAGTTGGCTTGGGAGCCTCCTGTGCCTGTATCAGCTGGTGAAGACTTATGAGTAAGTTGATGTCCATCAGTAGGTGAGGAATTGGTGCTTTTAGTCTCAGTTGATTACTGAAAATGACTTTATTGAGAGCACTGACAGTTCTTCAAAGAATTCAGATAGAAAATGGGAATTAATAATTATACTTCCTTTCCTACAAATAAATGAAAAATATTCATCATCTTTGTATCATCAGTGAGTTGGAAGCAGAGATGCCAGCAATAACCTGTATTAATTTACTGACATTTTTTTCTTGAGGCCACGTGCCTTTAATCTATGTGTGGAAAAACTCCATATGTTTATAACTTCTTTTGTTTGAAGAGTCCCCAGATGTTGGATATATATGAATGCAAATTGTTTTCTGCTTTTATGTCATGAATAGTGTTGCCATTATCATATGTACAATTGTACATGTGTCTCTTGCATATTGTTACCTGTACCATCCTCCTGATAGTCTAAATCCACAAAGTGTGAATTAGGAACAGTGTAGTGAGCTTTCTCACTCACTTCTTTTGTAATTACCTATTGTTAGAAACATGTATAAGCCACACAAAAGGAATGTAAATAGAGAAAGACAATCTTTTCCAAACCAAGGAATTGTCTTTCCCTTCCGATGGCTGTTCACTCCTATTTGTTCAGCACCCAACTTGGGCTTGGCATTGGTATGAACATCAGAGAAATTCAGGTCCCTGCTCCTGTGAGGTGACAATTCAGTAGTAAAGGACAGTAGGTCTTCCTCTCAATAGCTGCATTTGGATAAGGTAACATTTCTTGGTTTTCACTTCTCTATTTTTAGCTATTTATAGTGAATTTGCACAAATTGTTGAGATGAGGGGCTAGAGAAGGGGAGAGTGAATGAGGGACAGGTGGATGTTCTTTTTTTTTAGGGGACAGAAATTAAATTGCTGGTGGGGAATAGGCATTAGAATCTCTGGTGTGTAGATCCTGGACCAACATTTTTGTTTCCTTTGCAGATACAAAAAAGCAGAGGAGCGAGATCCTCTTATAGCAGCAATGCAAATTTTTTTGCCTCGGATTCAGCAGCAGATGATCCAGCTTCTGCCTGATAACTCCCATTACTCTGTACTGCTTCAGAAACAGATCTTAAAAATCTTCTATGCTCTTGTTCAGGTTGGCATCTGTGTAAAGGAAAAAGCAAAACTTTTACTTTGCTGGGCACAGTGACCCCTTTCAGTACACTCAGAGGTGGGATTGAATAAGAAGAACCATTTAGATGGGCAAAGTCATGTACAATAAACAACTGTTATAGAAATACAATATTTATAGATTTTTCTACTTAAAAACTGGTCACATGATCTCCCAGATTAAATTTTTAATGAGTGTAGGTAATTCTGCACATCCTATCTGTAATCTTACTGGAGAAATGTCCTATTTTTGTAAAATTGCACATAACCTGATATGAACTGTATAGGTATCTACACTGTGTGATTGGCCTCTGAAAGTGTCAGTAATGGATATTGTGGTGTAATTGTCAAATACTGCACTTCAGTAGGTGGCATTTCTCATTATGTTCTGAAGATCAGATGGATATTATTTATTGAAGGACATGCAATTTGGAGAGATGACTTTGGCTTTCACAGTGATGAGCTTGGTGAGGGAGTACTTTTAGGGAATCAGAAACAAAACCATATCCTACATAAGGAGCAGCTGGAAAATTGTTACTGGGGGTTAAAAAGTTAAAATAATTTGTTATTATATGGGGGGAGTTTTAAAAATATACCAGTATCCTGTTTTCTTCTCAATAACTTGCCTGAATATTGTCACTTGCTTGGGTATTGTAGAGAAGTAAAGATGTATTAGATAGTAGCGAGGTAGTAATAAGGGGCACGTTGGGTTTACTAAAATGCTGTTGGTTTGCCCAAACCCCATAATACAGACACTGCTGGGTCCCTAAAAGGTAGCTGGGCTGTTGTGAAGAAGAGAAAGGAGCAAAAAGGATTGACAAGTTCTCAGATCAAGGAACTTTCCTTAAATTGTGTCTGCTCAGAAATTCCTCTATAAATTGTACCAAGAGGATGCAATTAAAGTATTATTGATAGCTAACCTAATTAGTTTTAATTTTACTTAAAACCTCATCTTCCTCAGAATGTAACTACTCTAGAAAGATCTACCTTTTAGAGAGAAAAATAGTATTTCATGCCTGTGGGTTTTTTTTCTTATTTCAGTATGCACTGCCACTCCAGTTGGTGAATAACCAGACTATGACTCAGTGGATGGAGATCTTCCGGACTATCATTGATAGAAATGTACCTCTGGTAAGTGTTAACTTTATAAAGACCTCTGATACTTGTTGTGTTGCCATTTGAGGAGCAGTCAGTGTAAGCATTTTCTAAGTGTTCTTTTTTTAAGATACTTTTTTAAGATTCTTGTCCTTGGAATAAGTCATATTTCTGACAGAATTGGAAGCAAGGTCATGTAAGCTCTCAGAATTTCGTTGTCTGAGATAGAGAGACAATAAAAACTTAAATCTGGAGTATTTTGCAAGTTTCCAAGTTTCTCTCAAACAAAAATCAAAAGCTCATCACAAACCCGTAATTTGTCTCTGTTCTTCATTTTATTTCATCCATGATTCATATTTCCCAAAGAACGAGATAAAATTAGTTATTAAATTCTTGTTTGTGTGTGTACAGCATTAACTGGCATTTCCTAAGTTTTCTAGAAAATTATTTCACAACCTTAACTTTCTTGTAACAACTTTTGCATTAAGATATGGTTGGAGTGTATATATTCGGAGTTAGTATCATGCTTGATTTTTAAACCAGAGTGCATGTATTATTCAAGCATATCTGAGAGTTTTCATCTTTTAAATATGCATTATTTTGAAAATTAAAGCACAGGCATTGTGCAGGTATAGCACATGTACATTATATTGGCTAATTAAGATAATTGAGAGCTCCTGAATGTTACATAATTGTTAACAGAACCAAAGCTTTAGTCGATACTGTGCCTTTTACGTTAGTTTACTCATCAAGGAATGTTTAAAGCATAGTTGATCTCAATAAATCACATTGCTAATTTAAAACAAGTGTATTTATTTGTAGGAGACTTTGCAAATTGATGAAGATGATAGACCGGAGCTGGTGTGGTGGAAGTGCAAGAAGTGGGCATTGCACATTGTAGCTCGTCTCTTTGAGCGGTAACAAACTAACAAACCTATTAAAACCTTTGGGTTACAAACCTGTCCCCTTACTTGAAGTGCAATTAAACAAGACAGTTTAATCAATTTAACAGCACATGGTCCCTGAAGAGGTTTTTCTGCTGCTGTCCTTTGCCTTGCACTGGCACAGCCACTGTTCTGAGCTCTGTGTGAAATAATTTGACTCTCTAAGATGGCAAGAAACTCACCTCACAGGAAAACTAAATCTATCAATCAATCTATTTTACCATATCCAGCTACAAGTGTTTATATTCTCAAATGTATAGGCAGGGGAAGATTTGAAAAGAAATCCATAAACATGGAGGTTACAGAACTTGTGACAAAAGGTCAGCGATACTTACTTGACTATAATATTGTACCTTATGATAATTTAAGAAAAGAAAAGGAAAGTGGGGCGTTGTAGGAGAAATGATGGCTTGGAAGGAACCTGTGGGAAAGGTTTCCTTTGCTGGTGCAGGGTCCTCTGTGATTTAGAAAGTACTGTGTTTTCCTGACACAGTGGACTTCTCACAGTGTAAATATCTGTGTCCTTTGCTTCCTAAAGGTATGGAAGTCCTGGAAATGTAACTAAAGAGTACTTTGAATTCTCAGACTTCTTTTTAAAAACCTACGCTGTGGGCATACAACAGGTAAGCACGGTTCATTTTATGAATTGCATCATTTTGGCTGAAGAAATGTGTTACTTTTTAGCAGTGCACTTGTATCAAAGTTCATTGGTTAAACAAAACTGAAGGGAGTCAGGCAGGTTTTCCTTTTAAAGATTGAGAAGTTCTTTAGAACTCAGTGCCATACAACTAACTGAGGTATAATAACACAAATTTTCAGCAATTTGAAAACCTCTGCAGGAAAATTCTCAGAAAAGGTGAGTGCTGATGAAATGCTGTTATCATCATGAATAAACATTCTTGATAGAGCTGAGAGAAGAACTTAATGCAGAGATCTCACTTCACAGAAGGGTATATTTTTAGGCCAGTTTTTACTAAGTGCTTTTGCTGCAAACTGCTTAGACGTGGTAATCCAGTGATACTGTTTTATTTCAGGAAGATACAAGCAGATTAGAAGATTTCTGGAGAACAGCAATGAAAGTTATTTTATACCTGGAAAGCATATTATATGAAAATATACCATAAATTCACAGTTTCCAAGGAAATTATTTTTGTTGGGGAGCGCTAATTATTTGTGGTTAACATGGTGTGTGGAGACAGTTAAGTTCTGATGAAGTTACATAGAAGAGAGGCAGTTCCTTGCAGAGTTTTCTGTGTTTCTCTGCCAGCTTAACTGTGAGCTGGGAGACCCTGGGAGCATGGGCTTCCAGCATTTCCCTGGTTGTGGTAGAATGGCTATAGATACTGGGTTCTTGAAAGCCTAAGAGTGCTGGCTCCCAAGCTCAGATGTTTTTGGCCCAGCTCCTGTTTGTCATTCAGCCTGCCATATGCTGGATGACTGGGAGCAGTAGTTCCCATGCCTTTGGCTCACTAAAGCTCTTGACTGTCCAGGCTTAGGGGTTACATATTCAAAACACACCCCTAAGAGGCCAAGAGTATGCAGAACACTCTCCTGCTAGTGATTTTCTTTGGTTTGTAAACCTCGAAAAACACCCAGGAATGCACTTTTTCAAGTGCCAAGTGTTTGGATAATTCACATTTCCAGAATATGTGGCTCCTTAGCATGCTGCCAGATGAAATATCCTTGACATGGCATCTGCAGGCTTCTTACAGTTTAAATTTGTGGTGTCTTTGATGCAGGGTGCCAGGCTGTTGTTGTCACTTGAAGTCAAATTTAAGCTAGATTTCAAAACACCAGGATTGTCTGCAAAACAAAATTACTTTTCTCCATCCCAGTTTGACATCAGAATAGTTTATCCATTGGTAAGAACTAAGAAGAGGAATGGTTGTGGTAAGGCCATGAATTTAATGAAAAGGGAAAGAGCCTGATATCTATTCTAAATTCCCTGCAATGTCACTCCTGAGTGGACAAGTGGACTCCCATGGGCAGTTATAATTTAAAATACCTAAAGTTTGTTAAGGTATTAAGCTATGTTGCCAAAGGGACAGTTTAGCTTTCAAGATAAGTAGACTGGATGATCTGCACATTTCTTCAGTTTCTGGCTCTTAAATGATGATTTGTCACATTTCTTTGCAGAGTTAGTAAGAATTCTGTTGTGAATATTACATTACTAAGCCTTTGTTACTTATTCATCATTTGTTAAGCGCTGACATTTTGCTCGAGTCTGTATAAGATATAGACAATTCTTGTCCAAGAAGAGTGTCATATAAAAGGCTTAAGGTCAGACTTAGTATTCCTAATGAGGAACTGTATGCAAAATAAAATTTATTAAAATGTTCTGAAGTATTATGAAGCAGAATTGTTCTACTGGAACTAAATGACTCAGTATTTTGTTATGCATTGCCCTTGATTTTTATCGTTATTCATTTACATGCCAGTTCTTTACACCTGCTAATAATTCATCTGCCATTAGTGCAGATTAGTGGCTTTGAACTGTGGGGTCTTCTTAGTAGAGCAGACTTTTATATTAAGGAAGCTTTATGTGATAGAGTTTGTAATAGCCTGCTAGTTGATACTGTCTGGTTGTATAGGTAACTGAAGTTAAGAGTTTTGCATCTCTTCTGATTCACAGATTTAGGTGAACCTATTTTTCTTTCCTAATTTACTATTTCTATTCTTATCACTGTTCTTCCAAAGTAATTTGTCTTCTTTAGGAGTCTGTTCTTAAATATGAACACAGATACCACTTAGCAGATATAGAAGCCACCAGTTTGAAAATCTCACTGTGCCTTTTCCTTATCTATTCCAGATTTTGCTGAGGCCTCTGTAAACTGAGCCTCTGAATATTAAAATATATCTTTTGTTTATAATCACAAGTGATCACATGGTAGGGCTAGTAGTAAAGGTGGACATGTACATAAATGTTTGCAGGAACAGAACCTTGATATTTAAATCATTTATGATTTTTGGGTCAAAGGCATAATAGTGATTTTTAACTCCAGAACCTCTACTATAAAACTAATTTATCTGTTCATGTGTATTCCCTGAAGAGATGCACTGGATGTCTATGCATGAGACAGAATTTTTAATCTTAATTTATAATATCAATTTGTCATTTCTTTAGGTTCTATTAAGAATCTTAGACCAGTACAGGCAAAAAGACTACGTTGCACCACGTGTTCTTCAGCAAACGTTAAATTATCTGAACCAAGGGGTTATTCACTCTGTAACATGGAAGCAAATGAAGCCACACATACAGGTCAGTGCATAAAACCCAGTCATAAACACTGCATGTCAGAGTGATTATAAAAAAAACCCAAAACCAACTCCCCTCCCCAGTTTTGCGGTTTTATACAAGATTTTCTGAATCATTCGGCGACTGATTTGGAAAAAAAAAAAAAACCACATTCATGTAGAAATGCTTTTTTTTCAGTATTACAACTACCTTTCATTGCAGGTACTGTTAACTCAATCAAAGATTCTGTTCCATAAGTTCTTTATTTTTATTTTTGAAATCTGCTAGACAGTCATAATGTTCTGCTTTTTATTATTTGCTAACTGTTTATAGATTTGGGAAATTCACATTTGATCATAGTGCAAAGATAGTGTGCAAAGAAAACATTGACCTAAAACAGCTGAAGTCTGTTTTAAGGATGTGTTTTATAAGTGAACTAAGAACAAATGAAAAGTGATTTCCTGCTCTTATTTTTTCAAATCATAAACTCCCCTGTTGTAGCTCGTTAATTCCGTGACTGTTAAGAGAAAGAATTCTGAAATCTCTTCTCATGCTAAATATTACTTTGGTAAGGTCCTTCTGCAGAATGCAATGTTCTGCTGTTTATAAACTATGTCCTGAAGTATTATTTTGTGTGTGGTACTGTATTATTGTAAAGATAGATTATGTAATTACTGCTGCTATCTGGGACTGTTGCAAAAGGAAATTACCTGTAATACTGTAACTTTGTTTCTGTTAGACAAAATAAAAAAGCACTGCTTAAAGGAATATTGCTCTTCAGAAAAGTAGGTAATAAAGTAGTGCATGGTGGAGGGAAGCTGTACTGGAGTTGGATTTTGTGTGTACTTATGTGTATTTGACTTTTCTAAAATTAGAGTATAACAGAAGAGGTGATATTCTCTCTGATGTGCTACAAAGATGAGGATGAAGAGCTCTGGCAAGAGGATCCATATGAATATATCCGCATGAAATTTGGTAATTTAGCAATTTTAGCATTTTCTTCAGGTATTTTTTCCTTTCATCATAGCTGTAACTATAGTTCCAACCATTCACATGCCTGCTGTAACGTCTCTGTCTTCACCACCAGTGTCCTGAACAACACAAAGAAGAAAACAATAACAAAATCTCACCGATGTGTAGTTAAAAGCAGGTGGCAGATCAAGCGAGTTTGGACCATTTGACTGGTAGCTTTAAATGATTCTCTCAACATTTATTTCTTCTTCACATGTGCTTGGAGCAGCTCAAATAGACTGGAGTGCTCACTTATTAATGCCAGTTTCAGAATCCTGGATTGCAGATGTGCCAGCTTGTCTGCAAGTCCTTGCAGCTCTCACTTTGACCAGAAGAGGCCTGACTTGTTCTTTGTCTATTGAAAATTGTCAATGCCTTCAGCATTTTTTTGCCAATTATTATTAGTAGATTTTAAGATAATTAGATATATGTGTTCTTTCAAAAGACTCGGTGCAAAATCTTGGGAATTTCACATAGAGCCATATTATGAATAATTACTTCTATTAAAAGAGTCATGTCATTGAAAAAGAGAAGGGTATTTTAAAAATACAGCAATTCTAGCTGGAAAACTCCTACAAGCCAGGCACCATAGAGATATATATATATATAGCATTTGGGAATTTTTAATTAGTTGATTTGGGATTAGCATATGTGAAAACAGAGTTTAAATATTCATAGAATAATTAAAAAAGCTTGGAGAGTTGTTATGCAACAAATTAATTACAATATAACATTGATCACCGGGGTACGAATACATCACTGATTTTTGGTGTGTGAATTCAGTTCTTTCTGTGCAAAGAGAGAATCTTATTTTTATACATAGCTGAGGAAGTTAAATGCAGATTAAAATTGTATTGTGGAAGGCAAAAAAACCCCCAAGTATCAAAGTACATTAAATGGAAAGTTAGTGAGGCACTTTTTGGCTTGAAACAAGAATTCCGGTAGTCTGGTAGCATTTCTTAATGATGTTTTATCTTCAAGTTTTCAGGAAAAGTTATTGTGTAATTTTAGTCACATTTTAAGATTACATTTTTGAATCTTTTAGTTTAATTTGTGTAGGGATATTTGGATTAGAGTATGTTTGCAGCCCAGATATCTTTTCCAAGATATAAATTGTATTTTCAATTTGATTAAAGGAGGTTTACTAGTAATGAATGAAACTAAAAAACTTCAACTTTCAACAGATATAAAACTACCCCAGATCCAAGTAGTTTTACATACAAAAGGTTTCCCATGAGGTTTTAATAAAATCAAGCCAAAAATGTGTACATGTGGTATACAGATGGTACTGGAATGTACTGTTGTTCTTTCTATAAGGGCTGTAATTAAAAAAAGAGGCAGGATTTTTCATCCCTTATATACATATATGGTCTCAGAAGAGTTAATGAATAAATAACATATTCTTAATAAAGGGAATGATGAGTGGCAGTAGATTTGGAAGGCAATAAGCAAATGCTTTTATAAGCTATGTGACATAAGCTTGGGTCTGACTCTAACTGTGAAGTGAAAGCAACCATGTCAATAGTTTTGAGGTTATGTATTCACCTGAATTTGTAATATCTCAAAAACAAGATGGTCTATAAAAAATTCATTACTCAGAAAAGAAAATTTTTTTGCTGTGCTTTTTTCCCTCCATTTTTTAGATGTATTTGAGGATTATGCATCCACTACAACAGCAGCACAGAATCTCCTTTATACTGCTGCAAAGAAGAGAAAAGAGGTATGAAACTGGAGACTTTTATTTATTTGAATTTTCCTTATAATGTTATTTTTCCCTTAAATTTGAAGATGCTACAAGAAATCTACTTGATAATACATAATCAAATGTTTCCTGGCTGAGTGCTATTAATTTTGGGAGAATTAAAAATATGTGTGTATATATTTAAATAAATGGATTCCTCTTGCAGCTTTAAAATTAATCTACCAGATACAAATTGAGTTGAAATAGATGTACTGGAATAGATTTTTCCCAAGTTTACAGACAGCTTCTGTCATGGCTGTTCTGAGCATCACAAACTGTAGCAGGGGAAAAAGTGAACATGATCCTTATTAATTTTCACTGATGCTATTTAAAATCCTGTTGACAGCAATGAAATTAGCAAGAGTGAAACTCATTTCATGCATTTACTTTTTAATGAGGACATAACTGTTCTGTAGAACTTTCTATATTTACAGTGATCTGTTCAAAAGTACCCAGGCAAGTCCTGGAAGGCACATGTCAGTTCGCTATAGTGGCAAGTGTTTTTCTGGGTACTATTTTAACATCCAGTAAAGAGGGAGCTCCATTTCCATGTGGGTTTTCAAAGAAGGACATAGTCTTATGTCAGGTGGAATATGACCTTTCTACTTCTTTGCTGTCAAAACAGTTCTTGCCCACTGACCTTCCTTCTCATTTTCATGATTGGTATTGAGACCATCAAAATTTCATCGTCTGGGAAAAGGACATAATGGACTTGGAAATTATATTCAGCGGTTGGTTTTGCCTAGAAACCTTTGTAAGTCTAGTCAACTTCAGAAGCTACTGCCAAAATCAGTAGATCAAATTAAGTTTATGAGGTTTTAATCTGCTCTTCTTGAATATATGTGTATCTTCATATATATATGTACACACACATATGTATTTATTTAATATATATGTGTGCGACAAGCCAGAAAAGAAGTTAAAGGGAAAAAAAACGGGTCAGGTACAGTTTGAGCCTCTTGCTTTTTCATCACCTTTTTTGATTTACCTCAGGACAATAACAAAAATATCTTATTTACTAATAGTAATGTGAAATTTCAAGGAAATTAATTTTGACAAGTTTGGCTAAAAAGATGAAAAAGAAGCCTTCTAAATTTTAACTATGGAAAGATGCTACACATAGTACCTCACAACTGCTTTGGCCAAGATAAAATTTATTAAGAATGTCATATGAATTTTTTAACTTAAAAAATGCTATTAAAATAATTTGACTAAAGGAGATTGTGTATTTTCTGTCCTGCATAGGTGTTACCAAAAATGATGGCATATTGCTACCAGATTCTGACAGAGCCAAACATTGATCCAAGGAAAAAAGATGGAGCTTTGCATGTTATAGGATCCCTAGCAGATATTTTACTGAAGGTAGGTGGGTAAAGAAGTGAACAAGGTTGGCAATTCTTACTATCAATAGTGATTTTAAAATAGAAAAGTCTTAGTTTTTAAAGTATGACTAACCCTTAGCCATATTTATAATGTCTGCAGAGAGATTTCACTGTGCAATCAGAATATTAGGGTTTGTTTATTTAAAAATATTAACATTCTTTCCTGGTTTTTATATTCCCATTTTATACACAGATTTTTGTTCTCAAGTTTTTCCAAAACTCTATTTGCTATAGAACAGTCCCTTGGTCCTCTTCTACTTTAGTAGTAAAATGGAAGTGTTTAAAAAGCAAACATGCATTCCATCAGTAACATTGCCTGTGATTTTTTATCAAATTCCCCAGCAGCCTGTGCTCTTGTGGGCGTCTTCTGGTTCCAGAAAAAGGTTTACTTCACATGTTGCAGGAGTGTTTTGTCTAGCTTTCCAACTTTCTTACTCTGCAATGTGTGGCTCTAAGTCTTGTTTCATCAGCCAGTTAGGAGTTCTGAAAGTAACTGTGAAGAACACAGAACCTTCCTCCGTTTTTTTTTATAGACATCTTCAGAATTTTGAGTATTTTTCTGGAATCTGAATACAAATTTAATCCACACTGTTACTCTCTAATTAACATTGATTACAGTTTCCCTTATGCTTTTTGTAGATGATGGAGTCCAAAGTAAGCCCTTGTTCCATGTCGAAAGAACTGCCAAAACTTTATCACTTTTAGCATGAGAATGGTGACCTTGTGCTGGAGGCTTCCTTTTAGAAGTAGTTTATTGTATTTTATATGAGTTGTCTCTCTGTGCAGGATGTGTCTTCATATCACAAGCAACCATCTTACCAACATTTACTGTCTGGTTTTTTACCAATGTACCAATCTATGATCTGATCTTAATTCCTGAAACATCAGTAACTTTTAAAGAATTTTTGTAGATTATGTTGGGTTGTAGATGCCCTCCCTCACACTGGAGCATAACAGAGGAAGACATTGTTTGTGTTATGAGGAGACTTTCATATTGACTGAGGGTTTCTAAATCTATTTGTCTCTTTCCTGAGTTAAAAAAGGTTATTCCAGTATTCTACTCCTATTTGAAATTTTCAGTCTTGGAACATGAGGCTATAATATACTTTATAAAAGTTTTATAATCCCCAAACACTTCAGACTTTGTTCAGATCTGAATTTCTTGCATTTGGAATTTGGCACATTGAATAATTCCATCAGCTGTTTCTGCATAAAAATATTGGATTTGTGTTTTCTGGCTGTTGAGTCGACTGAGATACAGGTTGTAAGGAGCTTGTAGACACAATGACCCTGCCTTGGCCACCTGGTTCTCCATACAACTTCAGCTGAATGCACACAAACTTCTGACCTGTGTGCACAAGGGAAAGTTCTTTCCCCTTCTCTCTGATTTTTCTCTGCTCAGTTCTTCATCCACCTCTGCGATGGTTTGGGGAATCAGTATGGGGAAAAAATTATGTATCCACTGGTGAAATAAAGTCTGATTCCCTAAGATACATGTTGTATTGAATGTCCCATTTTACCCACCTCCTATCTTAGTCAGTGAATCGTTCCTTTAGGTGGTAACACCCCAACATATATCTTTTCTAGTATTCTTGGGCTGTAAGGAAAGTCCCAAATCTCCATGCTGGTAGTTCTAGCTCCCTGTGAATATCTTGGGATTTTCCAAGGTTGAAATAATGAAGGATAACTCATCAAATATCCTTCTCTAACTAAGGAGATTTTTGTCACAAAGGAATTATCTTTGCCCACTAATAAACATGAAAAAAGATGTGATTTTTTGTTGTTGTAATGTGCAAAATAATTAGTTTTGATGCTTATAGTAACCGTAGGTCATTTGAGAACTCAGATCTGTTTCATATTAAGCTTATCTTTGTCTTCAGGTATGTATATACTCCTTTGTAGGAAGATTGGAAGTACTAGGTTATTTATCTTGAATACTTTTAAAGAAAAATCAACTAGAATCAATTGCCTTAAATAAAATGAAAACTCCTGTTTATAGTATTGTAATGAATAATGTAGAGTTGAATATTATATATGTACAGTTCTTTTACTTATCTGACTTTGAACTTGCTATGCTTATGAGTTTGTTGTGTTCAAGGTATGAGATCCATATCTCTGAGAGAGAATACCTTTATTATATAGACAAGTAATTTTATTTCCCATGGTTGATAGTTGAAATGAATTACTGGCTAGGATGAAGTAAAATGAATGGTCTCCAAAATTAATTTTTGCTTACACCAACAGAAGAGTGTTTTCAAGGATCAGATGGAGCTGATGTTACAGAATCATGTATTTCCCTTATTCATGTCTAACCTGGGGTACCTCAGAGCTAGAGTAAGTTCACCTCTTACATCAATTTTGGTATTTTCCACGATTCCTTCCTTTGCAGTTTGATTTCATTCTGAATGTTAATGAAAGAAATAAAGCAAAGACATAGTAAAATTTAAAATAAAACTGTCTTACAGTATTTTTTCATAATTTTGATTTAAAAAATGATTTTTCAGTTAAATCAATTGATGGAAAGTCTGTGATATATTGTTGTTTACTTCTTAAATCGAACTTGAGAATTTGAGCAGTGGTTGTGGCCATTTTTCATTAGCATATCTTAGTAACTAAAGTTGTTGAATGCCTGTGAAAAATAGGTAGAATTTCCACAGAGTAGATAATGTCAGTTTGAGTGTAGCTTGAAGAAAATCCTCAGGTGCTGATATCAACCATAAACAGTTAATTTTCTTGAATTTTTTCTGATTTTTCCCCTAGAAGGACCAAAGCTATGAATGCAAATTATGTGCATGCTGAATTTATTGGAATTTGGGAAAGAATGACAAAGAACTGCTTGAGTTACAGTAACAGCAAAAAACCTGTTACATTTAATGTATGAATACCCTGTAATTAAGGGGGTAAAAAAGCAATACATGGAAACAGAGAGATAGATAGTGTTAGTTTTGAATCACTTAAAAAAAATGCTTAAAAATTGCAATAGTCCCTAACTCTTTCTTCTTTTTGTCTTGCAGTCCTGTTGGGTACTTCATTCATTCAGTGCTTTGAAATTTCACAATGAGTTAAACTTGAGGAATGCAGTAGAGTTGACAAAGAAGAGCCTGATTGAAGATAAGGAAATGCCTGTCAAAGTAGAAGCAGCCATAGCCCTTCAGACCTTAATAAGCAACCAAGAACAAGGTATGTGACAGTGATTTATCAACTCTATACACTGATTTATTGATTTTTTCTTTTTTTGTAGAGATGTGGAGGTTGGTGCAGATTTATCTAAACATTTCTACCATCTAAAGGCATATATTTAAGAACATTTCATCATGTTTAGACAGCTTCACTTGCTCATTGGTTACTGTGTACATCACAGAATTCTGACTTCTAGTTTTTACAGCAAGTCTATGCACAAAAGAAGTTAGAATCAGCATGTTTCTTTTAACAAAGTAAATATCACCTGTCTTTGTGTGCATGTTTAAGAATGAATGCTGCCTATGTATGAGGGCAAGTATTCCCTCAAAACTGGATTTTAGCTGTAGATGACATTTCATTATTGTACAATTTATTTACTTTGTCTACTAGTTAAGAACTGTAAAAGTGCCTTGGGTATGTTTTTTGGCTTTTTTTATTTCTTTATTCAGATTAATTAAAATTCAATTAAAAAAAATTATTTTGTTCAAGAGTAGTCAGTTACCTGGTAGTTTGGAGATGCTGTGTATTTTTGTTTATGGATAGTTGACTTCACCTGGTTTCAATTGGTTTTTTTAGCCAAGGAATATGTGAAGCCTTATGTGAGGCCAGTTATGCAGGAGCTCTTGCACATCATTAGAGAGACAGAGAATGATGATCTTACCAATGTAATCCAGAAGATGATCTGTGAGTACAGTCAGGAAGTGGCTACAATCGCTGTTGACATGACTCAACACCTGGTAAGAGACAATAGTCCAACAACAGTCCAGTCAGAAGCATGTGCCTAGTTTGGGAAACATTTAATGAACTTTGAAGTGCACACTGTTTAAAGTAATCTTTATAAGAGTCCACCTATAGTATTCACGGTATTTATGGTTTTCTTTACTCTGGGAAGCATCTTTAAAACCTATGGGCTTTTCAAAGATACTGAATTTTGTCACTGTTTTTAGTGAGCCAAACTCTAACCATTTAATGTTTCAAAAGACTTAACATAGTCAGACTTCTAAAAAAAAGAGGAGATTTCAATTTTCTATGTTCCCCTTTCAGTGCTGACTGCTCTTAGAGATAAGGCATTGGTGCTGTTGCATTAGCTGTCTTGGCTTTGCATGACAAATTAGAAATGTGAGTTTACTCTTGAATGTCAAGCTGGTTGGTTTTGTTCACAGGCTGAAATATTTGGTAAAGTACTTCAGAGTGAGGAATATGAGGAAGTAGAGGACAAAACAGTTATGGCCATGGGCATCTTGCACACAATTGACACAATCCTGACAGTTGTGGAAGATCACAAGGAGGTGAGATTTTCTTTCATAATTTTCTCCTATTCCACATGCCTTTCAGTCACGACAACAAGCATTTCCATGTATGCTGCATCACTTGACGTGAACATGCATTTACTGGTGCCAATCAATCTTTGAATTTGAATTTAAAGCCCAGTTTACTTTTGTGATTTCTTCATTGTTTAGCTCTCAACTTCAAGGGGAATCTATATCCTGAGGGTAACATTCTTAGCACTTTTTTGGGTAAACACTTCTTTGGAATGTGCTGATTTTGGCTGGGGTAGAGTTAATTTTCCTCACAGTGGCTAGTTGTATTACAGACTGTTAAAATAGAGTTTAGGGAGAAATGTTTTGCCTAAGGCTAGTTTTTTACAATGGTGACCCGTATTTGTAGGTGATTTCTTGGATAGTATTCCTAGGAATTGGTCTCCCAGTTGTGTAAGTTTATGTTTCACATATTCATGAAAAAAGCGATTCTTTCTGTGTCAGTGAGATCTTATTTGATAATAATTGTGATTTTTGATGCAGCATTTAAAAAATTATAAAAGCCTTTTTAAGAACTTCTCCAACTGAATTAGTCTAATGCATTTATTAAATTACTGTATTTCTAATTTTTTTTAATAAACTACTTTATGTTTTTATTTCAGATCACTCAACAGCTTGAGAGCATTTGTTTACAGATCATTGGTCTTGTTTTGCAGAAACATGTTATAGGTATGTGTTAGAGATAATTTTTAGAAAAACCATGAAGAATTTTTTTTATGTAAAAACATGTAAATTAGCTATTGCTCTCTTCCAGAACAGAATTCATCTGTATTTGTACTTTTTTAAAGAATAAAAAAGGCATTAATTTTCAGTTATAATTTGTTTCTCCTGATCTCCTCTTGTACATTAGTCAGCTTGTTTGTTGTGTTTTGGAGGTCAAACTCAGAAGCAGAAGATGCAGTTCTGATTATAGTTCTAGCTAGTTATCTTAAAGGACTGTGTCTACAATTACATTGGTCTGTTATGGACATGGTCTGCAATTAAATTACTGCTTTATCAGTACCTTGCACTAACGAGTTACATGGTTTTGTAATAAGGCCTTTAAGAAAAAACAAAGGCTGAGAAAATAAAATATTTTTCAGTAATTGGTTAAAAGCATTGTCTTTGTTGTGCTGGTGATATGTTTTTTTGATGTGTATTGATAGTGGAAAACTATGCATATTGCTGTAACTGTAGCCAACATGAGGCCTATCTGAAAGAGTCTTTTCCGCCTTGTACTATTTTTCTGTGTATGATTTAGTTTCTAATTGCTGTCTTCTAGTCATTATATGACTCAGGACTTGGTTTCAGATTTCAAGGTATTTGCAAGTTAAATTTATTTTTTAAAGCACTCTGCTTCAAATTGATTCTCTTTTACAGAGTTTTATGAAGAAATTCTCTCCTTGGCCTTCAGTTTAACATGCCAGATGATTTCACCTCAGATGTGGCAGCTCTTAGGTGTTCTGTATGAGGTTTTCCAACAGGATTGCTTTGAATACTTTGCAGGTACAATCCCTTCTGTTCTACTGATGTTTCCACTGTTTGAGAATTCATCTCCAAACCCCACCTTAATAAGGGTCGCTTCCATTTAGTGTCTTGGTTTAAAATGATCATGTATTTGAGTCATGCCCTGACTGTCTGTTGAGTGTGGGAGTTTAACAGGAGCATATTTAAGTAGGAGAAGCATGTTCAAATCTGTCAGTGTGATCAGTTATCGTAGGAGATCCTGAACTCAAAGAAAGCTGAAATATTCAAAGCTAATGCGAAACTGCAAATTAATTAATTAAAATGTAGTCCTCTCCTAGTTCCTCTTCTGACAATGCACCCTCCATGGTGCACTTTGTGAAGAATTCTAGAAAAGACTTTTTCAAAGTTTGAATTTCCAGTGGTATCCAAGAATATAAGCCAGTGAATTCTGTTATAGGACTACACCCTTGCTGGTTAGCACTTGTAAGGATTCCTTTAACTTTTTTCTCTTTTACTCTCCTTGTTCTGCAGATATGATGCCTCTCTTGCATAATTATGTGACCATTGACACTGATACTTTACTGTCTAACCCAAAACATTTAGAAATAATTTATGCCATGTGTAAAAAGGTAAGGCTTCTAAATCTTACTGTTGTGCTTATCACTAGTACCTAACAAACACTGACCTGAACATGCCAGGTGGTGGCCAGGCATTTCAGAACTAAGGGAATTTTGGTCTCAGCTCGGTTCTGAGCACATACAGCACCTTCACACTTTTAAAGTGGCATGCTTTTAAAAAATTACATGCACAAATCTGTGTGGGAGAGAGTTGCTGTTCATCTTGACTCTCTTCTATGAACAACTATTTTGGTAAGTAGAGGAATTAATGAAGCCTGATTTCCTTGGGTTTTGTGTCTTGCAATTGGACTCCCTAGTTGTCAGCTAAGGTGCGAACTCACTTGAAGTTTTTTCCTACACTTATCATGTTTCTCCTTTATACTGAGTCTCTCATGTATAATAAGGTATGAGATCATGCTGCAGTCCTTCTCTGATCTGGGGCATTGTAGAGTGTTAGGCATCTAGCTACCTGCTGATTTTTAAGAAGCTTAGAGAATTCGAGTACGTTTGAGAATTCTACTTCTTTGTCAGTTTTGATTGACACTGACCATGCTCTTGAAATGCACTGAGACAAAGCACTCAGTTTCACAGGTGTGTGCCTATACACAGAAGGACTGCATACATCTTGTTTTCAGTCAGAAACTAGCCTAGAAACAGGACTTCACTTTGCCAGGCTGTTGATCTGCCAGTGACTGTTAGAACTGAAGTGAAAAAACAGAAACAATGTGGGAAACATCAGTGATTCTTATAAGTAACATTTATTTTTTTAAAAGAGAAAGTGAGGACATAGAAATAATATAACATTCTTAAAGAACTGCAGCAATTTCTTTGACTTTATTTAAAGTTCTCCTTTAGCCACTTTTCCTTGCTTATGTCCTGTGCATGAATAGATATGTATATGCTGTGTAGAGATTTTTTGGGTGTATGCAGGTGCAGGAGCACTTGCTGTCAGTGTTGTTGGTGATTAATACTGGTAAATTGTCATTCTGATTTTTAGGTACTAACAGGAGATGCAGGAGAAGACGCAGAGTGCCATGCAGCCAAACTCCTGGAAGTAATTGTTCTTCAATGCAAAGGACGGGGTATTGACCAGGTGATATATATTGAACAGCTTTTCTCTTTTACTGGTTCCAGTGATCCATCTATGGTTCCTGAGAAAACCAGTTGGAATTGGAGAATTTGAGGGAAATGTTAAGTGGAGAGAAATATGGAAATAAATAAATGAGCGCATGAGAGTTTGTAAGGTTGTGGGTTTTGTTTTTGAGATGAGATATTAATGGGCATGACTAGAAAATAAATATAGACTGAACGATAAGGATATAATATGTTGTTCAAGGTTGTCTTTTTTTTGCTTTCTACTGATAGAATTTCCCTTTTGATGCAAAACACATATAATTAAAACCATTGTGGCTGAGAGTTTAGCTATATATCCAGCTACAAATCCAACTACTTGTTTGTTGTGTCTCCAAGCCATAGGAACTTTTTGATATTTTAAATTACTTGGTGCAGATTTTTTTCTTGTGGCTGGATTGTGATTGCAGGGAAAAACAATAACAATTTTCTGGAGTTTCTTAGAACATCCTTTTAGATAGTAGTCTTTTTTCTATTAGGGCTAAATTCTGGACTTTATGTAATGAGCCTAAATTACTTTGACGTATCATATTTGATGTTGCCACCAATGCAGTCCATGGACTTCAGTGATAAATTTTCAGTTAATTTTACTGAAACCAGTATAACTTTACTAATGTCAATCTGAAGTCATTGCAGATAAAAATGTTCCCTGAAAGTTTTTTCTTTCAAAGGAGATCTGGAAGAGTTTAAAGTGAATTCAATTCATTTGCATTGAAATAAGTGGGTGGTGGAAGGCTTAATTGAGCTGTACAACTCTGTGAATTGAAATGGTTACACACTAAACTGAAACTCATAAACTAAAACTTTTATAATACTTCCCAAATTTTTATGGAGTGTAAATCTGCACATTGAAATATATATGTGTTTAGTAGATGAGTATTTAATTGTTTGGAAATTTGTGCATACTTGATTTTATCTGAATAAACTCACTCATTTCAAAACTTCTGTAAGAAATCTAACATCACTTTTACATTATTTAGGAAAAACAGATTTAGGTAATTTAGTTTTTAATGCCTGTTAGTTTTGAAATTGTTTGGAATCTTTATTTAAAGATTAGAATGTCTTTGAGTTCTTTTCTAAACCTTTTATACAGGCTAGAACAAATTCCACCAAATGACCCCAAATATTCTCTTCTGTGCTCAGAATAACATTGCGGTTTTTAGCTCAGAGAAGAGCTGATTTATAAGCATGTGATCAGAGGCTTAAAATGCTTTTATAGTAGGAAGTGAGTAGAACGTGTTCCTAGGTTATTATACCTGGACTTCAGTTAAACTGTGGACATCGATTCTGATAAAAGTATTTTAAACTTTTGTATAATCTGGCAACAAGTATAATGACTGCTTTCTTTTTCTTTTTTTCCTTTTCTTTTCTTCTCCTTTTTCTGCCCAGTGTATTCCACTCTTTGTGGAGGCTGTGCTGGAGCGATTAACCAGAGGAGTTAAAACAAGTGAGCTCCGTACCATGTGTCTTCAAGTTGCCATAGCTGCACTCTATTACAATCCTGACCTACTTCTGCACACCTTGGAGAACATCAGATTTCCACACAATCCTGAGCCCATCACTGCACAGTTCATAAACCAGTGGATGAATGACACAGACTGTTTTTTTGGGCAAGTATTGAGGGTTTTTCCTGAGTATTCAGAGATTACCAGCAGGATTTCAGCAGCATGTTAACTTTTTATCTGAAACACTGAATACATATTTTCTGTTCTATATTTTGTAAATTATTTTTAACTGCTCCTTTTAATGTTAAAAAACCATTATTCTGCTCAGTGAATCCCACACTGATTTTGATCCCTGTGAGTTATGCATCATCTCCTTGCATATTTATCACTGTGCCATTGATGTACTGGCTGTTTGACATACTCCTAAACTTTAACTGCATTCCAGCCTCCCCTGAACATGTGTGTGCACTGCACTAGTGTGCACTTGGGCAGGAGCTGAACATTTGTAAAGTAAATGAAGGGGAACAAAGCCTGTCATCACATAGCAAAGTGTGCACTTGATGCTGAGCAGAGGTGAAGTCCAGTGCTTGACACTTAATGGTTGCTTCTCAGCTGAGATATGGAGTCTGTGAGATTCAAATCCACTTAAGGACAAAGCAGAGAGTCATAAGTAGTTAACAGCTACCTCTCACCTTCCTGCTTGGAGTTCTATTTTGTTATTGGAGGCTGACATCTGACTGCAGGTGTATGGATAGGCTTAGAATGTGCCTTCTCTTCTATGTGCAAAGCCTATGCCAACAAACTGAATGAAGTGTGTGTTAGGAGTCGTGCCATGGATGAGCACAGGCAGCTCCTGACCCGTAGATGCATACCCTCTTTTAGGTTGTCATTCTTTTCCTACCTCTTTTTTATTGATACAATCTTGTCTCTCCATTTCTAAGCAAGTTTCCAGGGGAGTTCTTATAAGATAATTCCTCCACTCCCCAGTTGTCCAAGTAACTTTTCTCCATACCAATTCTTACTTGAGTTAATCTTTCCTGAACAGAATTATATGCTGTCTTCATATGGCTGCATTATTGCCACAGGATTCATCTTGAATTTAGAACTGTGTGGTGCATTAGAGCAGTGCATTGGAGCACTGCATTACCTTTTTTTATAACTGTAATAGAATAGTGACTTCCAATCAATCAGTGACCAAGTGGTTTATTTGGGTTTTGTTCTCAGCGTGTCCTTTGTTGTATTTTTAAAACACATGTCAAATGTACATGGTAAAAGTTTTCCTCCCTCCTCTGTCCCAATTACACAGTTCAATGGGACAAAGAAAGCACGACAGTTTGTAGAATTGTAGCACAGACTTTCTCATTTCAGAGATTAATTCTGCACATTAATTCTGTCTGTTTTATTAGAGTGAAATCCACTTGGAGATACAAAAGAAATTGCCTGCTTTGGTGTATACAGTCTTTCTGCAAATTCCCCATTTGTGTCTGTATTTGAAGGTGTCTCTTGAAGAAAAAAAATTAAAATTAGTAAATGAAACAGATAAAAAGTAGGGGAAAAGTCTCTTATTTGTTATGATAAAACTGGGCCGTTCTTAATATCACAAGCATTCTGACATCTTCTACCTGCTATGTATACAAATCTCTACAGTGCAGCCTGTATCTTAGCAGAAATACATGTTATCCATGAGAAGGGTTACCTGAGTGACAAAGAAGGCATAAAGGACCCAATGGTCCCTCATTTCTTTTGGAGTGTCAATAACTGAAAAATGGCACCTTTGAGTTACTTCCCGCACCTTGTCATAATTTTATTTTTAATTGCTAAATTATTTTTATATGTACCAGCTTTAGAAAAGAGCAAGATATTTTAGGATTGCCAATAATTTTTACCTTTTTTATGGTTAAAACAAAGTTTTTGAGATTCATCTCTGTGCTGTCAGTTTTTTCTACTACATATCAAATGTTGAATGCGAACAGAGACAGTAGGAAAGAAGGCATTCCCTACAGATGGTAAACTTGTCATTCCTTTTTTAGAAGAAATAAAAAATGAAAGAGATTTATAGCCTGAAACGGTTCATCCTGGAGCATTCAGTGAAAAACTAGCCTAGATTCAGAGGGCAAAAATGCTGTGGCTCTGACTAGGCTCCAATCTCAAGTAGTCTTGTGAGTTACAGCTTAACTTTTGGTTCTTCTGTGTTGCTTTTCAGAAAGCATTGGCTACTGCAGCTACCTTTCAACTAAACTCTTATTTGAAGCTGAGACATAAGTTGACAAAGCCTATGAAAATGAAACACGTGATCACGATGCCAGATTCTGCTCAGACTCTGCACTTGAGTGGCAGCAGCAGATTTAAAATCTCTCTTTGATCTACTCCTACCAGCAGTGAAATAATTATCTTAAATTGCTTAAATCTAATATTGCTTAAATCTTAGTCACTCTTCCTTCAGTGCTGTCTCCTCAGTATGTGGCTTCCAGGTGTATGACTTTTGCTGTAGTACTGCTTGTGAGGCACTGTGCTGTAAGGGACTTCCTCCCTTTCCCTCAGGACAGCACTGCTTCTAGAAGATCATTTGGTTTTTTAAGAGTATTAGGGGTCATCATCTGAACAGGAGCCAGATATTCAGAGGCCTAATTGAACAGGAAACGACAGAAATGCAAACAAAATCTGACTTTCTTGAAACCCTTTCTCGGGTTGTGTGCCTGTAATGCCCATATGTCACAGGATATTTATTTATTTATAAACATTTTCTACAATAACTTCAAACTGAAAGGCCATTTGTAGAAACATTTGTTCCTTGCTTTCTTCCTTTTCCCTGACAGCTGAAGTTTGGGTGAGACATCTGCACAACTTATGCTTACTTTCATACTAAAAATTCTTCTCTGTCAACTAGGGTGAAAGGACTTGCTTCTGAAAAAAACCTCAATAAGTGATTTTTTTTTTTTTAGAAGCTGAATAGGGGTATTTGTTTGATAAGAGTTAAAGTAGAAATCCTGGTTTTCTCAGAGTTCTATGAAGTCCCCATCTCATTTGGTCCCAACTTTGCAATTAGAAGGAAATGGGTAATTATTTGCAGTTTGTCCAGGAGCTGTATTGATTGTAATAGAAAAGAACACAGCAAACCAGTAAAGGAAAGGCTTAGTGATGTTTCTTTGAAATACTTTCGACTAGATTTAAAATACAAAAGATTCTAAAAGCTTTTTATCCTGTATTGGAAGGAAGTGTATTAGCAAGAAGGGGTCCTGCAGATTATGAAGACCACACACAGCTTGTTAGAAATAGACTTGGCTTGGAGTCATGTGCTGTGTGTTGTGTGTTTAACACTCCAGGCTGGATATACCATTGAGGAATAAGCAGAGCCTGTGATTGTTAGGGAGGACTGTTGTGTGCTGCTGAGCAAATAGGTACAGATCTCAAAGCACGAATCACTAAGGAAAATCATACCCAGGCTCCCTCGAGCAGATGGAAGGGTGCTGAAATAATGAGCCTTTTGAAAGCAAATGAGTGGTCCTGAAACCATTTTTTACCATTACAAAAATATGTAACTGACATAAAACTCTGTTTTGCTTGTTCAGTCCTGTGGGTACCTAATACAGCTGGGGCATAGTAGAATGCTGAACTTAAGGCAAGACAGATGCTTTTCCTGCTGTTTGTCTCTGCTGGCAGGTGAAAGAAACAAGTCTCCTTCTGGCTCAGGTTCACTAAAGATGGCTTGACGCCTGGATTTCTGCTGTCCTGCCGGGCCTTCTAATAACATGCATATTCTGGAGACATGTGTGTTCGTTCTTAAAACTCTGTTTAGAAGCTTTAAAATGGAGCATGACAAATACGCTGGTGATTTTGGTCATTTGGGCTGCTTCCCAATGATGACTCCCTGTCAGACTGCAGTGCTTCGTTTGGTGTCCCAAAAAGATAATTTAGTATGGAGCTAAGCCATTAATTACTAAGATTTTTTTTACATTTTACTGTTTTGCACTTTGGAACTGATGTTGTGCAACAGTAGCTTTTTGAAATCTGTGATAAAAGGTGGTGTCACTGGCTACTCTGGCACATGTGACTGAAATTGCTTCATTGTACGTTTGGGTCTTGAAGGAATTTCACGGCTTCCCTACGTCAAAGATTCAGGATAGAAGTCTTGTGCATAGATTACAGAGCTTTGAATGACACTTGAATGACAGTGCTGGCAGAGAGAGGAGGTAGGAAAAGTTCTTTCCTTTGTACTTGCACTAAGGACAGCTCTCCCAAAAAAGCTCTGCTTCATTCATAGGTAGCATTACCTTTAGATTGGTTTTTGATCTTCAAGGTGCCAGCATGAGAGCAAAGGGCAATGAGCTTTTTTCCAACATACAGGAGTAGGTAACTTCAGCTGAGAGAATTAAGGGATTCAGGTTTGGGTGGTTTTTTGTTTGTTTGTTTGTTTGTTTGTTTGTTTTTCACAAAGCAGGCCCTGTTTCTCTGTCACAGTTTCCTTGGTTGGTTTGTATGCCTTCTTTTGTACCCCATTCCATCTGAAAAGAAAGTACTGCAGTTAGCAGTGATGGAAGGACTCTCTTTGCCTGCTTCCACTTTGGTTGCATTTTTCAACACGTGCAATGAAGCAGCCAAGCCAATGTGACAAAGCATACCATTTGACATGCTTGTTGACTTTGTTTTTCTTGGAAGGTCTTCTGTGATCATAGTGTTCCACGTGGTCATATGTAATTTATTTTTGTTGTCAACTACTCTTGAGAATGAATCACTTAAGTAAACTCTAACAGGACTAACAATGTGGGAGGTACAGTGAAATCCCTCCAGATTTTTAGGCTTGTTTAAGCATAACTAAAGTTTAGAAAGCTGTAAACAGGATCACTTGTGTTGCTTAAAGGATATAATAGTTCAGTAGCATGTTACATAGAAACTTTGATAATGAACTTGTAAGCACTTAAAAAATTGTATTTCTGTAGCAGTTTTTGAAGTGGTGGATTGAGCTGGTTGTTCCTCTGTTAGCTTTATTGCAGTCTGTGTTGCCCATCTGATGAGTTTCTCCTTTCTCAAGTTGTATTCTCTTCATTCCAAAGTAAAACTTATTCAGTAATGGAAGTATCTACCAAGAGTGTAGAGGATGGCCACCTTCTGCCATCTGGAGGTTTGCTTGGTTTCTGTAGGTCTTGCTGGCACTGCTTGTCCTGTGGAAGGCTTGCACAGAAGCCATCAGCATCAAATTGAATAGTTCAAACAAAACAAGCTCCTCTCAAGCCCCCAATTACAGAATACTGTAATTTTAACTCAGAGTTGAATACTACTGATGTTTCCAGTAGAGGAGAACCAAAGGGTATCTGCAGAGGCAGTTACAGCCTTTTTCTGTCTTGTTTGCAGAAACTTCTGTTTCTGGAAGTGTAAATCAATTCTTACATTTAAAAGCATGGGCTCTTAGCTAGTTTCCCAACTCTGGTCACATAAAAATTTTTCTGCTATTAATTTAATGATTTTCTTTCCCTTCAATTATCTATAGTTTGTTTGTTTTATTGGAGGTCTACTCATTTGCAAGTTCCTAATTTGGGTATGCTACCAATTATTCTTGATAGGGTGGAATTATTTCCCTGCTTTCACCAGTGTTAGCTATGTGTTTTAAGTTAGCATCAGAAATTGGATGTATAATACAACAATTCTGATGGACTTTTAATAAGTGTGTTTAAATTCAGCTAGCCCTGGGGCTCTCCATAAATGCACCCTGCGATTCAGTGCATTCCTGCTTATCATTACTCTTCATTAGTAGTCTTTTTGCCATTTTCAGTTCCTGCAATAGTACTGCTGTCTAAGCCAAGGCAAATTAATTTTCCATCCTATTTAATTATGATAATCTGTATCAAATGCTTTATTAAAGGCAAGATAGTCTACATAATTATTAAACAGTATTTATTTAGCATTACAAATTTTGCATTTGGTAATCAGAAACAGTTGCTTCAGGAATTTGACCAGTGCTTGAAAAGTGTTTAATTGTTATTGGACAAGTACTTTCCAGTGGGGAACTTGTTTCAGAACAAAGGAAATAGTTTGTTTAGGAGCTTTGAAAGTAGACTTTGAACATAGCCTCACATGTCTAGCACCAGGATTTTAATGCTCTCTAAATATGCTTGCATTAAAAATCTGGGTTTTTTTCTAACAAGTCTGTGTTGTTTCAGACTCCACGACAGAAAGATGTGTATAATAGGACTGAGCATCCTAATGGAATTGCAGAACCGACCACCTGCAGTGGATGCTGTGGCTGCCCAGATTGTTCCTTCAATCCTCCTCCTCTTCTTGGGCTTAAAACAAGTTTGCGCCTCACGAGAACTCACAGAACAGGAGGATCATGCTAAAGATGAAAAACACGTTGCAGAAGATAATGGTAAAATCTCCCCTTTTCACATTGTGGATTTTGTCTGGATTTAATTTAAAGGGGGTAAGAAATTGCAGTTTGTATTTAAGACTCATTAGTCTGCTGAAAATAGCTCAGCTTACTGGGTGCATGAAAGGTCATCTTAGGAATTGATTTTTCATACCAAAATGTTTTGAAAATGTTTCAAAGTATGACAGCTAACATTCTGTGAAAGGTTAGTATTGGTTTAAGAGTAACTTGCAAGTCCATTCTTCCAGATTATAATTATACCCTGTCTTCTCACACTGGCAGCAGGAGTTTGCCAGGACTCCACTGGTTATGTTCTTACTCCCTGGAAAGAAGCTGTTCCTAGTACCCAACTATTCGAAAACCATATTTGGTTGAATTTCAAAGGAAATCCTAGCAGGACTTCTTAGTCCAAATGGAAAGTCGTTTGCAACACGGTGTTTGAGGCAGCTGAGCTTCCTTGAGTAGACAGGCCCCTAACTGCCAGAAAAGACAAAGAATGTCTTACAGAGGGAATTGTGGGGAAGGAATCATACACGGCATTGCAGGCAAATCTGTTTGACATGGAACAGTAGATAGATGGTTTGAGGTTTGAAAATTAGATTGGATGTGAGCAGGTTAGGTAATCCTGAAATTTCATGTGTGAAATTTCACACATGATTGTTCTGTAGTGGAATCACAGAATCCTTCTCAATGTGTAGGAATACAGTATGGAAGAAGCACAGTAATTTTCAAATCTCTATCCTGTGATTTAGTCCCTGCTTGCCGCATATGTAGTCATCTTTATTCTTTCTAAACTGTTAACAGAGGAAGAGCTGAAGGTTTGGAACTGGAGGGGGAATTTTTCCATCTTGATTATGATTCAGAAATGCTTTTCCTTAAGAAAGAAATAGCATTTAGAATCTCATGTTGTAGTTACATTTAAATCAGGGTGTAATAGTTTCTAAGTGGAACGGAAGGTAAAGCAAAACAAGAGGCGCTGGTTTAAGTTTGTTCAAATAAGGGAGCGGTCTGAAGAAGAGCAGGCAGACAATTGGTCTACAGCTGGTTTACTCATGGTTTTGTGTCTGTTTGTGAGGTCTCTGTAATTTAAAAAGCACAGTGATGGACCACTTCATCGAAGACATCTCCTCAAAATTTTTGGATCCTATAGTTGCAGAGTGACTGCATAAATGAAAGAAGAAGAAAGGTGACAGTTTCACATTTCTCAGGTCTGCATAGAAACAGAAGTTTAGCTGATCTGGAATATAGGAAACATTTTAACAGCTTCATTTTTCCAGGGCTTTTAAGATTTTGAGGGAAGGGTGTTAACAGAGTCCCCTTTCCAGCCAAAACCTAGATTTATTAATTGGTTTTGATTCTTAAGTCGTTGTTTCCTTATGGTTTTTAGACTTTGTTTTACAAAATGTATCAATGCTTTTCCAGAAGAGATATCGAGTGATGAGGATGAGACAAATGAAGTGAGCCAGGCGATGCAAGACAACCATGGTGGAGGAGGAGGAGGTGGTGGTGGAGGTGGAGAGGAAGAGGATGAAGATGATGATGATGATGATGACTGGGATGAAGATGCATTGGAAGAGACTGCTCTTGAAGGGTTCAGCACACCTCTTGACCTTGAAAATGGTGTTGATGAATACCAGTTTTTTACACAAGCACTTCTAAGTACGTGTTTTCTGGTTGGCAGGATGATATAACGTGATGAAATCGTTTGGAGATGTTTATGGCCACCACCGCGAAAAACCCTTTTCTTTGTTACGAGAAATAATTTAGATAACTGAAAATGGAAAATGTGATCTTGCTTTCTGATGTCAGCCCTAAGATTTTTTTGGCTTACTAGTGCTGAAAAAACAAATGGTAGCAAATACATCCGGAGGTTAACTCTCTGCATGTTCTCCTTCAGAACTTTTCCATCGCAGCCTAATTAAGTGGGCCTCGGTCACTAGAGGACTGCTGTATATAGAAATATTTGTCACCTTCTAGACGTTAAAATCATAATGGAGAAATTATTCTGTTGCTTTCAGTTTTCATATGAGTTTTACATTAGAGTATTCAACTCACATAACCGTGTGGCCATTATTCATGGACAAACTTTCTGTTTCAGAAAGGAGAGGATGTATTTTAAGCTCCCGCAAAATGGATTGACTCTGTTAGAGTGGGGATTCTGTGCTAAGAAAACCAGCAGGAATACTGAGCCTGTTTTGCAGTGCAGATTCTGTTTTAAAACCGACCAGAAATTCCATGTGTTTCGTTTTGTTGCACCTGACAATCACTTTTCATCCATCCCTGTTCTGACAGCGGTGCAGAGCCGGGATGCAGCCTGGTACCATTCGCTGACGGCGCCGCTGAGTGAGGATCAGAAGAAGCAGCTGCAGGAAATTTATACATTAGCAGAACACCGGCGAACTGCTGCAGGTGAGTCACTTCTCTGGGGCCATTTCATGTGTTGCAGGGATGTTGGAACTGCATCTGATCTGTAACAACAACGAGAATAGTCCTCTGTGCTAATTAACATTTTCTAGGAAGCGTGAGTAGGATATTATGCTTACATTATTGCTTGCCTGGAAGTGTGTGTTATTCAGAGAGTACTGTTTTTTATACTGTTACTTCTAATTAATTACCTTCTCATGCTGCTGTTTGAACGGGGTATGAACTAGTTTTGCACAATCTGACATTTGAAATGAAGAGCACATTAAGGTGATATGTAACTGTCAGCCAGGCATTTGATGAAGATTGCTGTCGATTATAACGTGTTTGACAGTTTTGTAACTTTTTAACTGCTAACATTGCTGTCAGTGTGAGGTTTTAGATGTGCAGAAAGCTTGCATCATGGAAAATAAATTCAGATTTAATCAAAAGGAATGCAGAACAGTGTAACATAGACTGATTCTGTAGAGGATTAATTTCTCAGCTCAGTTGTAGAGGTGTGCACATTTATGCATTTAGAGAAAATCCGAGTGTAATTTATTCCTGTCACTGCATTTAGGGAATGAAATTTGGACTCAGCTGAGAGTTTTTTTCCCCAACTTCGCATTCTTAGCTGAGCTGTATTGTCTCTGGCAAAGGTGTTCTCTATAGACTATTTTTCATATTCTTTTTCTTGTTTGAATTCTAGAGACAAAGACAATAGAACAACAAAGTGGATACGCATTTGACAACAAAGGACTGATCACAGCATTTAACTTTGCTGGAAGTACTCCCGGTGGCAACTGAAGGATCAGCTACAAAGGTCAATGGGAATGGTCTCATCATTACATTTTCTTGAAATCATCGTGACTTCTGGGTGATAGGGGAGGGTAATTTAATGCTGCTGAAGGTTTTCTGGAAATTAGCAGTGTGCTTCCCCCACCAGAATGCTCTTTCTAACCAGCTACTGTAATGTACAAATTTTTGTGGTGTTTTTATAATTTGATGGACTGAAAGGAAACGTTTGTCCTCAAGGAACCTGAATGACTGGGAGGGGCCAGGCTGCATCTAATTGAGTTGCACTTCTCAGGTTTTTGCTGTGCAGAATTGATAGATTCATATGGATAACAGTGCCTTCTGTTGTACATGGATTGCCTGAACAAATGGATTTTGGAGTGCATTATAATTTTTTAAGTGTAAGGACATTTCTCGATACACTGTAAGCCTTGGTTCCATGTTTTCCAGTCACCTGCTTTTTACTGCTCGGTTTAATTGTTCGTTGGTTGCACACACATTGCTGGATTCAGAATATTGCAGCATCTTCCCTATTTGGTGCAGACCAAATGTGCAGAGGGAGTTACAAAGCATTCACTGGTTAAGTGGAAGGGTTGTAACAAAATTGCAGATTTTCCCTTGATGCAGGAGTCTTAAAGTATTTCTCTTAGCCGTGAGTTCAACTGGCTGGAGTTAAGATGTCAGGCCTGGCAGGTGGCTGCCCTAAATCTACATCCATGTCACCTCCTGGCTGGACAAGTGGTGTGGCTCTCACATGTAGATGTTCTACATGACAGCTTCTTATTTCCACTATTATTGATGAATATTGGATTTTATTTTGGATTCTATAAACCTCTTTTATGATTTTATTCATTCATTACCATTCCAGTGGTATTACAATGTGGTACAAAATATTTGCAATATTTTATTTATTTTGATAGAAGAAACACTTCAGACTTAAGCTTCAAACTTAATTCATACTGCTACACTTCAGTGATTGTATTTCTGGTCTGCATTCCAGATGGCTGTTCTTGTCCCATGCTGAAATTTCTTCATCTGACAGATTTTTTCCCATATTTCAAAGACTACTTCCACCAGTGGAGGTTTAGATTAGATATTAGAAAAAAATTTCTTCTCTGAAGAAATGTCTGTGGTCAGACATTGGAACAGGCTGCCCAGGGAAGTGTTGGAATCAACATCCCTGGAAGTGTTTAAACAACATGTGGATGTAGCACTTAGCGACATGGTTTAGCAGTGAACGCGGCAGTGCTGGGTTGGCAGTTGTACTTGATGATCTTAGAGGTCTTTTACAACCTAAACAATTCTATATAACAAGGTGTTTGTGGAGAAGTTCATTTAGTGAGAAAGTGATAGCAGTACTAATTTGAATAGGTGCCCCTCTTTTAGATCTATTGGGATCGAGGTGGTGTAGCAAAAATCAGTAGGGGTGCATTAGAATGTGAAGTTTGGATGGGATATAAAATGTTTCGACCAGATTTTGTTTCTATGTGTTAATTTCTTTATGACTTAAAAATATTTACCAGGCAATTTTAAACACATGCTGATAATTGACTTCCTTATAGTAATGTCCCAAATGAAAAGTTAAAGTTCTTTCCATACCCCATCAAGTTTTTCACAACTACAGTAAATGTAGCCCAGGGCAGTGCTGAAGCTTTCATTTTTATATGTCAGAGTAATTCTGGTGGAGTCTGAGCACTCTATGCCTTGGCTTCTGGAAAAGACAAAGTGTCTTTGCCTGTTCCTTCTGGAATTTTCCTAACCTGGCAGCTGTGGGGCAGAAAGTTCCCCACTGCTTTCCTTTTTTCTGCTCCTTTGTGTCAGACTCAGATGCTTTTTCTGCTGCCGCTTCCTTATTTTTGTTTTTTTCGTCACATAGCAGCTGCAGAGTAATGTTGGCCTGGTTCATGTAGGTTTTTCACTGGTGCTACTCAATTAATAGCAACAGTGAAAATTTCTCACTTTTAGTCCTGTTGTAAATATGGAAAACTGTGAGAATTCCAGGGTTTGTATTTCCAAAGGGGAACAGTCTGCTGAGCTGCACTGGACAGGCTCTTTCAGCTCAAGCAGCAGAGGGCCAAGATTTCCTTTATTTTGAATGTCAGGCTATAAAAATTAGAGGTTATTTTTGCTAATTTAGGCCTGGGCTGCGTGGTCTGAGACAATAAGTAGGAAATCATTACATCCAGTGAGTTGGGGAGTTTCTCAGAAACCGCAGAAGTTTTGAAATCCTTCAAAAATTTAATGGTTTTTGGAAGTTAAGGGCATTGACGACTTTTCTCTTACCTGTCAGTTGAAGTTAAGTATTAGGCAGGTAAACTGTTTAAGCCTTTTGTTATTTTACTAAAAGAAACAAGATTTTTGAGTTGGCTTTTTTCCGAAGCCTGTTTGCCTTCTCTACACTGGCATGCAGAGTAGAAGAGGGATTTATTTTTCTTCTGCTAATGAGGTTGCTTGCACAGTCACAGGCTAATATTTAGGAGTTAATGTGTTCAAGGAAAAATCTGCTTTTGCATAGCATCATCTTTGAGTCACTCGACTGAACTATGGCTGCTCCCTAGTTCTGCTTCTTGTGTACTTTTCAAATCAACTGCCAAGAAAATTTCATCCAGATGTTTCTTACAAGGGGTTTAATCAGCAGCATGGAGTCGGGAATCTTTGTTGTCTCTTTTGCAGTGGGGTCAGAGATGTCTGAGGGGATGGCATGTAAAAAGGTTAAATGCCCTTCCCTTCCCAGGAGATTCACGAGCAAATGTTTCTGCTGGCAAAAGCAAATGTTAATTATTTTATTCCTTTTTTTGAAAAGGGTTTTCATCCAAAAAGATTTATTGGGCTCTAGCCTCCACTTTAACATATGGTTCTCTTTTAACATGATAAATATCCGTTTGTACATGATCATAAATAGGTAATGGATTTTAGGGGTTTCTTTCTGAGCTATGTCCAGCTTTGTACTACATTAAAGGGAGAGTTACACGAATGTGCATTACTGTCTCACTTTCAAGCCAAGGTAATCATGGAATATCAGATACCAGCATTGCCAATCAAGCATGATGTATTTGCCATTGAAAGTACAGAGAATCATGAATGTATTGTAAAATAAAACAAAGGCTGTGATAACTGGTGACCTACGTTGCCCTGAGCCCGTATTCTCAAAGTATGAAGGTGACTCATGTGGGCACCGTGGTGGTTTTACATAGGAAATTAGCATTATATGGGTGATAATCATAGCAAATGTTAACTTACAAAAGCTACTTTTTCAGATAAAATTAACTGATCTTGGGTATTGAATTGCATATGCTGTTTTGTCACTCTTGAAAGGAAAATAAGAATCACCACATGTTTTGACTGCTTCTTTTTGCACTCTCTTTCAACGTTGAAGTACTTGGCTTGCTTTCATTACAAAGCAGAATCTTTAATCACAAAGCTCCAGGAAGAGTGCAGAATATCAAGCTGAGAAAAAAGCTGAAAAATTCCAAACCTCAACAATCCCCCAAAACCCACATGTGCACACTCTGACTGAAATAAATATGCTTTGGGAGTGTAAGTCAAAATATGTAAAGAATGTAACACAAAATGATATTGTGAGATTCTTTGCTTTAGGGAAAAAAGCTGCCCATGGGGTGTGAGGGAGACATGAAATGAACTGCTTTAGGACGTGCCCTTTGCCTGTGAAGTCATGGCAGTTTGTGACTCTGGATTCCATCATACACTGAAGAGGAGAGATGGTAGGACAACAGAGGATTTTTTTTTTTCTTACTACAAAGCAAGAGTCTGAATTGAGACTTTTGTGGGCTGAAGGAATT
This sequence comes from Corapipo altera, assembly GCF_003945725.1. NCBI lineage: Eukaryota > Metazoa > Chordata > Aves > Passeriformes > Pipridae > Corapipo > Corapipo altera. The sequence continues at coordinate 7,321,567 of NW_020884873.1, read as the reverse complement.
GTGAACAACCTGAATGATTAACTGTCTTTCGAGTCCAGAATACTTTTCAGTCTTTTTCTTCCCTCCTTTCCTTCTGTTTGCTAACCACAATGTTATGGGATATTTCAGGGAGTATTCAAAATATCTGAAAAGATAAACCTTAAACAATTTTTATAAAATCTGTTGTTCTTGAAGAAATGCAGCCTATCAATTGCATTTCTGTATATAGAACAACGTCTCTCATTTGGCGCATGCAGATAATACAGAACTACAAAACCCCCTCACTTGTGCCTGTGGTTTGGGTGGGTGTGGAGAGGATGAACCTCTCTGTGATTTACTTCTTAATATGGGTCCTTTGAAATTCCCACACCTTAGACTGAAATTTTCTCCAAGGATAGGCAAAAATGCACTGTGTTATGTAGCACCCAGTCCTTGTCTGAGATGTGCTGTAGTCAGTCTTGATAATGTTTGACGGTCTGGTGGTCAGTTCCTCAAGGATCTGCATCTCTAATTGAGGGCATTCTTCAAGTCCAAGAGACTATGTTTGCAGGTGGACAGGAAATCATTTTTCCCTCACTGCAGCAAAGCCTACAGCAGGTGTGGCTATGAACTTCTTGATATTATGGGTGAAAGTAGCACCCTCTTCTCTTGGGTGTCAAATCTTACCAGGCAACTATTCCAGATACCAGAAAGTCTTAGTATAAAACTAGGTTGTATGAGCAGGCCAAGCTGCTTGCTTTTGACATCTCTTCCACTGCTACTGCTTTTGTAAAGCTAATCAAGCAAAACCAGTGTAAAATGAAGGAGAACTAAAGCAGTGCTTGGGCACTAGACAGGTAGAAACATTCCTGGCCTGTGGATCTAATCCCAGTACTTACTGCAGATACAACATGCAACATCTGTATGGATGTCAGTACCCTGACTGACAGCCATTAATGAGAGGTGAAGACTCTAATACAATTTTTCTCTGGCAGAAATCAGCTGCATCCCTTTAAAAAGTCTGAGAACTACTTGTCCTGGCTGATGTGCAATCACTAATAGGAAACAGTGAGTTTACAGTCTTTCTTAGAGATTATCAGCATACATCCTACTAAAGGGCTACTGAAAGTACCCCATGGCTAAGGGAGCTGGTTGATTCCTTGACTAAAAGAGTTTTGGGGAACACCAATTTAGAGAGGATCTACAGGGACATGTAATTGTGATGAATGTGGAAAGAATCCATTTAAATTGAGGTGATGTGTTTATGTGATCTCTGATCTGCAATGTTTCCAGTGTTGCCCAGATCTTCTAGAGGAGTGTCCAAGAAGTTGGTCCCATGCCGTTCTCTGGGAAGAGAATGTGCTTGAGCAGCCCCAAATTTGGTGAGATGCTTTGAACTTGGGATCAGAAAACGATTCTAGTCCAGGTTTTTTCCCCTCTTCCACTGCTTTTATGAAACCAATCAAGCAAATCCAGTGTAAAATGAAGAACTAAAGCAGTGCTTGGGCCATAGACAGGTAGAAACTTTCCTGGCCTATGGATCTGATCCCAGTGCTCACTGCAGAAGTGCCTGTGAGTTTTGCGATTGGCTCTAATGGAGCCAGGCTTCTACCCAAGCAGCAGTTTGCTGGGTCCTAGTGTTTGGATCACTGCTTATACCTTCAGCTGGTAGTTGTCCATATCAAAAAAAATTAGGTGAAAGTCTAAGATTCCGTTTTATAGGCCGTATAGAGGTTCACAATTTGAAGTGCTTGGCTCTGTGTGTGGTGGGGTAGGAGGTAACCTTTCAGATGCACTGATTTCTCCACTGTGAATACAACAGTGTCAGCTCCATGGTTCACCTGAGAGAATGTTGGTCATAGGCTGCCTGCTGGACCATCGGGGATTATGTTACAGGAAGTGACATGCAAAAACTGAAAAAAATTACTTGATGCTTAAAGCTGTTCAGCAACAAAAATGAGTGTTTTCTTGAAAATGAGATTTTAATGTTATTCTCAGGTATATTTTAATTTTCGTGTTTCATGCCCTTATGCAAAAATGCAAAATTACTACATGACATGGAGGCCTATTGATTTTTTTTTTTCACAGAGACTGTTTACCATTGACAGTGTTCATCCAAGAATTGTTCCTCATTTTTAGGTATTTTCAACATGTTTGTTGCTGAAGTTGCACATACCCATCTTTCACCACTTTTCGTGCACAGAGATATTGCAAACGAACTTAACAAAAGGAAGACCAGTGCTTTGAAAAGAGAAGACTATGCATAAGCAGGTTATTTTTTGAAAACAGAAGAACTATGGCCTCTGAAGAAAATACAAAACAATAAATATTTATATGGAGATGCATGAGCTAAAGAAATTTATATAACACAATATAAGCAAGACACATTCTTTGATCACAGCTGTAGTGTTTATTTTTCATTGCCAAACAACGTGTGACACTTGCTTTTGGTTGCATGTGCTGTTGGTATTACGCTTAATGTAAATCACATGGAATGTTTTGGGGCTCAGAAAGACAGCAAAGAGGCCATGCAGATTTCTTTTGATATTAAAAGCAAAGATATGAGCCCATGCCTGCAGTGACTAGAGGGAGCCTGCTATGTGCTACATTAGCAGATTGAATTGCAGGATCATCACCTTTGTAAGAAGCCTGAAATACTAATCTGTGGGTTGGCTTTGAGGGCAAGAATTGGCAAATGCAAAGCATGCATCGATGACAAGAAGAACCTCTTCCTAGCCTAAAGAGTTCTGTACAGTGTTCTCTTAAGCTGTGCTGAATTTGCTTTAAAAATAGTAATAAATCTTATTGCTTAGGTCGAATGTTACATCTGTTGTGCATTTATCTGGGAGGAATAACATTTCTTTAAAAAATGTAACATGCCACCTACCAAGGAGCCAAATGTCCTTTTATAGCCTCTCTTCATACAACCATAAAACCTACTTGCAAGAACACCCGGGAATTAATTTTAAACAAATGTGTGTTTTATGCAGAGTTAATATGTGCATTTGTGTAGCAGTGTTTTTGTTAATCTCTGACTTGTGAGGGCAACTGTTCATGTACACCCATTGCCTGTGAAAGAACATAGCTGATGTTTGCAGAACACTCAAATACAATTCTCAAAATACCAAACTAGTGAAGGTAGTCATCTTGCAGTCCTGAGAGAGGGGGGATTGCACCAGAGTTTAGGCCAGCTTCTGTGCATGGAATTCGTAAAGAAGATACTTCTACCAAGCCTCCACAGGACAAGAGAGGAATCCAGCTGGAACTGCAAACCTGGTGTCTGTATCAGTGGAGTGTTTCCCTGACGGTGAGTTGCTGAAGTAGCCTGTTTGCTAAATAGGTGATACATTGATGATACTTACCCTTTTCTGCATGGGCCACTTCTGTGAATCCTCCACAGTCTCTCCAAAAACAGTGGTTAGCTGTCCATGTCTTTTAACTCAGGAGGCTGAATCAGTGTGGTTTCCTCAAAGCCGTAGCAATGGGTTGCAGTTGGCATGAGAAATTAAAATTTTGGCTCTCTGTAAGTGCCTGGGAGCTTTGCTATTGGCTCTAATGGAGCTAAGATTTTACCCAAGCAATTTGCTAAGTCCTAGTATGGATCATTGCTAATACCTTCCAGAGAAGCTCTGCCAGAACGTACTTAATTTATGAAATTGCTTAGTAACAGTGAGTTCCTCTATTGAGCTGCAATTTTAATCTGTCTAGCAGTGACATGGTTTAATTGTATTTTGTGTGGGTTGCTTGGTGTGATGAGCTCTCCTGTAGAAAAAGTGGTTCTCAGCTGGGTGATGAATGACATCCCAATTGCTAATTCCTCTTGAGGCTTTGAGGTGAACCTGATGCCTTGGAAGCAGAACTCCAGCTGACCCACGGTATCATCTGTACCATGTATCAGGGTGTTGGGAAACCCCTCTGCAGGTATTAAAGAACATGCTGGATTGGTTCTGAAGTTATAGTTGCCACTTTTAACAGGCTGTAAAGAGTAAATGGGTAAAAAATGGTGGCTCCTATGCCACCTCCTGCCCTCTGACAGTGTTCATCTTTTAGCTAGAATCACACTGTTAACCTGAATTCCAACTCCCAATCTCTTAAAATGGTAGTTTGTTTTGTTTAGTCCCCAGCAAGGGTGAAATATGATCGGTGTTTGCTTTCTCTTGTTACCACTTATGTTAAATGAATAATTAAAATGATTTAATTACCTATTTGATTAAATTACTGGGATTTTAACCAATCTGATGCAGTTTCCTACTGAATTAATGTTTTTCTTCTGGCAGAGCTCAAGTTACATGGTACCGTGTTGCACATGAGGAAAACTATCCATAGTCATATAAATGAGATTCAGAATAAAATATAGAGTACAGAAATGTCATATCAATATATGAATAATGGATGGTTTCCTTTTTTATTAAATATATTGGCCACCTCTCACTCAGCACCCTGGAGAGCAGAATGTGCAACTGCAACAAATAAGGGTGCCTTAAGCAGTTTCTATTAAATATAAATAATCCATACTGTCCCTTTTTTCCACAACACACCTTGCCTTGCACCTGACTGCCATGACAGGTTGTCGTGCAAGGTGTGGCAATGGAGCCAAACAGCTGCTCCTTTGTGTGGGGATTTGACCACAGCCACGGGGCTGACATGGCCCTCAGCAGCACTTGTGGCTGTTCTCTGCAAGAGCTACTTCTTCATGGAGAAAGCAAACCCTGGATCGTGTCTCCCTCCTGCCATAAGTGTCTTCCTGGAGGATGTATTGGCTTAAACAAGACCCCCCAGCAAGAGTAATTGTAGAGCACTGCAGTGCATCTGAATTTGCACTGAACTGAACAGGTTCTCACCATCCATTTCTATGAATAGACCACTCAGCGATGTGTCGGCATGAAGCGAGATTAAACACAGACATGGAGTCTGGTTCCTCAGTGTAACAAGGATCATAGCTGTTGAGTTCTGCCAAGCAAGAATCAACTTACTTAGGGTGAACAGCATGATTAGCTCTATTTATATTATTGTTTTGAAGAAAAGCTGACAGGCTGTCTGCACCGTTGTGATGGAATGGAAAAAAAAAAACCAGCCTGACCAAGAAAGAGTCCATGCACAAGAAGTACCTCAAGCACTAATTTCACTGGTAGAACAAGCATGGAAATGGCTCCAAGGAAGTTACTACTCCTGGTGTTCATTTACTGAGTACTTATCCCATTGCATTCTTATTCAAAAGATTTACTGATCCAATGAAGATAGGACTAAAGTAAAGAGGCTGCAAATACTCTCCCATTGGGCTCCTCTGATAAGTAAGTATGGCTGATACTGGAACTCAGTGCTGTCTGAGGCACCAGGCTGGAGACTCTAAAGGACTTTTCTGACTGCCAAAAGTGGGTCTGTAAAGAAGAGAGAATTCTGCACAGTTCTGTAGTTCTGCCTCAGTTCTTGTGGTTGCTTCTTCCTGAGTGTTGTGAGGACACATTTGATTGTTTCATGTATTTTCTAATACTGGGAGATGGATATTCTTCTAATAAAATACATGTACTGAAAAACCACTGCCACTGTATGGCTGAAGTAGCAGCTGTTTGTGGTTGCAAATCATGTCTGGCTGCTTGTCACAGAAGGAGTGCATGTGCTCATCTCTGTCTGCTCTGATTAGGCTGTGTTATCCTCTCACTTGGCTGTCTGTTCTGTAGCTTCAGGATGCACTGATTTTCCAGGGCATCAGGATCTTGCCTTAGATCTTCAGCTTCTGCTTTTTGTAAACACAGAAATCTCGCTTAATGGTGATGCTGGGTTCTTCTGTCTTCCTCTCACGTGCACCTCTTGGGGCTTTGTGACTGTGATCTGCTGAATTAGGAAGAAATGTGGAACGATGCCAGACTTCTCTATTGATAGATATTCCCACAAAGCATGGATCATGAGATTCTCTTACTGTTTTTTTGCTTTCTTTAGATACAGTTTTGTGTAAAATATTTTCAAATAGATTTTGAGCAATTTTTTTTTCAGCATTTCGGGGTCAAATTACTGAATCAAGGCCCAAATCCTGATATAAAATTCTGTAACTGTGCTGCAGGTTGGGGAAGAGACAGAAAATGTGTGGCAAACACGTCCAAGATTAACAATAACAAGAAAAAGAGAGTATTGCTTTGTTTATAGACTAAATACTCAGTTTATAGCTTCATGGTCTTGCTCTGTTTCTAATTTTAGGAGAGAGGGAAAGATTTAATTTGCTCTTACTTTTTATTTGGATATGGAGCTGTAGTTGATTTAACTGCATTTTACTTTTTGACAGTATTGCTGCAGGAAAATGTAGCACTGGCTACTTAATGTCAAGGGACATCTGCTAGTTTATTTTGTTGCCCTCTTTGTGGCTTTCATCCGAGGTCACTTGTGTTATGGGACACCTGAGTCCAAGATTTATTCTGCTGCAGGAGATTGCCTAACAGGACACTAGCAGTTCATAATTTAAAGAATTTCCAAAGCCGTATTAAAGCACTGGGAAGCATTTCATCCTTTCCTGAATGGTTTCCATTTCACAATATAACTTTGTGCAATAGCATTTTCTTACTGTTTTTTATAATATGCCCCTTTTGGTTGAAGAAAAATAGGGGGGGAAATTACCAACTGTGGATATGACCTTTAAAGATACACAGGTGAGCACTAGGATGTGGAGTGCTAATGGGGAGATAAGGAAAAAAATAAGCACACTACCTGATTTTAAGCACCTAATTTAGATTAGGAGGCTTATCTTAGGTTTTTGTAGGAAAGTGTGGTATAGCCAAAGTTATGCTCCTAAGCCATCAGATGCTCTAAATCACCCTCTGGCAAAGCCTGCTTCCTTCTCACCTTAAAAAAGCAGGCCCAGGGAAATGAACCATCCAGGTTGGGTGGGGAATTCTGCTAATATGAGTGCAGCACCAGTGGGTTTATTTGAAGGGGAAAGAGACACTCAGGAGGATTATAACCTGCAGTAATTAGAGAAGAAAAATCTCCATTTCTTGTTTGCTGATTGTGGGCAAGTGTATAGTCACTTTTGCTGATGCTTGTGCATAAGAAAGATTCTGAAACATTAGTAATTTGATGCATATTCTTTGTCTTGCTATGGTAAATTATAACCTTTCCTTGCCTAGAAGCTGAGCTGTAGCTCTTCTTCTGATTTAAAGTGTGTTATGTTGCCTTAATTGCACCATTTATTGTGACTTTTTGGTGCTTTTTATTTTTGCTTTTTACTGTGGATGCTGTAACACAAGTAAATGATACTACAGCATTCAGGAAACTTGTCAGGGGGCATTCAAGTCAGCACTTCATCAGTGAGTGCTATGAAAGAGAATCTATGAATGTCAAAGTTGTGAGACCTTGAAAAAAGGCCATTGGCAGGAAGAACTTGGAAATCCTGTGAACAGAAGCGCCTAAAGGTATGTTAAGATTCTGATTCTGAGTTACTGAATATGTTGAGCCCCTGGGCATGTGGGGTCCAGATCCTGGGCTTTGTGGTGGCCATTAGCCTATCCTTTAGGATTACGGGAAAATCCTTAAGAAAGGAAGCATATACCCCTTGGAGGAGTACGTTACAGAGCTGAGTTTTCTAACCTTTTGTATTACTATTCCTGCTTGAAAACTTAGAACCACCAAATAGTTTGCTTTAGAAGGGAGCATAGGAATTTCCAGTCAGCCTGCTGCCCAAAGCATGGTCAGCTCAGAGATCAGAGAAGGTGGCTCAGGATTTTATCCAGTCAGTCTTGCAGCTCTTTCTGTAGGATGGGCAGGGGGAACTAAAGGGTAGCAGAATAGCTTGGCTGGCCTATGTGGGCAGACATGATGAGGAGGGCAGGTGTTTGACTTGTTCAAAATGTGGTAATGGCAATAATCTTGAATTAAGTGGCCCTGCTTCAAACAGAGGATAATTAGACTTTGCATTTGAAAGGAAATGAGCAGGAAAAGCAATAAAAATTAGGCATGACTCCCACTACCCTGCAGTTTCTAACTCTGGAAACTACAGCTTGCTTCAAGTAGCATTGGCTTCAATTGCAAGGGTATGTCACTTCCTCAGAGCAGTCCAAAAGCTGAAGCATGAACTACAGTTCTATGGTATCATGAATTTATAGAGTTGTGGTGGAAGGAAAGGTGCAAAGGAAGAACTTTAGTGAGAAACCAATCACTGTTTGGATTGCAAAGTGTCAGCAGGTGTCTGGTAGGTTCTGCTTGCCGAGGGAAGCAGGTGGCTTATTAATTCACAAGAGAAAAGAAGCATCTCACTGATGAAAGATCTAAGCATAGGAGAAACAGATGAATGGAGGGATCTGTGGAGGTTTCGAGGAGATGAGTTGTGACCCCCCTTTTCCAAGGTGATAGAGCATATTGGTGAAGGAGAAAAGACTAGACAGGAAAATACTGGTTTTTGAGGGTTGTGAAATGCACCTGCAGTCATTTGCTTTGTGTTACTGTTGGGGAAAGTATAGGCACATTCCTGACCCTGCAACTTTGCTCAAACATAGTACAGAGCTGCACAACCCTGCCTTCCAGTCTACAGCTTTGCTGTCAAACTTCAGCATCTTTGCAGTGATCCATCCATGAGAGATGCAGATATACACTGAATATATTTGTGTAATGTGTAGTTTGTATAATGTATTGTCTCTTTATGCGAAGCCAGAAAGGAGAGGCCGGCTGTGGGAAGGTCTGGATAGCAATGTGGCACTGAGGAAGAGGGCACACGCAGGTATATGCAAGTTTAGGGAGAAGTTAGAAAGTTATGAATGCAGCTGCAGAGCCTGTGTTTTGTCCAGTTTAGAACACATTTGTAGCTCTCTCCTAGATTCTTGCTGTCGCTTGTGGGGGAAACATGTTCCCTGTGGTACCAAACCTAGGTCACCACCGCAGGGGCCGAAGCCTGCCATGTTCAGGTCCAGCTCTGCCCCTAGACCCCCGAGCTCAGCAGTTCCTCCAGCAGCTCCTCCTCACGTGGGGGCTTTGCCTGCAATTCTTCTCCGAGGGACACGCCTGGGGAGCACTGCTTGGAGATGCCTGGCCTGGGTGCTGTGGCGGTGTTTAAGTTATCCAGCCAGCTGTGTGGCAGGGATGGAGGGAGGGAGGCAGGGATGGATGGAGGCGGCTGCCCGCGGAGCTGGGACACGCGTGGGGAGGGCGGGCGTGGCTGCGCCGCTGTCCGCGGTGCTGACCGGGGAGCTGCTCCTGGCACAACTCGCGGGGCTTCTGCTCGGTCTTAAAAAGATTGGCTGCTTTATAATCTTTCTGTCTGTAATCTCTCCGTGTCGTTTCTCAAACAGTGTGGCCTGCTGGAACCCAGAGATTTTCACCATGGCAGGTAACTCTGAATATCTCCAGCTAGAGCCACGTTTCCTATTTCCTTGCAGAAAGCTACTATTACTGAAATAGCTGTCTGCTAAGCTGAGCACAGTGGGGAGTCCTCAGGAATATGAATCTTCTGAAAATGGCTGTGAAATTCTTCTGAAAATGGCTACACCAAAGCAAGGAGCAAATCCACTTCTACCATCCCAGGACGTTAACTGACAGAGCTGCAAAACCTGAATCCTTAAAATCCTGACTGAACTGATATAGCTGAGCTTCTGTATGCTCTTGATTACAATACTTGATTGCCTAGAACTGCTTAGAGTACCTAAAAATATCTGATATATTCAAACTATCAACGACACATCCAGCACATAGTACTGGGTGCCACCCACTGGCTAGAAACACTTTTTTTCACCATGTGCCTGACTTGCTACAGGAGCCAGAAGGCAGGAGAGAGGCAGGGCTGATGCTGCTTATCTAACATGTTGAATTGGTTTGTGGTTCAAAGTTTTGTAGTCCTAACAGCTCTTTGTGAAATGTGATTATTTGAATTGGTGTAATCTCTCTGATGGTGTTAAAGAGCTGCTTTGAGTCCAGCAGTTCCTAGGAAAGCTGATAGCAAAAGACATTTCTATAGGTTTTATCACATACTTCTGTCACTGTGGTTTGGTCTGCAGCAACCTTTGGGTCCATGAGAAGATCATGTTGGGCTCAGCTGTACCATTCTGTGAGTGATCAGCATTTAGAGATTTAACATTTTTAGAGTAAGATTTATTTTTCACTTTGCTGATGTGTTCTTGGATCCCTCAGACAGGGTATGTATGGCAGGCTCACAGAAAAAACCCTCAACACCCACCATCACCTCGATTCCCTAGGCCAACTGAACATCCAAGGGAGGGGTATGTGAGAGGAGAAGATCTCTGAATGCGTGATTTCTGATGCTGTAACTTCTATCAAGCGTCCCTTTTGGTAGCTCTCTGAAAAGCCCTTGTTAGTAGACTAGGACATTTTTTCCTCCTGCTCCTACCTTTATCTTGCACTGGGCTCTGTTTCCTGAATTAATCAGGGAATGACAGAATGCCTTTGTTCAGAGTGGCAAAACCTTGGTTGTAAGGGTCACAAGGTTTGTGATATCGAAGCCTTTCATATATAAGAGGGTTTTTTCTCTATGTGTTGTTCCTTTCACTCGCAGGAAGGAGATGAAGTTTCATCTACAACAATCTTACTGTCAACATAAAGGCTTGTCCTCAGGATTATTGTTAGCATGGGACATTTTTGTGTTATGTGTTAGAATTCATGTGATTCTAGAAATCTCTGCTTCATTCTTCCCACATGTTCAAATAATGGCTGTACAAAGGAGGCTACTCCTCTTGCCTGTGCCAAGCAAGAACTCGTTTCTGCAATTGATGTACCATCACCCAATCTTTGCCTGCAGGACTATGTTCTGCATAGGAATAGTCAACCGTAGAGGAAAAGCTCCAAGAGTTGAGGTACAACCATCTATAAACCTACAACAAAATGCAAAAAGTGTTTCCCATTACAAGTCATGCCTTGTGACATGTGACATGTATATTTTTCTTCCCATGATCTTCAAGAATGAGGTACATGTGATTTTTTTAATTTTTTTTTTTAATAGTTATCATGTTAGATAGACCAGGTCAGGCAGATCTTAGCTGGCCATCAAGATGATTTTTATTCTCTATGTCATCAACTTCTCATTCCCAGAAGGGTAAATTTTTTTTGTTAGATTTGATTGCATGAGGTGACAGGCACAGGTTTTGTTTCCCTCTTCTTTGCAGTATTCAAAACTTAATTGATGGTGGTTGCAGGAGTAGGCCTGATACCTTTAGATACCAAAACATTTAAATTAAGTGAAATATGATTGTCAGGCCAGCATATTCTGTCAAGTGGAAGAGAGCTCCATTAAAGCAGAGCAATGTCTGTTATGTCCCTGTTATGAAACACTAATTTTCTGACCTGATCATTCATATGGAGATTTTAGAGAGAAACTTGGAGTTGCTCTGTGAACTATCTGAACATACCACTCCTTTTTCAGAGTTATTCAGTGCCTAATTTCACTGGTCTCTGGTACAACTAGACCCTAGGGAACCATCTTATATGCTTTTTCTTTTCTGTAAAGCAGGAAATTGCCAATTTTGCATTAGCAAAGGAATGAGAGTTTGATGGAGCTCTCTATGCTCCACTGGGATTTATAGTTATGCTGTAAATTTGCCAATGGCTTTTGCTGCCCAACAGAATCCTCACCCTAAGGCTGTGTGACAATTGTTCTGATTTTGGAGAACGCATCTAGGTAATGTCTGTTGTTAAAGAGGCAGTGGATTAGCTGTGGCAGCGTGTTTCATCCTGATGAACAAGGGCACAAGACCCTGACCTATCTAATCTAGTTGGCCCTGCTTGGAGCAGGACATTGGATTAGATGACCTGCAGAGTTCCTTTTCAGTCGAAATTATTCCGTGATTCCAATAAAGCTGCCTGAGCATACAGCCACAATCAAAGGTGCTTTGTACAACCAGTGCTGGAGCCCTTGCTGCTGCAGCTGCTCTTGGGCAGAAGTTTGTCTCCAAGTGCTTCCTTCATTTCTCCTGAGAAGTGTGGAGGCATTCAAGAGATACATTTTTGGGGACTGTGCTGTGATTGACTGTGCAGTCTGAACACTCCAGCACGTGGCAGTCCTGACGTGCCTCTGCCTCCATGCATCCCATGCTCGGTTTGATGCCTGCTCCCATGGCTGTGTCTGGATGGCTACTTTTCTGCAGTACTTACGCTGAAGAAGAATCCACACAGCCAGACAGAACCCCTTTGGGCAGCTCTGGTATTTTGTGGAAGGCTCAGGAATCTCCAGGCATGAAAAGCTAAGGCCACCTGTCACCCCACCTAGTGATCCATTGCTCCTCAACTGTGAGTGGGTCATTCCCTGTGTTCCTCACAGGGTTGATGGTTGCACAAACCAGCACCAGCTGATCCTGGAGGCAGTCCTGCATCTTTACTGGAATGCAGACTTCATATGCTCCTTTCCGTTGCTTCCAGACAAGGTATATCATGCAAGACTTTAACCTTTATTTTCTACAAATTGTCCTTTTCAGTGCTGTGTGCCATGAAACATCCCTGTAAACAGGCAGGAACTGAAGGAACTGGAGTTCCTTTGAATTATATGTAAACCAAGTTTGAGCACAAACAGTGACATTTATAGAGGCAGGTGGCTTGTTGAATAGTATGCTCAACTACGAGCCATGATACTAAATGTCAGCCTGGGAATGCCATAAATCCCATCTAAAAAGTGCTCAGGTTGTTTTATGTTTCATCATGTTAGCCCTAAACTCCTGACATAAGAAAAGAATAAACAGTGTGGGTGGCATAATTGTTAATTTTTTATATCCCAAACATATGCTTTTAGCAATCAGGACCTCATAAATTTTCCCTCAATGCTTGTCAGCGTTGCTTTGGTTTCCAGCTAAGGGCTTTGAACTCTGCTGGCCCTTCTCCAGAGCTGTCATCTTGCCTGCACTGATGTCTGCAGTTTTGGGGGTCTAGCGAAAATGCTCCTGTGAATAAAGCACAGCTTCTGTCGGTGAAAGACAGAACTTGACAGGTAGGACTGAGACTTGTTCCCATTTTAAATGGGCCTTTCTTTACTAATAACCCTCTCCTTTGTACTCCCACCCCTGCCTCAAGCTGTGGTTGTCCTACAGTTTGGTCCTTTTAGGTTTAGTGTTTTACAACCTGTGCTGCTCCCATACTCATTTCTTCCACAAGTTTCCCACCTGATCGGGATTTGGAAGTCCTGCTCATCCCCTCAACAGGATTCTGTGTGATCCGTGTCACCAGATTTCAAAGCTGTTTGCTTCAGAGGCCCATTCTGACCTGCAGAAAAGCCTCTGCAAAGCCTGTGACTGCATCTGCTGGAGATGGGCTGCTGCAGGGTTTGCAGCAGGCAGTTCTTCTTCTCAAGGAAGAGGGTTTAAATTTGTTTTGATTTCATACAACTTTGTTGTTCCTTTTGCCACATTTCTTTCTTTCTTTTTTTTTTTTTAATTTTATAATTTTTTTAAGCCTCACCAGTATTGCCCATAATCCAAAACCTTTTGACTACTATTTCCTGGAGGCTGAGGTCTGATAGATCCTCAGCAATGCCTCCACAAGTATCTCCTACAGTGTGACTTTTGCTTTGCTCTGTTCAGGCCCTCGTGGCTGTTCTCACAACAGGGCCCCGAGCACAAAGCTGCTCAGAACTCACCCGAGGAGCCAGAAGGGCAACATCCCCCTTTCCCCCAGCATGAGCTGATTTAGTGCTTCAGACTGGGATGTGAATGCCAATGTGTGAACATCTGCTGTCCGTGTGGACTCTGCTGTGAGTAGCAGGTGCACGCTGGGCTGATGCTCTGGCAGTGCCTGGTGGGGATGGTGTGGCCAGTCAGCCTTCCCCAGCCATTACAGGCCACAGGGTCACACACTGCTGGCTCCTGTCCCCCTGGCCAGACAAAACTTGGCCTGGGAAGGTTTCTGCTTGCCTCACAGCAAGCACCCCTCCTTGGGGTTGTGGGAAATGGCTTTCCCTTACTGGAACTTCACAAATGCAGCACTTATTTGGGATGTTTCTGCAGGGCGGAAGTGGGATTTGGGGTTGTTTGCACAACCCTAAACATGCTCCCTCTGAAGTCTTTTTCTCCCCATTTTGCTGAAGTCAGATTTCACCTTGATAAGTCTAACCCTGTAGCAGACCCACCACAGGGATGGATGTATGTCATCTTTATGGAGGAAGAAAAATTGCAGGAAGAATGATGTAGTGCTGCAGCTTTTCAGTGTGGTAAGTTTAAAGTACTTGATCTACACCATTATAACTCTTCAAAATGATCTAAGAAAAACACCTCTGAAGCCCAAACTTTGCTTACTTCTCAAGTGCGAAGATTAACCTTTTGTAAAATCTTCATATTAAACCTAGCTGCAATTTGGCAGGAGTTTAGGGAGGAGAGAAGGAAATGGTCTGGAAAGATGATCGTGATTTAAGAAGCTGTTCTTAAACAGAGTGGCCTCATTCTTTTATTTCTTTTTTATACAGCCTGTCTTTCAGACAACATTTTTTGGCTATCAAAGCACATTTATTTAGATCTTTCTTTTATGTGACTAAGACCTTGTCAGCCAGTTCCTGGCTTTTAACTGCTCGATTCTGCAACCTTAATATTCTCTTAGCAGTGGTTTGTATATAATTTCCTACACTTAGTCTTAGGAGCAAATTGAAAAAAAACCAGCTCTCCCACCATATGGAACCATATGTACCCTCACAGGAGTCAGCAAAATGGCTGAGCTGTTTGGACTATGTAGCAGAGACCTCCACTTGAGTTAAGAGCGTGCAGCCAGAGCACTGAAGAGCTGTTTGCTCTGGCAGGGTGGTCTGCTGCCCACGACTGTCAGTGGCTGTGGCGAGTGGTCAGCAGCTTATCTGCAAGAGTTGTGTTAAACATCAAGTTAAATGTAAGTTAAAGGTGGGATATCCTGTTTGAAAAACAGAGAGTGTGCTGTGGGTTTGCTATGAACCACTGGGCTGCAGGGTTTGGGAACCCCTGGTCTGTGTGGCCAACTGTGAGAAGAAGGTAAGTCACCTTCTTTCCTAGGGAGCTCTTCAGATGGCTGGGTATTGTCACCAAGAGTGAGGTGCCAGAAGAAGAGATGCCATCTGTGCATGCTGCTGGTGTGTCTTATGCTACAATGTTCCCCTGCAGCAGAGAACTACAGAAAATCCCTGTTTGGTCCTTGGCCCTGCTTTAAATTGATGGTGGATTGTTGGATCTCTTAATTCCAGAGACCTGATCCAGCCTAAATTTTACTGTTTCTTTGCTGTCTAAAGATTGCTCATGCACCAAGTACATCATCCTGTAGGATTTTCTGTATTTCCTTAGACGTGAGCAGCTGAAATTAGTGTAGCTCTGCCTAAACAAAGACAATAGTAGGAATTTTTTGGCAGTGCTAAGCAGGGCATCTCCAGTAGCTGTTCATTAAAAAAAACCAATAAAAACCAAATCCAAATCCAAGACAAAAAAACCCACCAAAACAAACAAAACCCCACACAACCTCACAACCTTAACTTGTGGCATCTTTCTCATTCCCCTTTTCTGTCCTTCTCCAAAGTCTGCTGCTTGCCCATATTACCCAACTGCTACTCTGCGGCCCTCTGAACTCCACCAGCCCCTGTTGACTGAAGCCTGCAGAGCAAACACAACGTGGTTGTGTCGCAGAACACTTGCAGCATTGATCAGCTCCTTGTAAATGGTGTTGTAAACACCCCCTGTGGGTTTGCTGCGTGCCTTGTGCGAGCGCAGGGATCTCCCGTTGCGACGGAGCGCGCTGGTGCAGGCACTGAGGGCCTGGTGCACAGTCAACAGCTGGGTGTGAACTGCTGGGTTTGGGCATGTCTCTCCTGGACTGTGGACAGATCTCCAAGGCAGCAGCACATCCACTCCCGGGATGCTGCTTCCTTTCAGTGTTCTGAAGCCTTGCTTTAAAGTTTCAGAGCCTCTAAATAAAGCAGTTGGAGCCTTTCTTAATATTATTGATACACTGTGGTTTTCCCTCAATTCATCCACAAAATGGATGGACTAATTTTCCTGGAACTGTCTGAAAAATATTTAGCCTGAGGCAAGCATATTAGAAGGAGAATTTCTGCTTGAACACTGAATGTTTGACAGTTGCAAGCAACTGAAAGTGAGGTCTTGTAAAAGGGAGTATGAGGCATATTTAACTATGTCATCTGTGCCAGGTGTCTGCCTGTACTAACATTTCTGGTTGGATGCACAAGTAATATGTGCAAGTCCATAATATATCCTTTCCCTTTAGGATCCAGCTTTATTCTGGTAAAACTCATTAAAGTCTATGGAATTACAAGATCATAAATCTAATATAACATTGGAAAATCAGACCCTGTGGATGTGCTCTGTGTGTGGTATCAATCTATTTGCAGTGTATATATAAATAAGATTTGTGGTGAAATGAGAAAAACAAGCTGCTTGTATATCATCTAGGAATGAGCTCTATGCTGTGCTTAATATTTTCCAGAGACAAATGTGGTGACAGACTTATCAGAAACACTGGCTGAAATGAAGCTGTTGGTCCAAACATCCTCATCATCCTTTATCCTAAAGCCAAAGCAAAAAATGACACATCCCAATGGGTGTGGGCCATGGTAACATTACGTTTTATCATTATTATTATTATATTCAGATGTTGGTTGTGTTTACAATTACAGTGCTGGCAGACAGACTCTATTAGAACTGCCAAAGCTGATCATCTACCCCAAATCTGATCACATTACTGAGAACACAGTCTGGGATTTTACAGGGGCCAGAGACAAATTGACTCTTTCTTCCTCACCAGCTCATTTTACCGTATCTGTTTCAGAGTGAGACACAACATCTATTTCATTGAGCCTCCACCACTTGTGTTGGATCCTTCTGGGTGGTTATCAGGCAGAGACCAAGCAAAGTGAGTGGCTTGGGAAGGGAACAACACGCAGGTATCCTTATGGAATTGGCAGGTAAGTGAGTTTACTGCATGTGAAAGATGAACAAGGGCTTGTTTTCCCATTTTGGTGCCTTTTTTTTTTTTTTTTTGATAACGAAAGGAGTTTTGGAGGACGGGAAATTCCTGACAAGCCAGTTATGTAATTTCTCTGTGGTTAGGTTAGGCTGATTATTTTTCTGTCCCAGGAACCGTAAGCCAACAGCACTTTCATGGTGTACTTTTCATGCAAAGAGTGAAGTGGGCCTAGCATCTAAACTGGGACAAAAGGTATCCTTCAGGCAGATCTAGCTGTCAGCACTTCAGTGAGCTTCCCCTACATAGACTCTGTTTCCTGGATTTAATGGCTCACTGAGTGAAAATAAAGAAATGATCAGGTTAGTTTGCCCTATGGAGAGAAAGAGAGATGCTCTTTGGAAAGCAAGGTAGATATTCTGATTATATACAAGCAGAACCAAGGAAGAAGGAAATGGGCATGTGCTAGAGGATTATTCTGAGGGGAAACACTGTAGGGTAAGTAGTGGAGCAAAACTACTAGATTCTGACTCCAGAAGAAGGCCTGTTTTCTGCCTCTAGGAATGATTCCTTACAACTGAATATTAAAGACTCTCAGAATCAGCAGAAACCTTCTAACTCCTGCTTATTAAATCTCTGGACAGGAGGTTATGGGGCTCTGTGACAGCAACGTTCTCCTGTCCCACAAAATAGGGAGATTCCAAAGCCTCCCCCTTTACCTGACTGGGTAAGCAAGGGTGCTGGAGTTGGTTGGTCCAGCCCTAATTTAGGGAAGGGAATTTCCCATATCCCAGCTGACTGCCAAAAACTGGGCCACTGACACTGTATGTAGCATCATCTCTTTTCTTTACTCTGACAAGAGCTCTTGCAAGTGGAGGTCTTCTAAGAGAAGGAATTTGTTTTGATGAAAATGAAACTTATGTTCATGTTTTTTCTTTGGTGGAAACTACTTGCAGACGTCCTGGGGTTTCAAGGAAACTGAAATTGCTTTTTTGTTGGCAAAGTTATTCATTGCATCCTACCCTGTATTGTACAGTGCTTCTGAAATAAGGAGCCTTGAAGAGGGGCTGTGGTTTCAGGCTCAGCAGGAAACAGTCTTAGGAGCAGGCAGACAAAACCAGCTTCCTCTCACAGCAGAGATGCCATAGGAGATAAGAATCTGCTGAATCCTGAAATTAGTGGGAGACAGATGTCAGGAATCTGTTTCTTGCAGAGATGAGATCTGCCTTGGATGAGTGCAAAGATCTTCTCACACATAGCTTGCAGGGTATCCCGGATTCCTGAGCACCACAGTTGGCTGTCCCTGCCATTTGAGGAGGTAAGGCTTCCCAGTGGAACTGATGCAGTTCTGCCAGTTCTTTCACAGCAGCAAGACTGTGGGTCCAAAGTGCCTACTCTATTTTTAACTCAGGAAAAACTGTGATCTTGCTTTGGAAGTGGTGGGATTTTCCTGCCTTATTCAGCTCCACAGCTGTGAGAGCATGAAGGCCTGGGAGGAGGAAGAGAGGAGGATAATCCAGAGCTGCTGCCCCTCAAGGTGATTTCTCGCTGCTCAATCAAGCTGTCAACCTGCTCCTCTGGATGGGTGAATCCTCACAGTTGCTCTTCCCACCTTCCACGTCTCAACATTGGAAGCTGCCCCATGTTTCCCTTCAAGCTGGTAAATTTCCTCTAATTTTCTTTGGATTTTGATAAGCATATGCTTGACTCTTTCTAATGGATTTAATAATTGATTTGCAATTATTTACTGCATGATGTTTCAGTGTGATGTGATAGACAATCCAAAGGGGCTGAGTAAAAGCCACTGCTGTGTGTGCAGGAAGAAGGTGTAGATAGTACTGTCAGCACAGCTCATGGAGAGGAACCATTTTCTCCTTTGGTCTAAGCAATAGGTATTTATGTTTTGCAAGACTAAAAACTCAGCATTATCTTCTCTTTAACTCTTGCCTAGCTGTTGTCTTTTTATTTGAATGAATAAGCAGTTCTGAAGAGTAAATATAGCTGTTTGGTGTTTTCTTTTTTTTTTTCTCCTGTGGACAAATGCAGAGAAGCTCAGCTTAGATGTTATTTTTAGCAACTCATTTTTGCTGCCTGACCTATGTGACTGAGTTAAGGTCACAGGAAAGTGCATCTTTTTTCACAGATTAGATGATGCGCTTCATGCACATGCTAATAATTCTGATCTCTGGGACAGAAGGTAGAGATAAAAAGGCACCTTAATTCTACTAGTCCATGCTAAAGCTTCTCAGAGGAATTCTATAAGCTTCTTCTGTAAACTGCATCATCCTTTGGTTTCATCTTCAGAAGTAAGGACATCAACTACCCTGTGAAGGACAGCAGCACAGGCTGTTTTCCAGCAGAAGGATGAATACAGCATAGCTGTCAGTCCTGCTCTATTCTGAGTTTATACAGTACCATTAGGCTGACTATCATCTCTTTCATGATGTTGCTTCCAGTTATTTCATTTATTGGGAGTAGCTGATATGCTGGAGAGCAAGGCTGCTGTCATTCAGGGGGACATGAACGAGCTGGAGAAACTGGATGACAGAGGCATCATGAAATTCAAGAAGGCAAAAGCAAAATCCTGCACCTGGGAAATAATAACCCCCTGCAACAGTAAAATCTGGGGACTGGCTGACTAGCAATCAACTTAAAGTGAAAGGACTTTGAGGTCTTGATGGACATGAAGCCAAACATGAGTCAAAAATGTGCCATTTCAACTATGAGAGCCAACCACACCAGGCATGAGGTGCAACAATACCAGCACAGCTGGCAGGTCCGTGGCAGTGATTTTTCTCCTCTATTCAGCACTTGTGAGGCCACACCTGGAGTAATGCACCTGGAGTAATTCATCTCCCAGAAAGTATGAAAAAGCATTGAAAAACTGGAGCAATATTAGTGAATGGTAACTCACGTGGTTGGGGGCAGGATTTTGTAATGCTCAGGGAAAGGCTGAGGGAGTTGGGTTTGTTCTTGAGAAGAGACTCAGGTGGAATCTTATTGTTGCCTTGAACTACCAAACGGGGGTTACAGAGACAACAGAGCTGCTGAGAGGTGCCCAGACAGAAATTACAAGAGGCACAATTGTACCAGGGGAAATTCCTGGTGGAATTTCCCCCAGAGAGGGATGCAGTGCTGAAGAGGTTCCCAGAGAGGCTGAAGGCCCTGAACATCATCAAAACTTGACTGTGCAAGACCCTGACCAAACTGAGCAAATTTTGAAGGTAGTCCTACTTTAAATGGAATGAACTAAATGTTCTCCTTACTGTTCTATGCTTCACTTTCATTCAGTGTTATTAGTCTTTTCCTACTCATCAGATTTCTCTATCAGACTGTTGGATATTCAAGTTATAGCTGTTCGTGGTCTCTTACAAAGGAAATACATGTGGCCTACAACTCACATAGGTGGGGACCTAAGCCTGTGAACACTTAGGCATCTCTTGGTGCTATGCATTGTATGTCTAACCTTGCCCTCACTGAATGCAAACGCAGTGTTCAGTGGCTTCAGAGAGGTTGGCTCTATCACTATCAATATTTATTTTTTATTGACATCCTTAGAGCTTTCTTACAGAACAAAACATTAACTTTTTACAGAAGTGAGTGCTTTCAGACATGACCTTTTGCCTTACAACACTGTATGGCTGCTCCTTAAATATAAATTTCACATAAAGTGTGTTCATTTTGCCTTTCAATCATAATTGCTGATTTTGGGAAAAAAATACCCCTGTTACAGTTTCTGTTCCCTCACTAGTGGTTCCCACTCCTTCACTCGTCTTCCAGTCCCTGCAATAGTTACAGGACTGTGGTACATGACTATGAAGAAGACCAGAAGTAGCTGAAAAGGAGTGGGGCTGTGGAATTCTCTGGCAGGTTCCCAGTGAGCCACTGTGCCCCACCATGTGCCCCTGCTCCCCTGAAGAACCCTCTCATCACCTCACTCGTGCCAAATGTCAGATTAGCTGCTTGTGTGGCCCTGATCCAACCAAAAGGGCAAAGCCCTGTGGTGAGGGTCAGCTGTAGATGGCTGGAGGAGAGGCGGGAACACTTTCAAACTACCAGGAAAGGAGAAGCTGATGGATGCTTCCCCACGTGGGCAGCAGCAGGCGGGTTACTGTTTCACAGCTCGCCTCTGTATCAAACAATCTGTCATTTGCAAAGGCAATTAAAGAGAGCACCACAAGAGCCTGCTTTGCTGAGCAGAGGGAGGAGAAAGCAGCTCTTTGAGATGAATGTGACCAGGAGCTGCGGGGAGGTGTTGGCATTAGTTCCCGAATGATGTCAGCGGGAGAGCCGCAGCGGAGATGCCTGGAGAACATCAGGCTGCTTATCTCAGCCACAGCTCATCCTTGCAGAGCTATGGGAAAGGTCACACCCGTGACTACTGCACCAGGCTTCCTTCAGACCCTGCCCAGTGGCTGAGAGTGAATAGGGAAGGAAAAAAGAAATGAAAACCAAAGCCAGTGCTGGAAAGAAGGGGAATGCAGCCGTGATGTGTTATTGCGGTGAGAATGTGTATGTTTGCCAAATATATCCTTTTTCCACTAGCAGATAACCCTCAGGGAAAACAAGCCTTTGCTGTGGCTGTCAGCTGATGAGGTTATTCCTTTGGTTTTCAAAGGAAAAGACTTTTGAGAAGTCTGGGGCTGGAGTTCTTGAAGTCCCTCCTCTTCTGTGTTACCCTGCCAGGGGTGTTACAGTGGCTGTAAGCTTCCCTGCATTTTGCCTTAAAAATAGCAAGGATGGTCACAAGGAGAAAAAAGAGAGGGGGAAAAGATGACAGCTTTGTCACTTCTGTTCCTTTGGTAATGGTCTGAGAATTTTTTTGCAGGAGGTCAAGCAATTTGGGGATCCTGAGGGTAAAGTTTCATGAGGTCCTTCGTGCTGATTGTGTGCTCTTTTGCAGGGCAAGGGCACTCTGTTTTCGTACTAACACAGCACTGTAGTGCTTTATATTGTCTCCCTCTATTCCTTGATGTATCTGGAATACATCTTTTCTAATAGATGGGGGGGGGGGGGAAGGAATTAATTTTCTCTTTAGAATTTAGATGATACTTTCACCAGGGCCTCTTTCAACAAAGCCATTTTGTTGTAATGGAAAATACTAAGATTTTATTTCTGTTGTCTGATATAATACATTTTTACTTCACAATAACATGGCACAGCAGTTGAATTTTCAGTTCCAGTGTAAATAGTACCTGCATCATATGACCAATATGATACTTTGACACATCTCTAAAGCTCATCTGTTCTCTTGAGTATTTTGGTGTTCCCACATAAAGCCCGAGGAAGATAACAACCTAATGGAAATGCATTCAAGGCAAAAGTGTTTTGGACATCTATTTGTTTCTTTGGGATGCATTAGAGTACCAAGAGCAGAGTAAAGCTGGGAGCAGGGTAAAGCCTCCACATCCTCAAGTCTCTGCAAAGTTTGCAACCAAGTTGCAGTACTGCTCTGTATACTTTAACTGGGTCACTGAGTGAGAGCCATTTGAATGCTTCATGCTCTGCATCTTCCAAGTAATTGCAGTTAAAGGATTCATTTTAATGTTAATTTTCCCACTTACAAGTTTGAAGCTGAGCTTCTAGTTATGCAAAAAAGAGGCATATCTCAATCTGTTTTGAATCTGAAACCAACCAAGTGTCAGTATAAAAACAAACTCACATTATTTACACATTAAAACTTCTTACATTGTGCTTTTGAGGTGGTGAAGGACAAAGTCTTCACTTTTAAAAATTACTCTTTTTAAAAAAAAACAACAGTAACCATAAAACAAGATGCTGCCTCACACATTCATGTCTGAAACTCTGGTTGATTTAAAGAAAAGAAAAGACTGGATGTTTACAATGTTTTATCTGACCCATGTCCCATCCAGCTTCTCAGTTAATTTGTTTCTTCTTTGTAATTTTTTTTTTTGCCATTTTTTTCCCAAAACATGACTCCTAAGATTAGTATTATTATCTCCAGACACTAGGACTGGCAGGACCTTTAGGAAAATGAAAACTGAGAGAAATTTTGTGATGACTGAGTGAAGTTTAAAGATGAGGGTTGGGGCTTCAGGGTTCTTCTCTTGGCAGCACTTCAAGTCCAAACCCAAAGGGAGTGTAAGCATCCAGCTCAGGGCATCCTCCCCATGTTCTGAGGAAATTACAGCTATGAGGAACTTCAGCAAATCTAACCTCTTGACTTCTTTCTCACAGCAGCCAGCACAAGTGTTTCAGAGGCTCTGTTTCCCCTCCCAACGCAGCCCTGAGGGCAATGCAGCTCCAGGCTGCACTTTCTGTTAGAGTCTGGCAAAGCTCTGGGGCAGTCTTTCATTCGAGTGGGGATGGTTACTCTGCTTGCTTTGCAATAACCCTGGTGGTGTGTTAAAGTCCTTAGGAGAGAACAGACACTTCCCGAAAAGAAGAAAAGAGGAACAAATTCTATCGACAAAGGGGTTTTGTTATGTAAATAAGTACTTCTACCAGCTGGCCACTGGGAAGGGGCAGCTTCAGATGCACTTGTTGCCATGCTGGTGGAAGTGGCTCTTGAGGCAGTGGGACAGCCCTAGCGAGAAGAACTATCAAGAGAGAATTGAAGTGGTCACTGATGGCAGAGACAGTGTCCAGAGGCACAAGGGATTGTTAAAATGGACAGAATGAGGAGAGGCTCTGAAGATATGGAAAAAGCAGCAGAATTAGATTAGGGATTCAAAGCAAATGGCGTCGTTTGAATGACCGGGCAAGAAAGGCAGCTTCAGATGCAAGACAAAATGATAGCTGGACAGTAAAGAAGGCCAGTAAGTGAATGATGCAGATTTTATTGCAGAAATATGCAGCAAAAGAACTTAATTACAGTCATGATTTATTAAAATGAGCTGGGAAATGTCCCAGTTCAAAAAAGCTTTTTATAGAGGAGGCAGCCCACATATTGCCTATCCAATTAGCAAGAGAGATTTGTGAATATAGGATGTGGAAACTGGCAGCCACAGGGTGAATGGAAGAATGTCTGTAAATCACATTTTGACAAATGAGGGAGAAGGCTGTCTTGGCTCATCACAAGCACTCCCCTGTCTGTCTCTTTTTTTTTTTTCCAGTCCAGAACTGAAATGTTTGTCCCCTCAAACAGCTGTCCTGCCTTTGCTTCCTTTGATGCTGTGAAGTTCATCAATATTCATCAGAACTGGAGAAAGAGAGAGAAAGAGAGAGAGTAATTTTCAGTAGGGGCAGCTGAGTGAGACACTGTGAACACTAACACTAGCAACAAGACCAGATTCTTTGCCTTTTGGTATCTCCCATCATGGACAGTTACCCTGCCACCATAGTGCTGCTGGCTGCAGGAGGTCTGCCAAGGAGCACAAGGATTCAGACGTGATGCTCACACTAATCCTGGCAACTCCAAACAAGAGCTCAGGGAAGTCTAAGCAAGTTTGCAAGGTGATGGGCAGAAGCCTTAAAGGGTGTGCCACTGTGTCTAGCTTGTTGGCAAAGGAAAGCTTTCACAATTCTTCAGAGAACTTCTCACCTAGCTAGTTGGATTGTCCTTTTTAAGAAAAATTAGTATAATTATTAATTTTTACCTAGAAATTAAGCTTTTAAACCTGTGTACTTCTTTTCCAAACTTCTGGTCTGACCAGAGCAATTCGTATTTTCCTTGCTCTGTGAAGTGGTAAAAATAAGAAAGCATTTGCACTTGTTTTAGGATTTGATAATGTTGTTTACATGCTATGTACATAATTCTGTATTGGGATGAGAGTCTAAAAGCATCTTGGATCCTGTTTCAAAATCATCACTTTCACTTAGGGAAAAGGCAGATGTTATGGATTTGCAAACATCTATCATCCTGGGAAGAGAAGCCATGACCAGTGTTGGGCAGAAACACCTTGCAAGGCTCCACACAACGAGTCTTGTCGCAGCAGCAGAGACCAAACCATCTCTGAAAGCTGTGGTTGCACCCAGTCAGTGCCTCCAGTAAGTAGCCCTGGTGAGCTGGGATGGTGAGTTCAGGGGCATCAGGACTCTGCTGATTTTCTAAAGCCAATACCTAAGCTGTACCTGCCTCCCTGGAGGTGTCACACTGTCCCTGTGCCCAGGGCAGCACAGATGGACCCTGTGCTACCTCTGCATTTCTGACTCAGCAGACTCGTAGTGTTGCATTTAGTGGGGTCACCCCATGCCCACAAGCCTCTTGTTCCTCGTGATGGTTATACTTGCAGTGGTTCCCTTCAGATTTGAGGCCTGAGATCACTCTGATGGTGTCTGTAGGTGGAGGAAGGTGCTACAGGTGGCTGTCTACTTACTAGTCCCTGGGGGATGACACAGAACTTGGCTTTTGCCAGATCTGGCTGATCCATGCTGCCTGTGGCAGATCAGAAGTGATTCCAGACATACACATACCACACCTGTTCCTTCACCAGCTGTACACTGCACCCCACTGAGGAGAGTAAAACCTCACAGCTAAGCTGAGAGCAAGATGAGCACTTCTTGTTATTTCTGTACTACATGCAATGTTTTTTTCCAGGGGCCCCTCGACACCAAACAAATTAAGATGTTTCTTCTATTACAGTCAGTGGCAGTCTAAAAATTCTGATTTGCTCTTTGGAGTTTCCACTGAAACTGTTGTGCCCTCAGGCTGTAGCTCAGTGATCTCAGGTAGATACTGTGGGTACCCCAGAATCTGAAGTTTAACATGAGATACATACTTAACTTATTGAAACTATTCATGGAACAACAATATCCTTCTGCACTTGGAAATCTTCATCAGTTGGAGATCTCCATAAATCTGCATCCATCAATACAGAGAAAGAAAAACAGAAATAAATCCCCAAATGGCTAAGTACATCCTTTTTTTTTTCCAGCTGTCTGATATTGAGGAATCTCATTTAGTACAGGACATGAAAAGCTTTGTTTGTTTTGGGGGTTTGGGGTTTTTTTGTGTGTGTGTTGTTTTGGTTTTTGGGGTTTTTTTTTTTGGTCAGATCCATTTGCCACCAATCCAGACTTGCTATTGGTTTGGAATCTAAATGTGAAACTGACCCAGCATCGCTGAGATTTTCCTGGTTTTGTGTCTGAGTTGGACTTGCATTTGGCAAATGGGTGCTTGCAGCTGATCCAAACCCATTTAGAAGCTCAGCAGATGCTTCTCTGAGCCTCTTCTATGTTTTAAAATGGAAACAAAGCATAAAACCAGGTGCTTTCTGTGCTGTCCTGAATTATGGATTTTATTCTTCTTGTTAAAACACATTTGACACATCTTCTGATTTATCACTTTGTAACATGATAGAGTGAGTGTAAAATACCAGGTTCTACCCGACAAATAGTGATGGGACTCCAGTTACTGCTCTTTTCTCTAAGGCTCTGCTCCAGTTCTCTTGAATTCGGTAACAACCCCCTCAGCAGGGGTCAACAAGGGCTCTGTGTGTTGCAAGGACCCAACACTGCAAATAAAACTGTAATTAGTCATGGACTTTGCTGAAATCCTACACACGCTGCATTATGCAGAAGTTCAAACCAGAAGGTCTTAACAGTCCCTTATAACCTAAATCTTGATGAAAAAGGGACCCATATTTTTGAGATTAAAAACTCTTTTTTACAAAGAGTTTTCTGAAGAGACGATCCTCCTTTAATTTTCTGGTCTGAAAATATCAACAGTTTGGTTTTTTTGAAAAAAAAAAAAAAAAAAAAAAGCCAGAAAAACAGTAAAACCATTGCCACCATGTCTGCAGGTTTGCAAAAATAAAGGGAAAATGGGCTGCTATATCCTAGATATTCCATAGAGTGCTTAGATATAATAATGTACTGATAGGTTTTGCATTTATCAGGAGTGATCACCTTAATACTGAGCTCAAACCTAAGTGGAGAAAAAACTATTATTGTCAAGACTGACCTGAATCTGGCAGGATTCTTTGTCATTTGTGGCTTATATTTTTGAAATTTGTTTTTCAGCTACTAGAACTATGGCTTCTCTGAAAGCTGAGCTCAGAAAATGAAGGTGAATAACAGGAAGAGAAAAACCTGCTGCAAACCCATCTAAAGGCAAAAGGTTTAAGCCTCTGGCTCACAGCGACTTACGGGAAAGACACTGTCATTTTGTTTGCGGTGATTAAAGGTGAGCATCTTACCCCTGTGTGGGATTTCTTGCCTTTGAAACACGTTTAGTTAATTATTACATCTTAATTTATTTTCTGCCATAGAATAATAAGCCTTGCTGTGGGAAGCAGAGCACAGGAAACACAAGATGGTGCTTTTCAGTGGCAAAGCTTTGACTATGGCAATGTTTTTCGCAATATTAAACCTCAGAATCCACAAGGGAGGTACCATAATAGCAAAATGCTATTAAAAATGATGGTGTATTTTATAAGAGCTTCAAGTGCCTCTCATAATATTTGCAGATAATCTCAGTTTGCCAATTTGTCAAGTCATTATTCTCCATCTGTGATACCCAGTGATAACCAAATAGATTTTTAATTCATTTTTATCAACGCTAGTGAGCTCATCACTAAGGTGTTGAAAAAAACAAAACACAAGCTTTAAAAACACTGTGAAGACAATATATTGTTATTCTAGCATGTATTCAAACCTGCACAAGTGCCAATTAAAATATTAATGTATTCACTTTAGAAAGACAGAGGGGTGGTTTGCCTTTGTACACTACTATCCACACATATTTTTTTGCAATTTTTTTCTGGGGTTAGTGATCATGGGGATGTTTTTTCTGGCATGAGACAATTTCACATAATCAGGTGCAGAAACTGAAAGTCAGTGCTTGCAGTTGGGCATTCACTCAGACCAAATACCTCAAGCCACTATGAGCATGTGGCCTTAGATCCCCAAATGGCAGGCACTTTGCTGTCCCTGGAGAGCACAGTAAAAATTTAAACCTTTTTTTTTCCATGGCCTGGATGCCAGCAGACATGCACACATATCCTTGCCCTGCAGGAGCCACTTCATCAGTGCATCAGAAGTTCGTTTAAGAAACAGGTGGGGAAGGATAGGTGGGAATGAAGGAGACTTCTGTGCTGTGCCTTGAAACTCTTAAGGGCAGTATGGGTTTGGATGATAGCGATGTTAAGGAGCACTTCTCACACTGTGCATTAGCACTGAGTGCCCAAGAGACCTGGGCCTTCCATTGGCACATCTGTTTGATCAGGTCGTGTGCTCATAGCATCTTCTTCTCAAACTGCACTATTACAGCTGGACACTAGAGAGCTCCTTTTACTAAAAACAGCTCAGCAATGCAAGGGGAGGCTCCCTCAGAGGCATCTTCCAAGTATTCTCCCGCTTTTTAGGGTAGTTTTACTCTTTTTTTTTAAAATTATTTTCGTGTTAAAAATTAATATTCCCCCGAGAAAGCTGTCTTTGCCAGAGCGATGGCTGCAGCTGTAACTCCACATCTCCTACTGTCACCAAGGCAGAGATTTTGCAATTGTAACTTCGGAACTAATTATACACTTTCAGAGATAGCAAAAAAATAAATCAAATGCTGCCAGCTTGGAAATGATAATTAAGTTTTCCTTGGAATAACAAACATGCTAGATATGTGATTTATTATGACTACTACTGTATTAATGATAGTAATAGCCTATGTCATGCACCTATGCAGAGAACATGTTTTCATTTAAATTGCCAGATTACAGTCACAGATGCAGGGTGAATTCTAACTAGCTCTCTGCAGTCACTCTGCTGATAACCTTAAGCCTTACAACACACAAGCTATTGCTAAACACTACTCCATTAGCAAGCAATATAACAGGATGAAGACTGAGCCTACTTTTTTTTTCATTAGCTGTATTTGACCTGTCCCCCACAGTTGCCTTTATCCTATCAATCTTTTATTCAAAACCAAAACAAAATCTCCTATGCTGTCACTGTAAGGGCATAAGCATTCCTGCGTTGCAGACTCTGACACAAACACAGGCTGCTGCTGCAAGATGCTACAGGGAAGTGACAATCCTATCCTACTCCCCATTGGGGATTTTTCTCTAGGGTTGATTTGCAGTTAATCTTGTCCTGAGGTCAGCAGCTGGAGGGCACAGGATTTTAGGGGCATGGCTCAGGATTTTGCCTCCCAAGCAAGTCCTGTCTCACTCCTACCTCAAAATCCTGTAATGCAAAGACTGAAAAATTCTATATGAAAACTTCAGAAAGTTGGGGAAAGCCTTGTTCCAGCCTCTCCTGTGCACTGTAGTGATGCTTGGCCAGGGCAGAGAAATAGCTGGCACTGTTGGGACCTGTAACATCAGCTGCTATGAAGCTCTTGCAGAAGCCCCAGCACACTGATGCTGTTTCCCCACTCTTGCCTCCTCTTCCCACTGCAAACCAGAATGCAAGAGCCAGTGAAATCTGGAGTGGGGAGCCTTTGTGCTGCATGCAGGTCTTTCCCCTCCCAGTCCTTGTGTGCCCTCAGGCAGAAAATGGCCTTGAAATCAGGAGATGTGTTATTTTCTGCCTGCATCTATCTTCGGGCACATCTCTTAGCCTCCCTGCATTTCTGTTGCTTCAATAATAAAACGAAGGATTGTTTTCTTCCACCATTTCTTTGCCTTGTTCCCCTGCCTGGTTTGGGACCAGGAGACTTTCACTGGGCAGGTATGAGGTCTTGCAGCTCCCTGGGTGGTTTTAACAAGGGCTAGGGTTGTAACAAGGGTGCAGGTGCCTCCTGAGTCCTGTGGAGAGGTTGGTGTCTGTGCTCCTGATGGCACAGCTAGGAGACCAGGCTGGCACAGCTGGCAGGTTGGTCCACAAAGTTGGAGGCTTGCTGTTGCAGTTGCTTAGTTACACTTTCGTCTAGATGGACCAATTCATTATGGATTAAAATGTTCCAGACCTGATTAGATTACTTGCAGGCAGCCTGACAAGGCAAAACTATTTATTGTTGTCTTTGCCTGGATGTAGAGGAGGATATTCTGCAGGAATGAGTCAGATCTGATCAGGTTTACGTAGAAAGCCAGGGAAGCAATATTTAATTCTGAGGAAGATTCTCTTCCAGGACAACTCGACCGCGTTAATGACAATGAACTGAATTGTGTCATGAACATCTTGTCACTTAGTTTCCAAAACCAGCATGTCACAATGATAGCTGAAAGACGAACTCTAGTGTTTGTTTCTTTGTTCTTTTCAACCCATGGTCCTCTGAAAATGTATAGATAGCTGGAAAGAGAGAGGATTTTCAGTGTAGGGCAGCTCCAAAGAAGGTCAGTGTGGGAGGTGAGAGGCTGCCTTTCGACTCATCTGAAATTCTCTCTTATGAACTGCGCTGTATGAGCCTTGGCCGTGCCATCCACAGCCCACACACTGACTCCCATACATACAGGGCAAGTCTCCAGCATGGTACTCATCAACTATCTTCCTAAATGACCTTGAGCTACCTGGAGGATTCTCTCTGACTTTTGTGAACAGAGGACTCATAATGACAGAAAATGTAACAAAATCCAGGAGTAACTTGCTGAACTGTAGCTAACAAAATGAAAGAGTGTGGTGAAGTCAGAGCTAGCAGCCCTTTGCAAAACCCCATTTCTCAGAAAATTGTGTTTTATTGTTTCCAGCCCTGCTAGCTCACATTACACCCCAGCTAAACCTAGCAGGGCCCTGTTATTCATCAGTCAGTTTTATGGCATGACAGGAGTCTGCAAAATTAGAAGCCAGTTAAACAAATTAAAAAATTTAATGGAATCCTCTATCTGCATCTTGCAAAAGAAAAAAGGAAATGCCTTGGGATATGTTTTTCTCATAGGGAGGATCATATGGGCCCCCAAAAGGCAACAACATCAAGGTGGCCACTGGAGAGAGAGAAAAATCTCACAAAATTTTATGAAGGAAATGAAAATATGATTCCTGTCAAGTCACCCCTCATAAGTCCGTCTTTTCTCATCAACATCTCAGACCATGTGATATTGAGAAAAAATGAAAACACTAGCTGTGGCTGTGAACTACTTTTCCCCTCTAATTTTATTTTGCTTCAACTGTCCAGAGAGCAAATCTTTTGGGAGGTATCCAAGACCTCAACATCTAAGGAACCCTTTCTAGAATCTAAATATAATAGCTCTGCCAATTTAGCTGACATATGTGGTTATTTCAGTGACAAAGTACTCTGGGACCTTCTAATCCCCTTCTCAAAAAAAAAAACAAAAAAAAAGGAAAGAAAAAAAAGCCCCAGTATCGCTTTATTTTATCTCCCCAAAATATTTTGGTGTGTGGTCTTTGGAAAAAAGGCTCATTTAAAATCATTTTTATAACTGGTAATTGAATGGATGGTGATCTATAGGCTATTCTTCTCATCAAGATGTCACCCACTGTCAGGTCTGACTAATAAGAGTTTATAGAGCAGCGGTGAGTATAAGCGGTCTCAGTGACACGAATACAAACTCAGCAGCTCAGCTTACTGCAGCTTAGCATGGATTAATTTCCCATGGCAGATGCCAGCCTCATGCCAAAAAAGACTAACCCCATCTTTATGATTCTTCTCTTCTTCACAATTGTCAATCTGTGCAAGTACAGAGATAACTAGAAACAGGCCCAAATTACAAAGTGTGGATCTCTGCAGCACTTCTTTGAACTTGTGCTATGCCTGAGTTTTCCTTCAGGCTCCTCTCCACTCCTTTCCTTTATAAAACTATTCAGAGTTTGGTCTGTTTTTACCCTTTTTATCAACAAGTCTGTTTAAGCAGCAGTGATGTAAATGATATTGACTCTCAGGTAATTAAGTTTTTTCTCTCCGTCTTTTCCCAGGGAATGATTAAGAGTATAGAAGTGTACTATGGTTTGGTAGAGTGGTTTGTTTGCTATTATTATCCTTTTTGTTTATACTGGAGGGTGTTGGCCTTTTGGCAGTGAGAGGATGATATTGATGAGGGTCACAAAAATCCTTAGGTCTTGCAGAGAATCAACTATTATTCTTGAAGCAGCTTCCAGGGAAGCTCTCAGCGTACGTGACCTCTCCTGTACAAGCAAAAAAGGTTGCCTTGTGCCTGAGGAACAGAACTCTGGCATGAACTTAGTAATAGTTAAGATATGCTGGGCCATGGAGCATCTCTGAAAGCCTGCAGGAAAAACTCATAAGAACCTAGGATATGGCAGTGAGGTCAGATGAACCTCAAGCCAGGGCCCTGAATTTAATGTGATGTCCCAAGGATGAAAGAAAGGGACTGATGTCCTGTGCTGGAAGTGGCCTACTAGAGATGACAGACAACCCTACAGAGAGGTGTTGCCAAGCAGGTTTAATAACAGTGAATAGTTAGATTTACTCTCAAACTACGACTTTTTGTTTTATTTCTAGGCCTTCCAGGTTCCAAATGCTGCCTGGGAAGCTTCCAGATTCCTATTGAGGGATCCTAGGAGTGTTTCAGCTGAACTGCAGATGACTTTGGGCTTTGGGCTGAAGCCATGGGAAATTTTCTAAGCTCTAAACCAGGTCAGTAACTTTTTAATGTTTAAACATTTTTAAAATGTTTAACAATAGAAATTCAAAGGTTACATGTTCCTATTGACTGAGAAGAAAGCTGGAGTGGAATTAGGCAGGAGAAATCAGGCGAAACACATGAAGGGAGTGTGAGTTGGTAAAAGAAAGTAAGGGAGACTCATCTCCTCAGAGAGACTCTGAAAGAAGGGAGTTCTGTGGTCCTTGTTAGTAGTAGAAGCTGAAAACCCTGAGCTCCTAAGTGTGCACTCATCTAGGGGAAAGCTGGGAAAAGTCACATATAGGTCTCTCCAGAGTATTTCAGGTGAGCCAAGATTTCATGTTCACTTGGATAAAAGGTGTGTAAGTATTGTTAGAGCATATGGCTCATAATTCTTTACATTGCCAGGTTTGTAGCCCCAGAAATCTGCAGTAACAGTGTATCAAACCTCAGTGTGCTAGAAGAGGAGAGAAAGGTGATTTTGGCCAAAACAAAACAAGATTTGCATGTGCTCTCACACCCTCATGTGTTCTTCATCCTGTTCCACCCCTGGATTAGGATTTATTTTTCTCTCCTTATCTGGGTGTTTGGTGGCTCTAAGCCTGTTCTTTGCTTCCTCACATCACTTCTTTAGGGCTTTGGTTTATACTCTGCCTTCTGTTTAACTCTGTGTGTAGTCTGTCTTTTGTTTAGGGAGGTCCTGATAAGCTGCACATGGATGTGATGGCATCTTGATGCCCTAGGTGACATCTGCACCTACCATTCTCACAGCACTTCTTCTACTGCTCCTTCTAGTGCTTCCACATCTAGGTAATCACTTTCATTCAGAATTGGCTTGATATTTTTATTAAGAATTCCTCGAGTATTACAACATGTTTTACCTGCCTGCAGCAGACTCACAGGAGTGCAGGTGAGTGCTGGAGAGCAAGGATAATTGGGAAAGATCCAATTTATCCTATCACCAATTTGAGGGTCACTTAGATGCATGGTCTGTGGGAACAATGGAGAGGGAAAAGGGAACACAGAAAAGCTTCTCCAATCATTCCCAGCTGCCTCCCTCTCCATCCTGCTTCTTCCTGATGCTGTCCTTCTCCACCAGGCTTTCAAATTGTTTCCTCTGAGAAGTCGTAGAAGGTTTTACTGCTTTGCTTTTCAACAGATCTATTAGTTGACTGTGAATTTCTCAACTGCCTTGGGAAAAGAGCAGAAACAGAACCAGTCAAAAGCTGACTGGTGTGATGGCTTTCCAGCTAGCATAGCTGGCTTAGGGGGTTGTAATTGTGCTCGAGAACATACCTTTGCTTTAACACAGCCAGAGTTCCTCAGTACAGCTTGGTGTAAGAGGACTAGAGAGAAGAAGTAGAGCCCAGAGTGACTGATTGAAACATTGTTTTATCTGGAGTGTTTGTTCAACATAAACACTAGAAAGTTAAGCATTGTAAAATAAAACCGTAGCTGCTTGCAAAAATAAAATCCAAAGAAGTCACCTGAAAAAAAAAAAAAGTCATATTCCTTTCCCAGTAGCTTTTAAGGAAACTTTCCCCCTCCTCAAATTACCATGACTCTATGTGGCTTATTCTACAATATAGATTTTAATATTTTTGCTAAAATTTATCCCAACTGTTGCTAATCATGGAGATATGAATAATATTGTTATAAAGAGTCTTGAATGGACTTGGTGCAGATTTATTAATTTGTAATTTTTCCATTTTAAACCCAAATATTAAAAAATAGATGAAAAGAAAGAAAGGTAATTGTAACCACTGGCTTCTACTTTACCATGATGAAATTGAGCTTGCTCGGTAATCAGAGAATAAATGTAGAGATTTCCTGATTTTATCCAAGAGCCTGATTTTATCAGACCATTTGCAGTGACTGCAATTCAATTGAGTCTGGGGATGCCAGAAGATCTCATGTATAAATCAGTTACTTTTAGGAGAGAACTGCTGCTGCATTTCAGCTCAGATATTACAGAAAACAAGACCAAGTGAATCTGAATAGGGAACAGACTTGGGGTCTTTAATCTCCATTTTTATTTTGACACATGAACTGGCAAGAGACAATTGCATTGGGGAACATACAGACAACTCTGAAGACTGAGTATAGGGTCAAATTAACTGATTCAGTCCAGTCCAAGTTGAAGATGCCTCCTTTATCTCACCAAAATCAAATTCATCTTCTGAATCCAATGCCTCCCTACAGGAGCAATATGAATCCCAACCACTAAATATTGATTAGAGTTTCTTACCCTGTGTTTGACTCCAGTGCCCTCAGCAGCTGAGCATCCAACTGTACAGCTACATGACAATTCCCTTTCGCAGTCTTGTAGGAAGCATATGGTGTCTGACTTACTAATATCCATTTCCTGGGAAAGCTATCCTTTCAAAACAACTTCTCTCTAGCCAGATCTCTGCTTTAACCAGCCTCACACTCTTGCTGATCTGCTTGTACTCAGAAACAACGTTCCAGGTAGAGTGAAAATGTCATCCAGGGCTATGCACCGTAAGTGATAAAAAAATGGTGGGTTCTTTAAGAATCCCTCATTTGCTTATCCAGAAGTGAGCCTATCTTGAATTGGGTTTTCCCTTTTTAATTTTTGTGGTTCTGAGCTATTAACTGATTTCCATGAAATGCATAAAAATTCAGCTTAAACTGTCTTGTACTTAATCAGCAATAAGTAGATGAATGTTATAAGTGATAACTCTTATGATTCAAGCCCTGTAGCCTGCACTTTTCCCTTGCTCTGCTGCAATAAAAAAGATCTGTCAGACAAGGGCAAGACTGAGGACTTTCTTTGGTTTTGGGAAATTTCTTTTGCAATGCTTCCAGCATAGGAAAAGTGCAGATCTATGCTCAGTAGGGAAAGAGAAATACTTTCGCTCCTCCACTTGCCATTTCTTCACGGGGCTCTGAACACCCAAA
The DNA here is from genome assembly GCF_003945725.1 of Corapipo altera. Lineage (NCBI taxonomy): Eukaryota > Metazoa > Chordata > Aves > Passeriformes > Pipridae > Corapipo > Corapipo altera. Next base: position 7,286,474 of record NW_020884873.1, on the reverse strand, counting down.
TCATGCACACAAAAATTGAAAATACTGATCTCCTCACCTGATGAGTGAATCTGCTGGACTGGGCAACCTCAGCCACCTCCGCCACAGTCTGCCTCCACTTGGTAGGTGAAGAATCCAATTCTTCTCATTACTGTGGCTTGTCCCACCTTTGTATTGTCCCTGACAATACTTTAAACTGTGACTAGCAAACACAAGTCACTCTGTACCACTTGCTGGGTGCCTCCCCTCTGTCAAATTGTGGATGTTCCATCCACTGTGGAGATTCAAAGACTCTGCACAATCCTGCCCATAGACTAAGGCTTAACCCGGGTTTCTTCAAAGGCAGAAAATGCATTTGTTTCGTGAGCTGAAAAAGAGATTCCCTCTAATCCAGTAACAATGATGGCAAGCTTTTTCTCGGCTTGAAATCTCTCATTTTGCACAAGCATATGAAGAAGGTGACAAATGGATATGAAAATGGGTCACAGAGGATTCTCTGTTACTTGCCATCTGTGTCAGGGATGGGAAATGAGCATCCGTGAGGATCCACCAAACCGTGCTTACCATGTGATATCTTCTTGTTGATATCACTTTGTAAATACTGAGGGGTTTGAATTTTCAGGGCTGATATTTAGCACACACTGACTGCCATGGTGAGAAGGCTTAGGAGGGGTTGTGGGCTGAACTTGAAATACTATATCCCTATTGAAAAGGAGAGGTCATCCTGAGGATACTGGATTTCTTTGTCTTCTAAGGATCACAGAACCAGGATACTAAGAAGTTTTCCTCTCCTGCTTATACTACTTCTGGCTCTTGGCCACACTTGAAAGTGAAAGCAAAGCCACAGGAACTTTTGCTGGACTTTAGGAACAATTCAAAGAGAGAAACTTTCTGTCATCTGCATAGACCTAGAATCAATTTGGTAACAAGGAAAAAAGGATCATAATTAGGATTTTTCCAACCCAATACAGTTTTTCACTGTTTTAGTGCTCCCAGTAACTCCAAAGTTCAAATCCCACTCGACTAAACAGAATTATGCCTGCACTGAACTCCTTGGAGGGGCTCTGTACCACATGGATTGCTCTCTGTCTCTCCAAAGCTCTTCCAGCACAGACAGCACATTGGATTAAAGATGCCAAACTTAGTTCCAGAGTTGCAGTGCTCCCTCATTTAGGATGGCAATTTCCTTTAATAGCTAGCAGAACCTAGTAGCTGCCTCATTCCTTAATTTATTTATTTTTTACTTTTTTTTTTTGCTTTTAACCATATGAACATAATTGGTATCAACTGAAGATTATATGCATGGCAGATACAGAGTTTCATCCCGGGGGCTACTGAAATGAATTGCAGAACCATTCAGTAACTGACTATAAGCAGAAATCAATTGGACCAGTTACCAAATGACTTAGTTTAAATGTAAAATTATTTGTTCAGACAGCAAGAAACTATTTACATGTGCTACTTTTGAAATTTACCTCTAGCTATGACCATATGGTAATTTAACTTTTAAATTGTATTTACTGCATTCTTATACTTTAATCAGTCAATGCAAAGCTAAACTCCTCAGAACTCCACGTTTAAGTCTGAAACTCAAAACACTTGCAGTTTCTCTCTGCCTTTGAGCAGTTGCCATCTTCAGATAATAACAGATCAATCAGTGCTCAACCCTTTGAAGTGTATCCGTTCAAATGCGTCTCCTGCCTTGCATACGCTGCCGTATGTTTTACTCCAAGTGGAGCCTAAACTTTCCTGTTTCAGAAGTAACGAGCTCTGCTCAATTAGCAGAGCCAGGTTTTTTTGAGCATCGCGCATAATTAGTTTTAAGGTCTCTAGTTTTAACAGCCATTTGCTAATCTTTTTTATATAGCTGGCACAAAACTTGTGATTCAAATACAAGGAGGCAGTCAAATAGCTGGAGTGCTTCAACTACACACTATTCTGTAGAACTCAGCTAGGCTTTTCTGAGAAGCGATTTGGCTTCACATTTCAGGAGCGATGGCATGGATACTTTAGGCAGAGAAAGAATCAAGCCTTGTAGAAGGAAGAAATACAGACATTTTTGGAAGTGGTAAAGTCGCTTTGGAGCAAATTATCTCTGCTGTATTCTCTTCTTTCTCTCTTTCCTCTCCCTCTATGTATATGCCTGCATATATATATACAGACTTGACAACCAGTGTTCAGCAGTGTTCAGTATGTGTTCTTCTGCTCTCTGAATTCTTTTTGCTTTTAGTTTATTTATAGGTGGTCAGGACTTCTAGCAATAGACAACTTGAATTCAATTTGCGATGGTGACTGCTGCACGACAAGGTAATGTTTCCCTTTGTAGGGAAAGTAGAAGGTGATATGTTTGTATTTCAGCAGGTCTTGGTGTGATAAACAGGACGCCTTCCTCCATGGCTGACTGGAGCATTGCTTTGTCTCTTTCCGATGTTCGCTTGAGGGAAGAAAGGAAAGATCTGATCAGTCTTGGAGAAGTGAGAATAGATTTTCTTCTCATACAAGAAACTTGGCAAATCAGTGTACAAAATGTACAAATATCAATGCAAAATATAAAATGTATGCAAAAGAACACTTTATGCATATAATTTCAATAAGCATATAAGAAAACATTTTAAAAAATAAATAGGGGTTTTCCCCCTTGCAAACTCTAAGTTTCTGTGCCGGATGAAAGCTAATGGCCAGTGTGGGTGCCCTCCTATGGAGAGTAAGGGTAAGGAGTCCTGAATTGGTCAGGACTCCTATCTCTCTCTTTTTGGTGTTATCAAGCATGGTGGGTGATGAAAGCGAACAGGAAATTGTAGATCTGTATAAGAAGCAATGTTGTTTATTCCATAGAGTGTGCCTGTTGTACTATGTGACATTAGATGGCTGTGTATGATCCTGTCATAAGATATTGACAGGAAATTCCTTGATGGGAAAATTACTTTTTATCACCTCTTCATCATTTACCATTTTAGAACTCTGCGTTTTTGGTGAGCTTTATGTGAAGAACTAGTTAAGCTCAAAGAGTGAACAGCAGGACTTGTGGCACAGCAGGGACATATACCACAGTCCTGGATAACAAATGGAGAGACCTGTCCGGTTGCCCTGGGCAGCCCTGGGCCCTGTTTTGTGGCAGGAGCAGGTTATTGGTGGGCTGTCCCCAACCTGTGATGATGGAGAAGGACAGAAAGCTGAAAGACGTTGGTTAGAAAGACTGTGTGGATCCTGATCCATGGATGAGTAGACCAGAGGTACAGGGGGAGGGGCAGCCTGCTGAGGAGCAGCTGGGCTGCTGAGTATATTGGGTTTGTTGGAGTCACATAGCAGTGCTGCTGACCCCCCTTTAGGCTGCCTGGCTCACCCACGTGCAGTACATACACCCCAGAGAATGGCTGGACTCTCAGCTGCCCATTTCAGAACGACAGGGGATTGAAGATTTTGTTTGGTGGAGTAAATGAGAATTTCAAATATTACCTTCAGCCTACTGTAAGGCAATTTCAACATTTAAATCCCACAGATTGTCTTTGCTTTCATCAACATTATAGCCTATTCTTTCCCTTCCCCCCCCCCCCCCCCGTAACTGTCACCATTTTAATTTATGTCAACAAAAAGTCCCAATTCCACCTTTAGGCATATGTGAAATAATGACTTAATTTCCAGAGCTGTTGGGCACTTGTGGGCTTTGGTACTTCAATGCCTCAGGATACCAGGCTGTTTCTCTTCCCATGGCCATACAGAGATATTGAAGTCTAGTTTTACACACCCAAACTTTGAAACTTTGGTGAAAATGAACACTAACACACCTCCATGAATGGTGTCCCATGCTGGTGAAAGCTCCAAGTAGCTGACTGCCTAAATGTCATCAGTACCTTAAAAAGAAAGTTTGAATTGATGACTCTGCTTCTGGTGGAGTTTCCTCCTGTCCCGGATATAAACACACTGTCCTAGTTGGAGTTAACTGTTATTTTTAGCTATGACAAAAGTGCATCTGAAAAGCCTGTTCTGTTGCACTTGGAAAATACCAGATCACTCGAAGTGCCAAATATGCTGGGGGAAAAAGCATTCCTGGAGCGGGCTTGCCCCAGACAGTCTGCATGAACTCTCCACGGCTTCCGCTCCCCTCTTTTTCCCACAAGCAGGCAGGCACACTCACACGCACAGAGAGCAGCTTGGAACTGCACAGGCTGGTGGTGAACCGTGCTCAGTGTATCGTTTCTCTAGAACAAATTCAAAGTATGTCCAGCATGTTCATTCACCTAATTGAATCTAAGCTGCTTTGCCAAGCAGTGTTATTGCTTTGGTTGGTTATAAGCAGGAGGCTTTCTCTAAATGGCAAAACCTGATTAATAGAGTCCATGTTTTCATGTTTTTTGAAAAATCCATGACTACACACGTTTTGTACAGGGCTGAATAGAGGATCTGACCACAGCCTTTCCTTAAGTGAAAGTTACTGGGAGTTGTCACTAAGACAAGAAAGGTCATGTATGTGAGGGGATGGACTCACTGCAGGTCTCAAATGATTTTGAAAGAGGGAGAGGGGCTGGACCAGAGTAGAGAAAACAACTTCCATGGCACCAAAACGCTTTCCCCTCCAGCAGGACACAGCGGGGGACTGTTTGGCACAGCTGATGCTGCAGCGTGGAGGGTGTGGGCGAGCACTGATGCTGTGGAGCAGCGTGGATGCGGTGCAGCAGCATCGATACTGGATCAGCACGCACGCTGTGGATGCTGTGGAACAGCGCGGGTGCCGTGGAGCGGGCTGGGATGTTCCCGTTCCCCAGGTGAGTCTGGCGCACAGGAAAGCTGCGACCGGCCACGGAAGGGGGGTGCCCGCGGGGAGGTCGGAGAAGGCGCTGGCGCCAGGCGGCAGGGCAACCCTGGGAGAGGACGGACAGTGCGACCCGGGGCAGCGGGCTCCGCTCCGCGCCCCGCAGCGCTCCCCGCCCGCGGGCGGCGCGGCCCCGCGTGGGAGCTGCCGTGTCCTGGCGCATCCCCGTCCCCGGTGCGCGGGGGGCACCGCGGGCTGAGCCCACCCCGCCGACGGGCTGAGGAGGTGGCGGCGGTGTGACAGCGCGGCAAGGAGCATGCGTGCGGGAGGGGGGGTGCCAGGGGGAGGAGGAGGAGGTGGAGGAAGAGGAGGAGGGGAGGGATGGCGCGGGGAGGCGGCCGCTGTTTATTTGCAGCCGGGCAGGCAGCGCCTCGGCAGAGCGCGAGTGGCCGGCGGCGGTCCCGCTGCCCGCCCCGCACCATGCGGGCGCCGCTGCCTCCCCG